>NW_006408703.1:3761829-3780735 GCF_000296735.1 Chrysochloris asiatica
TGGAAGGCACTCAAAATGCAATTGAGGAAGAGCTGCCTCATCAAAGAAGAGTTAACCTCATGACTCAAATGGAGTAGAATTTTCGGGACTTTCATTTCTTGATGAGACATCACATAATGAGAAGAAACAGCTGGAAACATTCATTAATAATTGGAACATGGAATATATGAAGTATGAATCTAGGAAAATCAGAAGTTGTCAAAAATGAAATGGAATGCAGAAACTTCAATATAGTAGGCGTTAGAGAGCTGAAATGGACTGGTATTTGAAGTTTTTAATCTGATAATCACATGGTTTTCTATGCCAGGGATGACAAATTGAAGAGGAACGGTGTCTCATTTATTATCAAAAACAACATTTCAAGATTCATATTGAAATATAATGTTGCCCATGATAGAATAATATCCAAAGGCCTACTAAGAAGATCACTTAATACCACCATTATTCAAATGTATGCACCAACTACTAAAGTCAGTGATTTATCAACTTCTTCAGTCTGCAATTGATCAAACATGCAATCAAAATGTATTGATAACTACTGATGATTGGAATGCAAAAGTTGAAACAAAGAGGAAGGATCAGAAGTTGGAAAATATGGCCTTGGTGACAGAAATGATACTGGAAATCTAATGATAGAATTTTGTAAGATCAATGACTTCATCACAAATATCTTTTTTAAACAACATAGAAGAGGACTATACACATGGACCTCCCTCCCCATATGGAATATATAGAAATCAAATGGACTACATCTGTTGAAAGAGACAGTGAAAACATCAGACAAAACAAGGCCAGGGGCAGGGGCAGACTGTGGAACAGACTATGAATTCCTCATATGCAAATTCCGGCTGAAGTTGAGGAAAATAAAAAAAGTCCACGAGAGCCCAAATATGCCCTTGAACATATCCCATCTGAATTTAGAGATCATTTCAAGAACAAATTTGATACATTAGACACTAATGACCAAAGACCAGAAAAGTTGTGGAATGACATGACATCAAGAGCATTATCAGGAAAAAAAAAATACAAGAAGGAAAAAAAACAAAACAAAACAGCAACAACAACAACAAAAAAAAACCCGTATGTCAGAGGAGACTCTGAAACTTGCTCTCCAGCATAGAGATGTTAAAGCAAATGGAAGAAACAAGCAGGTAAAACAGCTGAACAGAACATTTCAAAGGGCAGCTCGAGAAGAAAATTCTAGTATTTTAATGAAATGTGCAGTGACCTGGAGTTAGAAAACAAAAAGGGAAGAACACACTCAGCATTTCTCAAGCTGAAAGAAAGAGCTTAGGAAAAATTTCAACCCACAACTTACAATATTGAAGGATTCTATTGTCTAAAACCTGGAAAAGCATCAAAAGAACATGGAAAGAATATACAGTCACTGTACACACACACGAAAAAAAAAGATCAAAATTCAACCATTTCAAGAGGTAGCACATGATCAAGAGCCAATGGTACTGAAGAAGTCCAAATTGCGCTGAAGGCATTGACAAAGAACAAGGTTCTGGGAATTGATGGAATATAAATTGAAAGCTTTCACCAAATGAGTGCAGCACTGGAGGCACTCAGTTATCTATGCCAAGTAATTTGGAAGAAGCTACATGGTCAACAGATTCAGAGATCCATTCCAAAAAGAAGTTATCAACGATTTATGGAAATCATCAGACAATATCATTAATATCACACGCAGGTAAAGTTTTGCTAAAGGCAATTAAAAACACAGCTGCAACCATATGTTGACAGGGAACACCCAAGAGGTTCAAACAGGATTCAGATGAGGACCTGGAATGAAGGATATTATTGTTGAGGTCAGTGGGATCTTGGCTGAAAGCAGAGAACACAAGAAAGGTTTTTACCTATGCTTTATTGACTATGCAAATGCTTTCAACTATGTGGGTCATAACAAGCTGTGGGCAACATCGCAGAGAATAAATATTCCAGAACACTTAACGGCTCATGAGGAATTTGTACATAGACCAGGAGGCAGTTACTCAAACAGAACAAGGGGACACTGCATGTTTTAAAATTAGCAAAGATGTGCATCAGTGTTGTATTATTTCACCATACTTATTCAATCTGTAAGAAGCTCTGATAGCGTAGTGGTTACAAATCAGGCTGCGAAACTTAAGGTCAGCGGTTCGAAACTACCAGCTGCTCCGTGGGAGAAAGATGAGGCTTTGTGCTCCCATAAAGATTTACAACCTTGGAAACCCTGTACAGAGTTGCTATGGGTCAGAACTGACTCAACGGCACTTAACAACAACAACAGCATTCAATCTGTAAACTGAACAAATAATCTGAGTAGCTGGATTATATGAAGAAGAATGTGGCACCAGGATTGAAGGAAAAATTATTAACAACCTTACTTGCTAAATGTGAAGAGGACTTAAAATACTTATTGATGAAGATCAAAGACCACAGTCTTTGGTACAGGTTGAACCTCAATGTAAAGAAACCAAACATTCTCACCGCATGACCGATAAATAACATCAAGATAAATGGAGAAGAAATTGAAATTGTCAAAGACTTAATTTTGTTTGGACCTACCACTGACACTAACGAAGGCAGCAAAGACTCGAATGATGTATTCCATTAGGCAAATCTGCTGCACAAGAGCACTGATGTTAGTATGAGGACTAAGGTGTACCTGATCCAAGCTATGATATTTTCAGTAGCCTCATATGCACGCAGAAGTTGGACAACAAACAAGGAATACCATAGAAGAAATGATGCATTTGAGTTAGGGTGCTGGGGAATAATATTAAAAGTACCATGGACTGTCAGAAAAACAAACACATTTGTTTTGGAAGAGATACAACCAGAACGTTTCCTGGAACCCAACATGATGAAGATTCTCTCATACTTTGGACTTAGTATCAGGAAACAGCAGTCCCTAGAGAAGGACATCATGATTGGCAAAGTGAAGGGTCAGTGAAAACCAAGAAGGTTCCCAATAAGATGGATTGGCAAAGTGGCCACAGCAACAGGCTTAAAATAACAATGACTGTGATATTAACACTGGACTGGGCAGTGTTTCATTCTGTTGTGCATAGTATGGGAATTGACTCAACAGCACCTAATCACAATATAACATGATTTATCTTTATGATATCTATTTTTTGTTTCTATCTTTCAATTAGATAATTCATTAAGCAATGTCATGTATTTGTCTTCATTTTTATTTATTGATTGATTTTTTCTGCTCACCACTGTGGCAGTGTGGGTTAGATGTTAGGATGGTAACCACAATGTGGGTGATTCAAACTTTCCAGTTGCTCTGCAGAAGAAAGATGCCGCTGTCAGAGCTTTTACATAGTTACAGTTTTAGAAATTCTGTCAGGGACATTATGAGTTGGAATCTACTAGAGAACAGCGAGTTTGGCTTGGGTTTGGGTTTGGGTTTTGAATATTTGTGGAATTTATCATTGGCAAAAGATAATATTAACATGTACATTTTTGCTGTAGCCACAACCTCTTTTCTATCTCCATCCCTACCATAATATTGTATTCTAACAATTATCTTCCCTGATAATATACATCTTTAAATATTTTCCATATAGAATTCTACATTTGTACAACTGACTGCAGAAAAGAACATAAGGATTTTGATGTGTTCATTTGAATTAGTATGAGTGTTTTAAAATATTATAAGAACAATTTGAGGCAAACCAAATAAGATAGGAATATTTGTCACCTATCTTTGAAAAAAAAGATTCGCTACTAAAAGAAAAAAATTGTGGATGGAGAAATGTTACATTCTTCCAATCAAAGGACATTAGAATTCTCTGAGATATGAGTACCCTAGAGGGACTCGTGAACACAGAGAGAATGCATGCACTTCCTGTTGGTGGTCATATTTTGAACTTTTAAGCCAGCCTGTATGTATCAGAATCTGAGCTGGAGTGAAAGATGTGAGAATAAGGCAGAACACTTCTAAATCATGTAGCTTTTTAGTCTGTCAAAACCTGGCATTTCTTTTACAATCGCTTCTAGGTGAATGCACCAAAAGTAAAAAAGCAAATGTGTTGTCATCGAGTTGAATGCAAATCTTAGAGTAGAACTACCCTATAGAGTTTCCAAGGCTGTAAATCCTTATGGACACTGACTGTCGTATCTTTCTTTCCTGAAATGACTGGTGGTTTCGAAACTCTGCTGAGCTTTCCTTAGAAGTAGAGTACTTAACTACAGTGCCACCACAATTTATCACAATTAGATGCTAATAGTGTTCTAAAAAGCCTAGTGATTAAAAACTCCGAAAGGGAAATTAAAAGAAAAAGAGGAAAAGTCAAGATTTTAAAGGAAAAATAAATGCTAATATACTTATAAGCACTGGGCTGCAAGGTCAATTTGAACTACAACGTCAGTAGTTCAAACCCACCAGTCACTCCTTGGAAACTCTATTCAGGGTTTCTAAGAGTCGGAACCAACTTGACAACACTTAACATCAACATTATCATCAATATACTTAACTAAGAATCAAATGCTTCATTTTTTTTGCCACTTGTTATTTTTGTTTTACTTGTTTTGTTTATAAGAGTTTACTATAAAATGTCTTTTTGTTTAGCAGGTTAATAGGAGACATTGTATCTGTCATAAGCATCATGGTGATTTTTCATAGAGTAATTAAGAAGTGTGAAATAAATAAACATATTCCTTTGAAGAAGAGAGCTGTATTAGTGTAAAGGCTTTTTTTCATTCCCTAAAAAGTTGCCAATATTTAACAAAATAGTGAAAGGCAAATTTGGCAGTTTGAATATGAAGACCAACTTTCTATTTTATGTTTCATACATCTGGTCTATAGCTTTTGTTCTATGGTACCACTGAATTGACTTTAACTCACAGTGACCTCTCTTACAGAGTAGAATCACCCCATAAGGTTTTCTAGGCTGCAATCTTTATGGGAGCAGATCACCAGTTCTATAACGTGTGGAACTACAGGATAGATTTGAATCACCAGTCATTCAATTAGAAACTGTGCATTTAATCATTGCTGTACCAGGATTCCTGTCTTCAGTTGTTGTTGTCTGTCAACAAGTTGAATTAGAGCTACATAGTATGACAGAGTACAACTTCTCCATGGGGTGTCCTAGGCTGTATTCTTTTATCTCTCTTTCTCTTTCAAACTCATATATTTGTGAGATTATATATATATATACATTGACAGAGAACTTCCAGAGGTTCAAGCCTGATTCAGAAGAGGCTGTGGATTGAGGGATATCATTGCTGATGTCTGATGAATCTTGGCTAAAAACAGAGAATATCAGAAAGGTGTTTTATCTGTGCTTTACTGACTAAGCAAAGGCTTTCAATTCTGTGGATAATGAAAAGCTGTGGATAACATTGTGAAATATGAGTATTCCTGAACACTTAATTGTGCTCATGAGAAATCTGGACATGGGCCAAGAGACAGTTGTTTGAACAGAACATGGGAACACTGAATGGTTTAAAATTAAGAAAGGTATGTGACAGGGTTGTATTCTTTCACCATACTTATTCAACCTGTATGCTAAGCAAATAATCTGAAAAGCTGGGTAATATGAAAAAAAAAGTAGCATCGGGATTGGAGGAAGACTCATAAACAACCTGTGATTTGCAGATGATACAACCTTCCTTGCTGCAAGTGAAGAAGAATTAAAATATATATTGATGAAGATCAAAGAGCACAGCCTTCAGTATGGATTACATTTCAATGTAAAGAAAACAAAATAAGCATCACTGGACCAATAAACAACATTCTTACCAATGGAGAAAAGATTGATGTTGTCAAGGGCTTCATTCTTCATGGATCAAATATCAACACTCATGGAAGCATCAGTCAAAAATCAAATGACGTATTGCATTAGGCAAATCTGCTGCACAAGACCTTTCTAAAGTGTTGAAGAACAAAGATTTCAGCTTGAAGACTAAGGTGTGCCTGGCCCAAGCCATGGTATTTTCAATAACCTCATATGCATGTGAAAGCTGGACAGTGAATAAGGAAGACCGTAAAAAAATTGATGCTTTTGAGTTTTGATGTTGGAGGAGAATATTGAAAGTGCTTTGGGCTGCCAAAAGAACCAACAGATCGGTGTTTGAAGAGGTGCAGCCAGAGTGATCCTTGGAGGCCAAGATGGCCAAATTTCATCTCTCATACTTGGGACATATTGTCAGAAGGGACCAGTCACTGGAGAAGGATATCAAGTTTGGTAAGGTGGAGGATCAGAGAAAAAGAGGAAGACCCCCAGTGAGGTGGATTGGCAAAGTGGCAGCATCAATAGGCTTAAGAGTGGCAACAGTAGTGAGGTTGGCCCAGGATCGGCAGTGTTTCATTCTGCTGTGCATAAGGTCGCTCTGAGTCGGTACTTACTCGATGGCAACAACAAATCCCTCTCTTCATCCCGCATGTGAACAGAGATACAGATGGAACGGATAGGGCATGGTAGATCATATTCTTTACTGGAACAAATCACCAGAGATTTTTCCTATGGAGTTGAGTGGGTTAGAATTTTCAAACATTTGATTAGCAGCTGAATACTCAATTGTTGTGCCATAAGTGCTTCTTCTTGTTTATAATGCATTATATTTATTATAAATACAAATAAAAACATCAAGCATTAGTGTCTATTATTTTTTGTTCATGCAAAAAAAGTCAAGAGTGTATTCGGTTGTGAAGTTTCAAGGACCCAAAAATGGAGTGGTTCTTCGCATCTTTCAGGCTGCACCCAGTGGCTTTGCTGCCGTCACCAAGCCACAAAAAGAATATATTGAGTTAACCATAAGTGCTATGGATATCGTTTGGACTATCATGAGAAAAAGAGAAAGGAGGAAAATGGAAAGGTACATGAACATTTAAAGAAGGCCAAAAGGATGATTGGTCTGAAGGCTAAGCTCTATCATAAATTGTGCCATGCTGAGAAAACACAAACGAAAAAAAACCCAAAAAACTATCAAGATACACGAAAAGAAAAACACCAAACAAAAGAATGATGAGAGAGCTCCACAAGGTACAGTACCTGTCCATCTACTAGACAGAGACAGGCAATTCTGAGCTACTGTACTTTCCAATACGATTAAACAAAAATGAAAAGAGAAAGCGGGAAAATGGGAAGTCCCTTTACCTAAAGTCCGTGCTCAGGGGGAAACAGAAGTATTAAAAGTTACTAGATCTAAAAAAAGAAAAAGGAAAACATAGAAAATGATGGTCACTAAGAAGCTCTGATAGCGTAGTGGTTACGAATCAGGCTGCAAACCTCAGGGACAGCAGTTCAAAACTACCAGCTGTTCCACAGGAAAAAGATGAGGCAGTCTGCTCCCGTAAAGAGTTACAGTCTCAGAAACCCTACTCCACAGCACATAACAACAACAAAGTCTGCTTTGTTGGAGATGGTTTTACACATATTTAGGAAAACCACCTAAATGCAAAAGATTCATCAGACCAAAGGGCTTACATTTCATGAAGACTCATGTAACACATCCTGATCTTAAAGTTACCTTTTACTTACCAGTTCTTGGTGTAAAGAAGAATACCTCATCCCCACTGTATACAACTTTGGGTGCGACCACCAAAGGGATTACTTGGCCTGGTTGCATAAGGAGGCAAGGTTATCTGGGGGAAATGTGCTCAGGTTACCAGCAATCTTGAAAATAATGGATGCATAAATGCAGTCTTACTGGTTTGACAGCAGTTTCCTATAAGTAATTCCTTATCAGTGAAGACTACAAATCAATCAGGAAAATCATCATTACCATGTGTTTCTGAATATTACCAAATAACCTTACCTGCCTGCAGTAATCAAGAAGATGTTTATGATGTTACTATATTTTAAAGAAAAACATTTAATTGTCCAGTTTTATAAACTGGTCTTTATATTTGCATTCTAAAGGGTTTAGGTGTTCATAAGACTGAGTGACTAAAAGAACATTATAAAAATAAACTTCATCACTACCTGTAGAGATGAGTAGGTACTCAGCAAAAAAATAGTCAATCTATTCAGGGAATGATTTATTTTATAATTTTCAAGTGTATTCCTTCCCATAGAAATCATAATATCCACTGGATGTTTCTATTAGATAACTGGTTTGCTCATCAAAAATACATTTATAGGAAAATTCCAAATATATTTTAATTTCTTTATATCCTTCAAATATGATTACCCTCATTTAAAGATAATACAAAATAATTTTAAAAAGTTAGTGGAAAAATTCCACTACATTTGAATTCCATGAACTTTATGGAGCCCCTTTTGTATTTCCAAATTTCATTATAGTATATATAAATAGCCTGAATTAAAATTTATACATAGCCTGTGGACATTGATTTTTCCATATGTTCTGACTGAGGAAAATGTGTGATGCTTTGTAATGATGAAACTTGTTCTGGACATTTTCCTGGTATTTCAAATTTGAAAAACAAATGTTTTCTCTCTTCATTAATGGTTAACCGTGTACCTCATTTTCTTTTTGATAATATAAACTTCTTATTTTAGAACAGTTTTAGATTTCTTTTTGTGTTTTAGGATACTTTCAAGTTTATAGAAAAATTGCATATAACATAGAGAGCCCTCAAATACTCCAACCTCACTTTCTGTTATATAATACATTTGGCACTACACAAATTAACAAATCAATATTTATTCTTAATTAGTAAGAATGCATACATATTGGTTTGTTAATCTGTGGAGGGGCAAATGTGCTGTATTAATTTATGCTTTTAGGAATAGCAGAAATTGAGGCACATTACCACCATACCAGCGCAACTCAAAATGAAGAGAAACAACTGTAAATATTCACTGAAAATAGGAACATGGAATGCACGAAGTATGAATCTGGGAAAATTGGAAGTTGTCAAAAATGAAATGGAACACATAAACATTGATATCTTAGGCATTAGAGAGCTGAAGTGGACTGGTATTGGCAATTTTGAATCTGACAGTCACATGATTTACCATGCCGGAAATGACAAATTGAAGAGGAATAATGTTGCATTCATTGTCATAAAGAACATATCCAGATCAGTCATGAGGTATAACACTGTCTGTGATAGGATAATATCCATGAGCCTACAGGGAAGCCAAGACAATACCACGATTATTCAAATTTATACACAAACCACTAAAGCCAGTGAGGATGAAATAGAAGAATTCTACAAACTTCTTCAATCTGAAATTGATCAAACATGCAATCAAGTTGTATTGATCATTACTGGTGATTGGAATGCAAAGATTGGGAGCAAAGGGGATGGAACAGTAGTTGGAAAATATGGTCTTGGTGATAAAAATGGTGCTGGAGAACGCAATGTAGAATTCTGCAAAACCAATGAATTGTTCATTTCAAATACCTTCTTTAGACAGCATAACAGACAACTATACACATGGACCTCACAAGATGGAATACATAGAAGTCAAATTGACTACATCTGTGGAAAGAGACGATGGAAAAGCTCCATATCATCAGTCAGAACAAGGCCAGGAGCAGACAGTGGAATAGACCATCAATTACTCATATGCAAATTCAAACTGAAGCTGAAGAAACAAAGACCAGAAGACTTGTGGGATGACATCAAGAATATCATACATGAAGAAAGGAAAAAAGTCATTGAGAAGACAAGAAAGAAGGAAAAGGTCAAAATGGATGTCAGAAGAAACACTGACACTTGCTCTCCAGCATAGAGATACTAAAGCAAATGGAGGAAATGAAGAGGTCCAAGAGCTGAACAGAAAATTTCAAAGATCAACTCGAGAAGATAAAGCCAAATATTACAAAAAATTGTGCAAAGATCTGGAATCAGAACACCAAAAAGGAAGAACACACTCAGCATTTCTCAAGCTGGGGGAACTGAAGAAAAAATTCAAGCTTCGACTTTTGTTAATGAAAGATTCTCTGAGCAAATTATTGAATGATGCAGAAAGCATCAAGAGAAGATTGAAGGAATACACAGAGACACTGTACCAAAAGGAAATGGTTAATGTTCAACTGTTTCAAGAAGTAGCATATAATCAGAGCGAATGATACTGAGGGAAGAAGTCCAAGGTGCTTGAAGGAATTGGCAAAGAACAGGGCACCAGGAATTGATGGAATAAAAAATTGAAATCTTTCAAGAAAGTGAGGCAGCACAGGATGTACTCACTCATCTCTGCCAAGAAATTTGGAAAACAGCTATCTGGCCGACTGATTGGAAGAAATCTATATTTGTGCCCATTCCAAATAGAGGTGACCCAACAGAATGTGGAAATTATCGGACAATCTCTTTGATATCCCATGTGAGTAAATTTTGCTAAAGGTAATACAGAAACTGTTACAATCATACATTGACAGAGAACTTCCAGACGTTCAAGTTGGATTCAGAAGAGGCCATGGAATGAGGGATATCATTGCTGATGTTCGATGTATCTTGGCTGAAAGCAGAGAATATCAGAAAGATATTTACCTGTGCTTTCTTGATTATGCAAAGGCTTTCGATTGTGTGGACCATGACAAGTCATGGACAACATTGCAAAGTATGAGTGTTCTGGAACACTTAATTGTGCTCATGATAAATCTGTACATGGACCAAGAAGCAGTTGTTCAAACAGAACATGGGAACAGTGACTAGTTTAAAATTAAAAAAGGTGTGCAGCAAGGTTGTATTCTTTCACCATACTTATTCAACCTGTATGCTGAGCAAATGATCTGAGAAATTGGGTTATATGAAGAAAAATATGGCATTAGGATCGGAGGAATACTCTTTATCAACCTGATATATGCAGATGATACAACCTTGCTTGCTGAAAGTAAAGAGGACTTAAAACATTTACTGATGAAGATCAAAGTGCACAGCCTTCGGTATAGATTGCATCTCAATGTAAAGAAAACAAAAATCCTCACCAGTGGGCCAATAAAAAACATTCTTGTCAAAGGAGAAAAGATTGAAGTTGTCAAGGACTTCATTCTTCTTGGATCAACTATCAACAATCACGGAAGCAGCAGCCAAAAAGTCAAATGATGTATTGCATTAGGCAAATCTACTGCACAAGACCTTTCTAAAGTGTTGAAGAGCAAAGATGTCAGCTTGAGGACTAAGGTGTGCCTGACCCAAGCCATGGTATTTTCAATAACCTCATATGCATGCAAAAGCTCAACAGTGAATAAGGAAGACCGTAGAAAAAATGATGCCTTTGAGTTATGGTGTTAGAAGAGAATATTGAAAGTGCCATGGGCTGCCAAAAGAACCAATAGATCCATTTTGGAAGAAGTGCAGCTAGAGTGTTCCTTGGATGCCAAGAAGGCCAAACTTCGTGTCTCATACTTTGGACATATTGTCAGGAAGGACCAATAGCTGGGGAAGGATATCGTGTTTGTTTAGTTGTAAGGTCAGAGAAAAAGAGGAAGATCCCCAAAGAGATGGATTGGCCAAGTGGCATCATGGACGGTCTCAAGCGTGGCAACAGTAGTGAGGTTGGCCCAAGATCAGGCAGTGTTTCATTCTGCTGTGCATAAGGTCACTATTGTTCAGTTCCTACTCGATGGCACATAACAACAACAACAACAACCATACCAGAGTCCTGGTGTGGCGCTGTGGGTTAATGTGCCAGACTGTAAAGCCATTTGAACTGCAAGCTCGGCACTTAGAGCTTACCAGCTACTCCTTGGAAATCCTATACAGACAGGGTCACTATGGGTCAGAATTGACTCGACGGCACTTAACAACAACAACAACCACCATACCATCCACCACTAAGTAAAGTCCATACTTAACTCAGTTTCATAATTTTTCTAATGTCTTTTCTCTGTTGCAGAGTCCTATCCAGAATTCTATATCACATTTAATTATTATGTCTTAATAGGTTACTTTTGGCAATGACAGTTTTTCGGTGTTTCATTTCCTTTGATAACCTTTACTGTTTGGGGGCTTATTAGTCAGATATTTTGCTGATTGTTCCACAATTGGGATTTGTCTGATATTTTCTTCATGATTAGACTGGAGTTATGCTTTTGGGGAAGAAGAAGACAACACAGGTACAGTACTATGCTTATAACATCACATCCAGGGTACATTCTATCAACATGACTTACCAGTGTTGATGGTAAACTTTATCACCTCTCTGAGGGCGTGCTTGTCAGGTTCCTTAGCTCCCTATCCTATTCCATGTTCTTCAGCAAGAAATCCCTATGTGCAGTCCATTAATCATGTTTTTCATAATGAATTTTAAAAATATGACTATTTGTTTGAAAATTCTTTTACATAGCAGAACTATGATATCACCTATTTCAATTTTTTTTTTTTTTGTCTTTCCAGGATTATTATATTTTTATATATCTATTATAGAGTCATGGAGTCCTGGTGTGATGCTGTAGGATAAGTATTTAACTGCAAGGTCAGTTTGAACTGCAAGGCTGGCAGTTCAAACTCACCAACTGCCTCTTTGAAGCCCTATACAGGGTCACTAGGAGTCGGAACTGACTTGACAGCATGTTACAACAACATTATAGAGTCATAGTGTATGGTTGCATCCCTTATTTCAGGATAGTACATAAACAGCAAATGATGCACATACTACAAAAACCTGGATGCTAAATGGCCCAGAAGAAAGGATTCTGTTGAAAATTTAGTTTGGCCAGGATTAGGCCAAAGATTGAATAGATGGGTCAAGATTTATTGATTGTTCACTGGATGAAGTTGTGTGGTGGTTAGGGTCTTAACTAGGATATACTAATAGAATAAGTACAAAAAACTCAATCTGAGTTTTGTGCTATACTATGTGTGTAGAGTATTGAAGAATTTTGGAAGCTGATCTAAAGTTCATGGACTAATGAACCAGAAAAACAACCGGGTCAAACAGAAGATCAGGAAGTTGCAAACAGAAGGAAAATAAAGTGGAGAGTTTCTAAATATTGTAGAGTTAGCCTTAACACAGACTATATCCTGCTCTTAAATTCTCTTCATTTTATTCTAAATATGATGTGTGTGTGTGTGTGTGTGGGCATGGTTTATCTTTAAAAAAAAAAAAAAAAACAACAAACAATTTATTAGTGCGTGGGTACTTAAGATTAATAGAGGGTTCCTGGTGTCAAGGAGCTGAGTTGAGCTGAGCTGGAGTGTGTTGAGCTGAGCTGCCAGGTGTCCTATGAACTGATGGAGACAGTGAGGCAAAATGAATGTAAAAGGCAAGCCTTTAATCACTTACTGAGAAGAGGAACCTAGGAAAAGTGCTGACTCGCCTCCACCCTGTTGTTTCATTTTTCACCAGAAATGGTGTAAGGTGAAAGTGAGGTGCATCAGCACAATTCACTACAGAGGGAGCTTCAAACAGAGAAAGACTCAAACAAAAGGTCCCTGAGGCAAGAGAAGGCTAGGAGTGGAATACTGAGAGTATTGAGTCAGAGTGGAGAAAAGTGTCTTCAAGCACCCTCTCTTCATCTCCATAAGGAAATTTCAGCAGAGCTGCTTGACGGGGACCTCTGTAGAAGGCCACTAATGAAGAGGTGGCTGGGTTAGGAATTCAGATATGAATCAGAACACGAACAGCATATTTTAAATATCAGGTGCTTTACAGCATAAAAATCACTTGTGTATTCTGTGTATTACACCATTTTAATATATGCAGTAACAAAATATTGTGCTTCATGGAGTCCTGGTGTGGCGCTGTGGGTTAATGCGCTAGACTGCAAAGCTGTTTGAACTGCAAGTTCGGTGGTTCAAGCTCACCAGCTGATCCTCAGAAACCCTATACAGAGTCGCCAGGGGTCAGAATCGACTCAACAGCACTTAACACCACCAACAACAGGAGGACATAATTAAATAAGTATTGTTGAAACAAACACAAACAAGTAAATGTAAAGGCAGCAGTTTTCAAAGTGTGTACCAAGTATGTTCAGAGTGTGGTCCTTAGATTCCTTACATTCTTCAGCAGTTTGCAGGATGAAAAAAGCTTTTATAATAGTACTGAGGTGATAAGTGTCTCTTTCACTGTATGGATATTTACAAAGATAATGCCAAAGTTTTGGTGAGTAAAACTTTTTGAGATTTTAGTTGAAATCAAAGGTGTGACACCAAATTGTACTGATAGTTATTGTAGTCTTAACTGCCAGGCACTTGAAGGGAAAAACAAACAAACAAAAGACAGGTTCATTTTTAAATGATCTGATAAAGCAAAAAATATTGAGTTAAATATCAACCTCTCAGTATACATCTCTTTAATATTCTGTAGGATGAAAAGGGAATTACACGTGAAGGGTTTCTGTTGCATACTGAAGTGAGCCAATATTATCCTAATGAACATTGAATCATGCTTCAAAATTTGAAATTATGCCTTAATAAAATGTTCACTCAAGTATAAGACAGACCAATGGATTTTAATGAAACAATGCAAAAAGCGCATTGATACACTTTTGAATTCCATGTCACAATATTATTGAAATGATTACTTGCTAAATTTAGGTGCAGTAGTTGTTAAATGCCTTTGAGTTGGCCCCAACCCATAGCTACCCTGTAGAGGGTTTCTGAGAAGCAGCTGGCCACCCTGAAACACCAACCTTGCGATTCAAATCTTCCTTGCAGTCCAGTGCATTAACGTACAGCGCCACATCAGAACTTCTTAGGTGTAGTAGCAAAGATAAATATTACAATTTTTAATGACCAGATCATTCAAATATTCTCTCTTTTCAAATACATATATATGAATGCTGTGTTTTTATCATGCACTTTAAATCATTAAAGTGCACCTGACCCAAGCCATGATATTTTCAATAACCTCATATGCATGCAAGAGCTAAACAGTGAATAAGGAAGACCATAGAAGAATTGATGCTTTTGAGTTATGGTGTTGGAGGAGAATATTGAAAGTGCCATGGGCTACCAAAAGAAAAAAAAAAAAAAAAGATCTGTGTTCGAAAAAATGCAGCCGGAGTGCTCCTTGGAGGCCACCATGACCAAACTTCATCTCTCATACTTCGGAAACATTGTCAGGAGGGACCAGTCGCTGGAAAAGGATTTTGTATTAGGTAAGGTGGGGGGTCAGAGAAAAAGTGGAAGACCCCCACAAAGATGGATTGACAAACTGGCAGCATCAATGGACTCAAGTGTGGCAACAATTGTAAGGTTGTTCTAGGACCGGGCAATGTTTCATTCTGTTGTACATACGGTCTCTATGAGTTGGTACCAACTCAATGGCATCTAACAACAACAACTTTAAATAAAAAATATAATTTGAAAACAAAACAGATATTAATCCAGCTGTCAGGAGACCTTAAAGTAATTAGACAAAAATGTAGAAAGACAATGTCATCCTTCTATTAATTTATTTTTCTTTTGAAATACATAGGTTTATTTTTCAGAAGAAGTACATTAGTTTTATTAACAGGCTATAGGTTTGTTACTGTTTTTTAAAATAAAATATTTCCAATTAGATTCTGCTTTGGCAAATATAGGAGTCCTGTTGCAGTACTGTGGATTAATGAGCTGGACTGCAAAGTCAGTTTGAACCGCAAGGTTGGCGATTCAGGCTTACCAGCACCTCCTCAAAAAACACTACACAGGGTTGTTGTTGTTGTTATGTGCTGTGGAGTTGGTTCCGATTCATAGTGACCTTGTACAGGGTTTCTGAGGCTATAAGTCTTTACGGGACCAGAAAGCCTCATCTTTCTCCAGAGGAACAGCTGGTAGTTTCGAGCTGCTGACCCTGAAGTTCGCAGCCTGATTCATAACCACTATGCTACCAGAGCTCTATGAGTCAAAACTGACCATATGGCACTTAACAACAACAGGAAACATATGAGTTCATATAAGGCACACATAAAAAATAAAAATAAAACCTCTGTCATTCTCAACCATTTTAGGAGTATAAAGGAATCCTAAAACGAAAAAGTTTGAGAACTGCTAGCGTAGGAAAACCTAAGAGAAAAATAATATGAAATTAAGTACTTGAGAAGCCATGTTAGATATTCGTTGTTTTTACCTAATGTTTAATTTTTAAGTACCATCAAGTCAGTTCCAACTCATAATGACTTTATGTGTTACAGAAGGAAACATTTCCCAGTCCTGCACCATCCTCAGAATCATTGTTAAGCTTGAATCTATTGTGGCTGCCACTGTGCAAATCCATCTTGTTGGAGGTCTTCTGCTTTTTCACTGACCCTCTCCTTTAGCAAGCATTATGTCCTTCTCCAGAGACTGGTCCCTCTTGATATCATGCCCGAAGTATGAGATATGAAGTCTCACCATCCTGGCTTCTAAGGAATATTTTAGCTGTACTCCTTGAAAGACAGATTTGTTGTCCATGATACATTTAATGTTCTTATACAACACCATAGCTCAAATGGATAAATTCTTCTGTGGTCTTCTTCTCTATTCATTGTCCAACTTTCACATGCATATGGACCTATTGAAATTACCATGGCTTGAGGCAGGCACACTTTAATCCTTAAATTGACATCTTTGTTTTTGGATACTTTAAACAGGTCTTGTGCAGCAGATTTGCCTATTGCAATATGTCCTTTGAGTCCTTGACTGCTGCTTCCATGAGTGTTGATTGTGGATCCAAGCAAAATGAAGTCTTTGACAACTTCAATTTTTTTCTCCACTTATTGTTGTTATTGTTAAGTGCCATCAAATTGCTTCTGACTCATAATGACCCTACATAGGGTTGCTGAGGAGCATCTGGTGAGTTTTAACTGTTGACCTTGTAGTTCAAACTGGCCTTGCAGTCCAGTATTTACCATATAATGCCACACACGGAATCCTTTCTCCATTTATCATAAGGTTATTTACTAGTCTAGTGGTGAGGATTTTTTCTTTTCTTTTTTTTAAGACAAAATCACACTAGCGTTTTTGAGGAACCACAGTGTTCCTCTGTGTTAGTTGGGGATTATTTTAACACCTGCTTCCAGAAGTAAACATTCAACCTAGGCTTTGTCATAGTCAACTAGTCAACATTCAATTACATCCTCCATCCTGAGTAACTAATTCAAGAATGGGTCCTAGCCAAGGAGACACAATTCTTAGACTTCTGCAGGGAGCATGGGAGAAGCAAAGTAGTAGAAAATAAAGTAGATAGAGATGGACAAGGGCATCACCATAATATAATCATTTGATCACTTGGCCCAAGCTGAATCTAAATATCTAAGTAATGTGAGGGAGGAAAATCCCAGCTTGGTAAAATCAATTTGAGACAGATTTTGTCAGTCATGTCTGAACAGATCTACTGAGTCCCCCAGAAAGAACTAGAATCATGTTGTTGTTGTTAAGTGCCATCAAGTCAGTTCTGACTCGTAGTGACCCTGTATAGGGTTTCTTAGGAGTGACTGGTAGTTTTGAATTGCCAACGTTGCCATTCAAAATGACCTTGCAGTCCATTGCATCATTCTGCAGCACTACACCTGGACTCCAGTAGATCAACTTTATTCTTAACATAATGAAGAAATTTCTGATAATCAAATCAATGCTGGCTCATGCAATCATAGATTGTCCCATATCATCCTATAATTTTGAAGTGAAAAAAAAAAACACTTTTCTATTAAAGAAGTAAATGCCTTCATTTAGGAGTAAAAATCTGAGATCCAGATTTTTTTTTCTGTTATTTCCACTCACCAAATCCCAGAAGCTGGACTGAAAGAAGAATAACAACTCAGCAACAGGGTTAGTAGAAGATTCATTAACACCCTGAAATATACAGATGACACAAGTTGCAAAAACAGAAGAGAACTTGAAGCATTTATAGACAGAAAATCAGACTACAGCCTTAATATGGATTGAAACTCAACATAAAAAATACTAAAGCTTCACAGCTCTACCAAGAAGCAGAACCACAATAAATACAATATACTGAAGTTGTCAAAGATTCAACTTTATTTGAATCTATAATCACTGCCCACAGAAATAACACTCAGGAAATCAATGCATTGTATGTATTCGGCAAATCTGCTGCAAAAGATAGCTTTAAAATGTTAAAAAAAAACAAAGATATCTCTTTGAAGGCTAAGGTGAGCCTCACCCAAACCTTGGCATTTTCAATCACCTCATATGTTAGCAAAAATTGGACATAAATAAAGAAAAGCCAAGACTTGACGTCTTTGATTTATGGTGATGGAGAATAACATTAAATATACCAAGGACTGACTGCCGGAAGAACTAACAGACCTCTGTTGGAAGATGCACAGCCAGAATGCACCATAGGAGTGAGGATGGCCAGACTTTGTCTCATGTATATTGGACAAGTCATCTGGAGGACTAGTTTCTAGAGTAGAGGGTTAGGCTTATTAGAGTAGAGGGCCAGTGAAAAAGAGACAGATCTCCAATGAGATGGATTGTCAGAGTGACTGTAACAATGGTCACAAATACAACAATTGTGAGAACAGAAAAGGATTGAGGACCTTTTGCCTTCTGTTGTGTATAGGGCCATTATAAATCAGAACTGACTTGAAGGCAGCTAAAAGCAACCATAACAATGGTGAGAAATAAGTTCAATGTCATTGTAAGTACTTGCAAATATCAAATGACCGTTTTTAAGAGATAGTCAATATAAAAAAAAAACATAGAAGGCTGTGGACTGAGTTATATTGCTTATAGGAATCTGTATGATTTCAAGATTATATGCCTTATCAAAAATGATAAAGTGGTGAGTTAAAGAAAGTATCTGGAATATCTAGAATAGTAAAAGTTATGCATCAATAGAGTGGCCAAGTTAAGGACTATTGTTGTGATTTCCCATATTTGAGAATAAAAATATAATGCTAATTGTTCAGAAGTCTGTTTTTGTCAAATATACACAAACTTTCTTTTATGTTACAAAAATTCAGTTCTAGGCTATACTTTGAGGGTTTTTCCTGATTAAACTATATGTTGTTGTTGTTAAGTGCCATTGAGTCGGTTCTGACCCATAACAACCCTGAACAGGGTTTCTGAGGCTGTAAATCTTTACGGGAGCAGAAAGCCTCATCTTTCTCCTG
>NW_006408703.1:3781355-3797612 GCF_000296735.1 Chrysochloris asiatica
AAAAAAAGGATTCATTTTAACACTTCAGAATAAATGTAGTTGGTATTGTTAAGTGTTTTAGAGTCATTTCCCACACATAACAACCCTTCTTAGTCTAGACTTTGCAAGGAGCTGCTGGTGAATTTGAACCACCCACCTTGCAGTTGAAACTCACCTTGTGGCCCAGTGCATTATCCTGTAGTACCACACCAGGACTCCTTAGAATGAAAATATATATACTCTAATTCATTTTCAGCCACTTTGGCTTTTTTTCTTTTCAGTTGCTGCTCTATATTGAACTAGATTATATATAAACACACACACACACACACACACACATATATATATATATTATTTGAGTCTACTAGTGTGCTGTATGGAGTCCTGATGTGGCACTGTGGGCTAATGCGTCAGACTGCAAAGTCGTTTGAACTGCAAAATCAGTGGTTCAAGCTCACCAGCTGCTACTTGGAAACCCTATACAGATTGCTATGGGGAGGAATCTACTCGACGGCACTCAACAAAAACAACAACAGTGTGCTATATATATGTATGAACATATTATTTCAGTGTACTAATGTGAGTATGTGGAAAAAATGAAACGTTCTGCTCTTGTAAAGATTGAAAACCTCATAAACCTTATACAGGGTCGCTATGAATTGGGAATCAATACCGTGTCACACACCACCATCACCAGTGAGTTATGGTGGTTATGTGCCATGGAGTCAGTTCGGACTCATAGCGACCCTGTACAGGGTTTCCGAGGCTATAAATCTTTACGGGAGCAGAAAGCCTCATCTTTCTCCTGCGGTACAGCTGGTAGTTTCGAACTGCTGACCCTGAGGTTAGCACCTGAATTAAAATCCAGCACCAGATTAATTTGAATTTTGTTTTACATATTTATATGACTAAGCATTCCCAAAACCCAACCCCACTGCAGTCAAGTTGATCCCAACTCATTGCAACCCCATGTTGTTGCTAAGTGCAGGTGAGTAGTTTCTGACCCATAGCGACCCTGAATGAAGTTTCCGAGGAGCAGCTGGTGGACTTGAACCGCCAACCTTGTTGTTCAAACTGACTTTGCTGTCCAATACATAGACCCACAGCACCACACCAGGACTCTAGCAACCCTATACAACATAGTATAACTGCTATATAAGGTTTCTGAGGCTGTAAATCTTCACAGAAGTTGACTGCTACGTCTTTCTCACACAGAATGGCCGATGGGTTCAAACTGCTGAACTTCCAATTAGCAGCACAACTAGTAACTCATTGCACTGCACCACCACCTCCTGAAGCCAATATTGTTGTTTCTAATGCTGTTACGTCAACTGTGACTCATAGTGATCCTGTATAGGGTTTTCAGGGCTTTAAATCTTGGCAGGAGTAGGAAGCCTCATCTTTTTTCTTCTGAGTGGCTGGTGGGTTCCATTCTGTCGCGACCTTGGGGTTCACGATTCAGTGCTTGTCCTATGGAGTCACAGTGTTCCCTTAAGCAAGTATTGTCATTGTTGTTAAAGTGCTGTTGAGTTGGCTCTGACTCATAGAGACCCTGTACAGGGTTTCCATGGAGCAACTGGTGAATTTGCAGCACTGACTCTGTGATTCAAGCCAACCTTGCAGTCCAGTGCTTATCCTACAGTACCAGACAAGGACCAGGCTAAAATATGTGGTGGTTTAAAATTTTTGCTCATTTATAGATTAGAGAGGGGTATCTTTTGCATATTATTTCATTATTATTCTATTTTCTTGCATCTTTTGTTTTATGCTTCTCTGATTTCAATGTTGTTTTCTTTACAAAATGAAAAGCAAGTTCATTTTTTAAAATAAATACGCTTGCTTTTCTTTCCAGATATTGACACTTTCAGATACCCTCTTAAACTCTCACTAAATTACCTTCCCACCACCTGTCTATCAGTTTGTCTTCCTCTGGCGGTTTATATGTTGCAATGATGCTACAAGTTATGCCAAATAAAAACTGGGTCATGCCAGATGAATAGGTTTCAGTGGAATTACCAGATTAAAACAGACTAGAGAAGAAGATCTAGTGATCTACTTCTGAAAATTAGCCAATGAAGACCCTATGGATCATAATAGAATATCGTTTTATATGTGCTGGAAGATTAGTCCCCTAAATTGAAAGGCACTCAAAATACATCATGACTGTGACATGGAATCCAGAATATTAATGACAGTGAATATGCTCCCATGAGTCAGTGCTGACTCTATGGCAATTAACAACAACAAATTATCTTCACTTTAATGGAATGAAGGGCCTTGCACATTTCATAAAAGCCCAATATAAACAAATTCTCCCCACACATTAAAATGTGATACCCTGTAAATTCAAGTATGCTAATCTTGAAAAGATGAAATGAATTTCTTATTTGGAAACATAACAAGCATAAATTCAATGTAACAAGAAAAATAAGCTGAATACCTTAGGGCATAAATTTAATTTATTTCAGCTTTACCCAGCAGAGCTATGATTCTATTGATGAAAGGTGAAGATCAACTTTAAAGATATAGTTATAGCAAATTGAATTGAGAAAAGAAAAGAAAAAAGGCCAAATGAAGAAAGGATGAAAATTAAAATGTCAGTAGTTATATGACATTTTATATATATAACAATTATATATATAGCAATGGTCCACTAACTTCACTTGGAGATCTTGTTAAATATTTAGATCTGTGGCCTGTGTAGACGAATATCCTGAGTTAGTAAGTTTTCATCAGGACCTAAAATTTTCTATTGTTACAAACACCCCAAGAGACTCTCACTGAGCTGTTTTAAGTAATACATTTAGCTAATAAGCAAATCTAAGTATGCCATTTTAAAACTCTTATCAAAGCCTGTAAAATATGTAAGTCAATTTCCTAATTTCTAAAAGATAGAGTAAAAGACATTCAGGAAACAGATTCCCAACTAAATGTCAGTTTGCCAAAAATATAACAAACACTCAAACAATACAGGAAAAGAGTGAGAGATCAAGAGAGAGGAATTTTTTTGACTCTTTTGCTTGAAAAACAGGGTAAAACACCTTTTTCTCATCTTAGTGACTTCTGTCTAAACTAAATCCTTTATAAATTGCAGTTGTACTGCAATTGATTTCATTCTTAACAAAACATCAAATCCTCTTGGGAAAAAACAAAGGAAAGTGAGATTAGCTAAGGAAACAGAAGAAATTCTATTTCAATGATTAAAATTTATGCCTCAGGAATTAAGCAGACTTGATGCTTTCCTGGATTTACAGCATTTCATTTGTTACTGCCATTAGCTTTAACTGCTTTGGGAAAATTTAACAACAGAGCTATAGCATGGCTTACAATCATCAGGAGCTTCAAAGATTCAAGAGCATGTGAAACATTTCCTTGCAAACTCTGCTTTAATAGGATTACATGGATAATGTCTTTGAATATTTATTCTCTCTACAAATCAGGTAGGATGCATTTTAATGACATATTTAAAATGGTGTCATTCCTATGGTTGAAGACAGTGGCATGTAGGAACATGCACGTTTTTAAAAAGAAATGAACAAAAGCTTCAAGAACTTTTTGAAAATTGAAGCTAATTCCAATATGAATGGTGTCATAGTCATACAAGACATTGAAAAACAACATTGATAAAATGATAGCTTTGCAAGTCAATTCAGTAGACAATTCAGAAAAAAAACACAACCACAAAATATAAAGCTAAATTGGCTCCCTAATCTTTCATAATATTTGCTTTGAAACTTTTTGTTTTTGTTTTTGAAACTACAATTATAATACACAATAGGATTGGTATTTCTCTCAACTCTCATGCATAAAAAATAAACTGGACATACATAATTAATGTAAATAATGAGACTGGAAACAAGATCCCAGGGCTTGTTTAGATAAATGCCAACTGCTTGAATTGTACATGTTTTTAGAATTTATGCTGACTTCTGACTGGATTTTCTTAATATTTTCCTGTTTACACTTTTTAAACTAAAAAATCATGATATGATTTTAGACACTTTAAAAGTGTATATCTGTGTGTATATGTGTTATTTCAAAATCAGAGAACATACATCAAATATTTACAACCAGCCTGGAAGTGACTATAATAAAATTATTAACTAATGAACAACGTAATTGTTAACAATGATTTTTAGATGGCTACCATTCTCCTGAAGAACATTTATTCAACAACGAGTTTCAAAGCTAATTCAAAATCATGGTAGGTTGATACATATTGGAAATAAGATTGTTACCATAGCATGCATTCCTATTTCATTGATTTTTATAATAAAGAAATATCTGAAAGTGTTCTCTCTGTAAATAGTCCACTTCTCATTACATGATTCAACCACAACATGTTTTTACCTTTTTACTGTGAATTGTGTGAAGGTTTACAAACAAGATAATCAGCTCTAAATGCAGCAAATAATACCCTGTGCTTCATCTCAAAGATTACAATCCCCTCCCTGGAACAACATTTATCCCATTCGACTCCCAATTTACATCTTATGTTTTGTAGATGAACGAGGCAAAACTATTTGATGAACACATAAAAACAAAAAATATATATTCATTGAAATGTCCATGGAGCACATTCTGCCAGTCAGATACACAACCACTATCTCTGCTGTTGCCACTTTTCTAAGTAGGGCTTTCACGCTCCACTCAAGCTCTTCCTTTTTGATGGTCTTGGGATCGTCTGTTTCTGAAATGAAAGATTATTAACTCTCTCCTTTTAATTACACATATTCTACAGTTAGACTTGTCATAATCACAATTTATCCTGCTAACAGTTATTCACAATTGAATCATAAAATCCTATCACCATGTTCCCCCATCATCTTCACCAGATCCATCTGGGAAAAAAGGGAAACTATTCTGTGGGGATTCTAGCTTTCCTTTCTCATTCTGCAACTAGCACACTCATGGAAGCTTTTAAACCGGACACTTCATGCCTTTGTAGCTCTCCTATTTTTCATAGCCAATGTCTAAAATTTTTATCCCTATCAACCCAGTACACTGAAGAAACAAGCTTGTTCCTTTATATTCTTCCATTCCAGTTGGAATTTTGAGTCACGGCATTCATAGGCAAAAGTCTAGTTTGTAAAATTATAGCAATTCGTACTTGTTCTCAGTATCAAACATCTTCATCTTCCTTGATTCAAGTTCTGATCAACTAGCCATCCAAACTAGGTCAAATGGGTACTAGCTGCAAGTTTGGGAGTTTACGCACAACTCCCTGCATTTCATAATAGCTGGCATCTTCAATCTCGGCCTTAGCCTCCAGGGACTAGGTCGGTGCCTGTGGGCTCTGAAGTTTCCACACCTTCCTAAACTTGAGACCAGCCCACCCCTCCTCTTCTTTCTTTCATCTCAAGATCAACAGCTACCTATGGAACATGGCCAAACTCAGCCCATGTCTTTATTGTTGCATTCCCACCCACCCCCGCCATCTCTACTGACCCAGCTTCAACCGCAACATTTATAGAAAATTGTCAACTATTTGAATAATGTTTCTAATCCTTTATAATAAAAAACTTATTCATTAATATAACTGGAGCAACAACTATTCAGAAATTGTGAAAATAGAGTTGTTAGATTAAAGGTACTTTAATAAACAGTGTTTTTTAAATGTACATTTTTATTTTCTTTACTAAGTGAAACTTATTTATTCATATATTTAGCCAAATTTTAAGCATTTACTAGCAATAGTCAGCAATTCTTCTAAACAAACAACCGAAACTCTCAGTACCTTACAGTAAATAATTATTTTTACTCCCATATGTGTTGGTGACTATAGGTTATCTATTACTGCTGTGGTTCTGCTTCATTCAGCTTGGCTCCACTCAGCAAATCTTCCATTTTAAGAATAGGCTGAAAACGAAGACACTATTTTGCATATGCCCACACTTTTGTCAGAGTTAGCAAAAACCTTAGCCATGTCTTACAATTAATTTAAAGCTTAAGTTCAATTGTAAATGTCAAATACACTTAAATTCCATTGGTCAAAACATGTCACTACTCAATTTCAATACTAATGTCATAGATAGTATACTCTCATGTTAGGGATGGGGCAAAGGTGTTCAAATAGATATTTGTAAACATAGCATACATAGCATACCACTGTAGGCTCTTTCATGTGGCTGTTGCCCTCCAGCAATTTCCAGCATAGAATAGATAGCTTGTGATCACAGCAGATATACATTATTCAATGAATTCTTTAGGTTCATCCCATCAGAGCATTTGTATTTTAGATATAGTAATTTAAAAAATAAATAAACATTATTGCTACTCTGATTCCAATTAAGCTATATATTCTATAAAATTCACCATTGCGAATATTTTCTGCTACAGATTAAGATTGTATTTTCATACATTATTCTATTTTAATACATTTGAGACAATCCAAATTTAAATTATTAGCCAGACAAATTCATAACTGACTTATGTAAATGAAGAGTTATACATTGTTACAACTTGAGGAGAAGGTCTGGAGACATCATACCTTTACTGATGCTCTAAAATGAAATTTCTTTCTTGTTGTCTCTAGGCCAAATCCAGCTCCCAATTTGCCCATACTAGACCACTTTGACCAATACTTTTCATTTTCCCAAGTTCCTGTCTAGGGTAAACACATCAATTGATATGTTTGTTGATCTCCAGACAGAAATATAAATAAAAACAGTTCGTCTACAACCATATTTTGTAAGAATAAATGACTTTCTAATATATTAAGCTAGTCCTTACCCAATAGAACTTATAAGTGATATATTTTTATTTTTGCTTGAAAATGGGAATGAAGATATCACTAGAGTAACCATCTCCAATATGGGCTCAAAACAATCTATTGGTATATACCTCTACTTGCTGTTCTGCTTTAGTCTCTTTTGTTCTTTGATCCTTTTTCTATGGTTCTTGATATCTGCTACTTAATCTATTGATATAAGAAATGCTTCCTCTACTCATACTAGACTCAACAAGAGAATGCACTCACACAGCAGGAGGAATGAATAATATAAATTTGAATCAAGTTTTCTATGTATAAGCTTTGTAGGTGCTAAGTAGACTTGCCAGAAATCCAAATAATACCAAATCATCAGCACTATTGAAGCATGTTAGTTATTGATGAATTATTCTTTAAAATAGGTTTTGTTTTATATACATAATTCTTGTCTTCTAGATACAAAATGACATACCTTGGCTTGTCTTTTCATTTGTCCCAATTTCTTATGTTTTGAGTTGTTGTTAAGTGTCATCAAGTTGGTTCTGACTCATAGTTACCCAGTATAGCGCTTCCAAGGAGTGACAGATGAGTTTGAATTATCAACCTAGCATTTCACAGTCCTGTGTTGATGCTACAGTGCTACCCCAGTGTGATAGTTAAGGTTTTGTGTCAACTTGCCTGGGCCTGGATGTCCATTGGTATGATAGTTGAGGTGAGGTAACCCCCATGGTGAGATCTAATATAGGCATAGTTAACTCTTTTTGTTGTTGTTGTTTATGTCACTGTCTGGAAATTTTAATGTAAGTAACAATAATCATTTCTTGATTACTTTCCATGTGTAAGGCACTCTTTTGGGTACCACTCTGGCAGCATTCTCGATATCTAGGAAAAATATTAAGGGATAAAATTGAGAAAAATGCCTGTCCTTGTGGAGATTATGTTTTTCTATTTTTTTAAACAAACATATATTCTTTAATGGTTACCAGGAAAGGGAGACGATAAGAAGAGAGGGAAAATCACTAATTAGATATTTGTCATTATTGCTGTTAATTCATTTCTGACTCATAGTAACTTTGTATAGATTTTGATTGTTTGGTTGTTTGTTTTTGAGTTTTTATTGTAAATTGAGTGATAGTTTACATGATAGTTTAAATTGATAGAATATCAGTTTAAAACTCGTTGTTTCATTGCAATGATTACAATCACCTCTGTGCATCATCATTCTACAGTATTTACTTCTATTACTCATCTGTCAGTTAGTCGTACAGTGAAGGCTTGTGAGTTGCTATGATTCTGAAAGCTATGCCACTGGTATTTTAAATACCAGCAGGGTCACCCATGGTGGACAGGCTTCAGATGAGCTTCCAGACGAAGACAGACTAGGAAGAAAGAGTGATGAACTAGTGCCAAATCTTTAGTCATTGAAAATTTTATTAATAGCAGAGAAACACTGTCAGATATAGTGCCAGAAAGTGAGCCCCATAGGTTGGAAGGTACTCAAAATGCAACTGGGGAAGAGCTGCCTTCTCAAAGTAGAGTTGACCATGATGGCGCAAATGGAATAAAGCCCGTGGGAGAAAAGTCCATGGGACCTTCATTTGCTGATCGGACACAACTCAAAATGAAGAGAAATAGCTATAAACACCCATTGAAAATTAGACCATGGAATGTACAAAGTATTAATCTGGGAAAATTGGAAGTTGTCAAAAATGAAATGGAACACATAAACATTGATATCTTAGGCATTCGTGAGCTCAAATAGACTGGAACTGGCCATTTTGAACCTAATGACCACATGGTTTACTATGCTGGGAATGAAAAATTGAAGAGGAATACTGCGGCATTCATCGTCAAAAAGAACATATCCAGATCAGTCATGAGGTACAATGCTGTCTGTGATAGCATAATATCCATGTGCCTACAGGGAAGACCAGTTAATACCACTATTATTCAAATTTATGCACCAACCACTAAACCAGTGAGGATGAAATCAAAGAATTCTACCAACTTGGTCAATCTGAAATTGATTAAACATGCCATCAAGATGTATTAATCATTACTGGTGATTGGAATGCAAAGGTTGGGAGCAAAGAGGAAGGATCAGTAGTTGGAAATATGGCTTTGGTGATAGAAATGATGCTGGAGAATGCATGATAGAACTCTGCAAAACCAATGATTTGTTCATTTCTATTACCTTCTTTAGACAGCATTAGAGATGACTATACATATGGACCTCGCCAGATGGAATACATAGAAATCAAAATGACTACATCTAAGGAAAGAGAAGATGGAAACGCTCCATATCATCAGTGAAAACAAAGCCAGGGACAGACTGTGGAATAGACCATCAATTACATCATAGCTGATGTCTGATGTATCTTGGCTGAAAGCAGAGAATATCAGAAAGATGTTTACCTATGCTTTATTGACTACGCAAAGGCTTTCAATTGTGTGGATCATGACAAGCTATGGACAAAATTGCGAAGTATGAATATTCCAGAACACTTAATTTTGCTCATGAGAAATCTGTTCCTGGACCAAGGGCAGTTGTTGGAACAGAACATGGGAAAACTGAATGTTTTAAAATTAAGAAAGGTGTGCGACAAGGTTGCATTCTTTCACCATACATATTCAACCTGTATGATTAGAAAATAATCCAAGAAGCTAGGTTCTATGAAGAAAAACGTGGCATATGGATTGGAGGAAGACTCATTAACAACCTGTGATATGCAGATGATACAACCTTGCTTGCTGAAAGTGAAGAGGACTTAAAACATTTACTGATGAAGATCAAAGAGCACAGCCTTCAGTATGGATTATTACATCTTAATGCCAAGCAAACAAAAGTCCTCACCACTGGACCAATAAACAACATTCTTATCAATGGAGAAAAGATTGAAGTTGTTAAGGACTTCATTCTTCTTAGATCAACTATCAACACTCATGGAAGCAGCAGTCAAGAGATCAAAGGATGTATTGCATTAGGCAAATCTGCTGCACAAGACCTTTGTAAAGTATAGAAGTGCAAAGATGTCAGTTTGAGGAGTAGGATGCTCCTGACCCAAGCCATGGTGTTTTCAATAACCTCATATACATGCAAAAGCTGGACAGTGAATAAGGAGGACTGCAGAAGAATTGATGCCTTTTAGTTATGGTGTTGGAAGAGAATATTGAAAGTGCCACGGGCTGCCAAAAACTAATAGATCTGTTTTGGAAGAAGTGTAGCCAGAGTGATACTTCGCGCTCTTTGTCGGCCAAACTTCGTGTCTCATATTTTAGACATATTGTCAGGAGGGCCAGTCACTGGAGAAGGATATCATGTTTGGTAAGGTGGAGGGTCAGAGAAATAGAGGAAGACCCCCAATGAGATGGATTGGCCAAGTGGCAGCATCGATGGACTAAAGCTTGGCAACAGTAGTGAGGTTGGCCCAGGATCTGGCAGTGTTTCATTCTGTTGTGCATAGGTTGCTATAGGTCGGTACCGACTTGATGGCACCTAACAACAACAACAACAGAGTCCTCAGCTGCTCTGTCTCTCCATTACCTCATCCTTGCCTCCATCTCTGGTGTCACTGCTTCTCTGGGTAGGGTCCCACATTCTTCTCATGCTCTTCAGGGTCCCACAGTCCACTCATGCTCTGCTCCCTTGATGGTACTGGGGTCCTTTGTTCCTGGACTGTAAGATTAACTATCCCCACTTTTTTGTTACAGGACTTCTACCTTTAAAGTTGTGACATCTTTGTTCTTGACCGCTTTATAGAGGTCATGTACAGCAGATTTGCAATTATAGATCTGAATAAAGCAATATTTTAAAGGATATTCAGTGCACAACTTCTAATAGTAGTAATAATTAGAAACATGTCAAAATTTGAAGTATTTTATGTAAATTATGTTATAGCTATATAATGTGAATTTTTGTAGCCTTTAAAATGTTGATGCAGATATATGTTCCTCAACATAAAAACCTTTTCTAATGACCATGAATTATTGCCAAAGTTTGGAAAAGGGCATATATTATTTCACATTCCTTTTTTTAATATGAAAATTTAACATATGCAAAACAATCATTAGCATTCAATAGTTATTAATATGTAACTCTGTACTCTCATATTATTTTCCTTATTCTTTTTAAATTCTTTATAATTCAATATGAATCTCAAAGTTATGAGGATTATTCACAATAAACACAGTGCTATTTTATACTTAATAAATTGTCAATATATTTGGTCTTTATGACTTTTATCCCTCTGTATTTAGAGATGCCCTTCTTTAATTTTTAGTTTGTTTATATTTCATATTTTTATATAATGTCAGAAAATATTCTGAAAAATATGTTAACTTCTCAATCTATCTGTTTGCTTCTTTTTGCATCACGATTCCCTTTTACCTGTCATATTCCTGCAATTAACAGATTAAGATGAATTTATACATAAAGCCATATGCTTTATGCTATGCCAGTTATTTCTTCTTAAATGATTACAAAAGTGATCAGTTGTTCAATGGGAAGAGCCTGGCTTATCCAATGTAACTTTCCTCATCAGATGTCATATAAATATTGTACTTTTTTCTGGACCATGTCTAAATTAAGAATTTTACTATAATTTACAAATGCCATTTTCACACAAATTTTATTATTATGTGATGGGATTTAGGAATGCTTTATCATCTTCATTATACATTTTTGCTTAGTAAGTCTCAGATTTGATGTCTTATCAGCAGAGTTCTGGTAATGTGTTCACCAAAAAAGGCCCTGATAAAACAAAATTAAGAAAAAAAATAATAAAGTATAATGAAACACTTTTTTTTGACAAAAAAATGTTCTAATATATACTCTGGAAGCTGCAAAACTTCGTTGAAAACTATTAAAGATCCAGAGGCATGGAAAAACACTCCATATTCTTAGATTGGAAAACTTAATATTGTTAACATAGAACTATTTCTCAAATTGATCTCAATGTTCAATCCTTATCAAAATTCCAGATTACTTATTTATAGAAATTTACAAGCTGATTTTAATATCATATAAAATTACAGAGAATTCAGAATAGCTAGACAATCTTGAAAAAGTAGAAGAAAGTTGAAATGTTCACACTTTCCTAATTCAAAATTTAGTTTCATTGATCAAGGTAGTGTGGCACTTGCATAAGGATAGATATATAAACCAAATAAATAAAACTGAGAGTATAGAAATACACCCACTCCTCACTTGTCAGCATGGTTGATTCTAAAAACCGGTCATTATCCAAAAATCAGCATTATGTGAAAATCGAGAATGACCACATCATATCACAAAATGGAGACTGATTTCATCATTATATAACTGTCAAACCACTGAGAACCATGAGCACGACCAAGCTGAACATACCTGGGCATTTGTTACTGCTAGATGTATATCAGGGATGCAAACAATATATATATATATTTTTGCTACTGTTATAAATATGAAATGTTGAATAATGAGATAATCAATAAGTAACAAGAACTTGTAAACCCATGTGTCTGTGGTCAACTGATTTTTCACAAAGATGTCAATGCCATTTAGTGGGAAAAAAGTATTCTTTTCAATCATTGGTTCTGGACTGGATAACCACATGTAAAATAATAGAGTTGGATGACTAACTCACATGATATTTGAAATATAACTCAAAATGGATCAAGACTTAATATATGTCCTAAGGCTGGACTCTTCAAAGAAAATAGAAACAAAATCTTCATGACTTCTATTTTGGCAAAGGATTATTAGATATGATGTTAAAAGCACACACACACACACACAAAAAAAAAAAAAACAGAAGAAAAATTAGATAAGCTGATTTCATAAAAATATTCAAACGTTTGCACAACCAAGAACTTCTTCAAGAAAGTGAAAAAGATACTCTAAAATTGGTGAATGTGTTTGAAAAATATATACCTGAGAAAGGTAGTATTTAGAATAAATTTTAAAAATCCTTATACTTCAAAACATAAAGACAGCAACCCAATGAAAAAATTAAGGAATAAGCTTTAGTAGACTTGTATCTAGTGAAAATATGCAAATAGTCAAAGAACACATGAAGAGATGTTCAACATCATTAGTGTTTAGACAAATACAAAGTTTATAAAAATGATATAAATCTATACAGCCACTAAGATTACCTGTCTATCTAATCTATTTATCTATCTGTTTAGTCTATCTATCTGTGTCCTCATTTTTTTCCATTTTCCATCTCTATGCTGGAGAGCAAGTTTCAGAGTCTCTTCTGACATCAATTTTGATCTTTTCCTTCTTTCTTTTCTTCTTAACGACTTTCTGCTTTTGTTCTGTATGACAGTCTTGATGTCATTCTACAATTCTCCTAGTCTTTGGTCTTTAGTCTCTAATGTACCAAATCTGTTCATCAGATGATCTCTAAATTCAGGTGAGATATATTAAAGGTCATATTTTGACTCTTGTGGACTTGTTTTCATTTTCTTCAGCTTCAGTCTGAATTTGCTTATGAGCAATTGATGATCTGTTCCACAATCTGTCCCTGGTCTTGTTTTGGCTAATGATATGGAACTTTTCCACTGTCTCTTTTCACAGATGTAGTCAATTTGATTTCTGTGTATTACAGTTAGTGAGGTCCATGTGTATAATTGTCTCTTATGCTGTTTAAAATTTTATTTGAAATGAACAAATCTTTGGTTTTGCAGAATTCTATCATACAATCTCCAGCATCATTTCTATCACCAAGGCCATATTTTCCAACTATTAATCCTTTCTCTTTGTTTCTAACCTTTGCATTCCAATTGCTAGTAGTTATCAATACATCTTGATTGCATGTCTGATCCATTTCATATTGAAGAAGTTGGTAGAAGTCTTCTATTTTATCCTCACTGGCTTTAGTGGTTGGTGTGTAAATTTGAATAATAGTGGTATTAACTGGTCTTCCCTGTAGGCACATGGACATGACCCTATCACCAACAACATTGTACCTCATGACAGATCTTGATATGTTGTTTTTGATGATGAATGCGATGCCATATCTTCTAAATTTGTCCCCGTCATCGTAAATCATGTGATTGTCAGATTCAAACTGACTAATACATTAATAACTTGTGATATGCAGATGATACAACCTTGCTTGCTGAAAGTGAAAAGGACTTACTGATGAAGATCAAAGACCACAGTCTTCGGTATGGATTGCATCTCAATGTAAAGAAAACCAAAATCTTCACACTAGACCAATAAACAACAATCTTATCAATGGAGAAAATATTGATGTTGTCAAAGACTTCGTTTTTCTTGAATCAATCATCACCAGTCATGGAAGCAGCAGTCAAGAAATTAAACGATGTATTGCATTAAGCAAATCTGCTGCACAAGACCTCTTTAAAGCGTTGTAGAGCAAAGATGTCAGCTTGAAGACTAGGGTGCACCATGGTATTTTCAATACCCTCATATGCATTCAAAATTTGGACAGTGAATGAGGAAGATCATAGAAGAACTGATGCATTTGAGTTACGGTGTTGAAAGAAAATACTGAAAGTGCCGTGGACTGTCAAAAGAACAAACAGATCTGTGTTTTAAATGCAGCCAGAGTGCTTATTGGAGGCCAAGAGGGCCAGGCTTTTTCTCTGATTATGGACATATTGTCAGAAGGGACCAGTTACTGGAGAAGGATATCATGTTTGGTAAGTTGGAGGGTCAGAGTAAAAGAGGAAGACCCCAGTAAGATATATTGGCAAAGTAGCAGCATTAATGGACTCAAGCATGGCAACAATTGTGAGGTTGGCCCAGGACTGGGCAGTTTTTTTAGTTCTGTTGTGCATAGGGTCTCTGAGTCAGTACCAACTCGATGGCACCTAACAACTACAACAACATCTATCTATCTATCTATCTATCTATCTATCTATCTATCTATCTATCTATAAAAGGAGCTCTGGTAGCATAGTGGTTACGAATCGGGCTGCGAACCTTAAGGTTAGCAGTTCGAAACTACCAGCTGTTCTGCGAGAGAAAGATGTGGCTTTATGCTCCTGTAAAGATTTACAGCCTTGGAAACCCTGTAACAGGGTCGTTATGAGTTGGACCCAACCCCACGGCACATAACAACAACAACAATCTATCTATAAAGCAAGTTTTGGTAAAGATGTAGAGAAATTTTAAATCAGAAGTCTCATCTATATTTTTCTTTTTATAGTATAAAATGATACATTCACTGTGGGAAGAAGGTTAGTGGGTTTTCTGTAAGTTAAACATGAAATAACCAGCAATTTTTCTCTTAAGTAACAATAAAAGAATGCAAATAATGACTCAAATAAGTACTTGTACCTGAATGTTCATTGAAACCCTATTCACAAAACGCCAAAACATGAGGGAAAAAAAATCCATATTTAGATGTAGATCAATTTATAAATGTATAAATAAAATTTGGTATGTGCATGTAATTAATCCATAAAAAGGAAAAATAGTACTGTACATGCTCCAAAATGGATGAATCTTGAAAACATGCTATGTGACTATCAAGAGGCTGTGATTGAAAAGAACAAAGGGATAAAGAATGGTTAAAATAAGGAAAATTGTGCAACATGGTTGTATGCTTTCACTATACTTATTCAATGTGCATGCTGAGCAAATAATCTAAGATAATGGATCATATGAGAAGAGCATGATGTCAGTATTAGAGGAAGACTCATCAACAACTTGTGATAGAGATTGCTTGCAGAAAGCTAAGAGGATTTGAAGTTCTTATAGAAGTGGATTATAGAATAGATTGTACTTCAATCTACAGAAAAGTCCTCAAAGCTGGATTAATAAATAGCATCATCAAAGAGATAAGACTGGAATTATCAAATATTTAATTTTACTTGGAACCACAGTCAACACTCATGGAAGCAGTAGTCAAGAAATCAAAGGACATACTGCATTGGTCAAATCTTCTGTGAAAGACCTCTTTAAAGTATTAAAAGAGCAAAGATACTGCTTTGAGGACTAAAGTGTGCCTGATCCAAGCCATGGTATTTTCAATTACCTCATATATTGATGCAAAAGCTGGATGATGAATAATAAAGACCATAGAAAAATTCATGCATTTGAAATATGGTGTTGGCTATGAATACTGAATATACCATAGACTTCCAGAAGAATGAGCAGATCTGTTTTGGAAGAAGTGTGACTGATTTGCTTCACGGAAGTGAAGATAGAATGACTTTGACTTCATATTTGGATATGTTTATAGGAAGGAGCAATTCCTGGAGAAAGACATCGTGCTTGGAAAAGTGGAGGATCAATGTAAAAGAGGAAGGTCCTCAATGAGCTAGGTTGATACAGTGACAGTAACAAAGAGCTCAATATTAGCAACCACTGTGAGGATGGCACAAGGCCAGTCAGTATTTCATTCTGTTGTACACAGAATCGTTAGGAGTAGGAAGTGAGTACACAATACTTAACAAGAATAACAATGTGAAAAAGGTCAGTCACAAATATATATATATCATCTGATTCCATTTATAAGAAGTGTCCACAATAGGGAAATCTATGAGGATAGAAAATAATTTAGCGGTTACTTGTTGTTGTTAAGTGCCATCGAGTCGGGTCCGACCCATAG
>NW_006408703.1:3798662-3799306 GCF_000296735.1 Chrysochloris asiatica
TTCCAAAAAGTTCATGAAAAATTAAATGAAAGATAATGGGTTTCCCATGAACTTTTTGGAGCACACTTATATTCTTCTTATTTTTTAATGCTACTGACTTTTGAAAAATTTAAATGCATAGTATTAAAGTGACACATCATGGGAATCTACTCACTCCCCTCATGGTAGTCTAGCATACATAAGTGAATGCATTCGCCCTTTGGGAATCAGAAAAATTCCCTTTTCTTCAATGTAAATTAATATAAGGTTATTTTAAAGCATAAAAAACCTCACTCTTATTGAAGATAAATTAAAAATGTTTAATTCTAAGAATAAAACAAGTTTAAAAAATACATAAACTATGATATAATTTTCATAAGCCTACAATGCAGACAATCAGTATAATAATGAGACTGTGCTGTCTAGTCAGTTCTGACTTAGAGCAGTCTACATAGGGTTTCCGAAGAGCAGATGGTAGATTTGAGTGACTGAGTTTGTGATTAGCAATCCAGTGCTTATCCTATAGCACCACACCAGGACTCCAATAGTGAGATTAAACGTTGTCGCTAAGTGCCATCCAGTCATTCAGACATATCATGACCCAGTTTAGGGTTTCCAAGAAGTGGCTTATTGTTGTTGTTGTCAGGTGCCATAGAGTTGGAACC
>NW_006408703.1:3806530-3808500 GCF_000296735.1 Chrysochloris asiatica
TCATATGTTTGTTGGCTGCCCAGATCTCCTCCTTGGTAAAGTGTCTGTTCATGTCATGTGCCCATATTTTAATTGGATTATTTAACTTTTTCTTGTAGCGGTGTTGTAGTTTCCTGTATATTTCAGAAATGAGTCCCTTGTCTGATGTGTCATTGCAAAAGAGGTTTTCCCATTCTGTGGGTTCTCTTTTTACTCCGTTGGTGAAGTCTTTGGTTGCACATAAGCTCTTAATTTTTAGTATGTCCCAATCATCTATTTTGTCTTTTGTTTGTGTAGTTTTCAAAATGTTTGATAGTCTGTGTATTCCCTGAATTAGAGTCCTCACATTTTTTTTTTTTTTTTTCAAGAGCAAGTTTCAGAGTCTCTTCTGGCATCCATTTTGGTCTTTTGTTTTTTTCTTGTCCTTTTACATTTTTTTTTTTTTTTCATGGATGACTTTCATAATTCTGGAATACACATTTAGGTCTTTAATCCATGCTGAGGTGTTTTTTGTATAAGGCTTGAGGTAAAGGTCTTGTTTGAATCTTTTGCATATCGCTTTCCAATTCTGCCAGCACCATCTGTTAAAGAGACTATCTTCTCCCCATGCAATATATGCCCAGGCACTTTGTCTAAAATCAAATTGCAGTATGTGGATGGGTTAATTTCTGGATTCTCAATTCTGTTCCATTGATCAATGTATCTTGCATTGTACCAGTACCAGACTGTATTGACTACTGTAGCTATGTAATACATTTTTAAATTGGGGAGTGAGAGGTTTTCAACCTTATTCTTCTTCTTAAGCAATGCTTTGCTTATCCTGGGTGTCTTTTCTTCCATATAAAGTTTGTAGTTGTTTTTGTATCTCTTTGAAGAATATTGTTGGAATCTGGATTGGGATTGCATTATATGTGTTCATTGCTTTGGGCAGTGTTGACATTTTCACAATGTTAAGTCTATCTATCCAGGAGTATAGTACATTCTTCAATTTTTGTAGGTCTCTCTTGGTTTCTTGTAGTAGTGTTTTGTAGTTTTCTTTGTATAGGTCCTTTGTCTCTCTGGTTACATTTATTTCCAGATATTTCATCCTTTGGGCAGCAATTGTAAATGGTATTGCTTTCCTAATATCCTTTTCAGCAGTCATTTTTGGTACAGAGGAATCCAATTGAATTTTGTATGTTGATCTTATATCCTACCATGTTGCTGAATCTTTCAATGATGTCTAGTAACTTTTTTACTGAGTCTCCGTGGTTTTCTATATATAGGATCATAGTGTCTGCAAATAGACAGATTTTTACTTCCTCTTTGCCATTTTGGATGATTTTAATTTCCCTGTCCTGTCATATAGCTCTTGCTAATACTTCCAGCACAATGTTGAATAGGAGTGGTGACAAAGGGCATCTTTGTCTGGTTTCTGTTTTCAGAGGGAAGACTTTCAGTTTCTCTCCATTGAAAGTAATGTAGGCTGTTGGTTTTGTATATACGCTCCTTCTCATGCATTTCCAAGTCTTACCCTTCTTCCAGAATGTAGTCCAGTTCTACCTCTAGGTCATTTGTCTCAGACATTTTATCTTGTTTCTGGACGTGTGCTGATATGGTTATCTGATTTGCTTTTTGGACCGCTTTACTGTTTATCTGTGGCCTTAATACTTTATTGAGTGTGTGTGTTTGGTATTTTTTTATGCTTTCTGATTGCCTCCAGGTAGACATAATCAGTTTGTAGGCTTCCCTTTTCACTCTTCTTATTGCTTAACTCAGAGTAACTTTCTCAGGTGTTGTCTGCCTCCCTGGTATATGGCAGTTGATATTGGTTCTTGCCTGGATTTGGGGGCTTCATAGGGTCTGATTTTATCTTAACTATATGGCAGCAATTGCTGTCTCTTCTTGAGTAGTATAGGAGCGAAAGAGCCAAGAGCCCCCTATAAGTAAAAGGGGGAACAAAAACAAAACACAACAGAACTATAGAAAAACAAAACAAAACAGCAACAGCA
>NW_006408703.1:3808600-3820984 GCF_000296735.1 Chrysochloris asiatica
ATGCAAAGGCTTTCGATTGTGTGGATCATGACAAGCTATGGACAACATTGAGAAGTATGAGTATTCCAGAACACTTAATTGTACTTCTAAGAAATCTAAGAAGTGGCTACTGAGTTTAAATCACCAACCTGGAGTTCAAACAGACTTTACAGTTCAATGCTTATTCTACAGCACCCCACCAGGACTCCAATAATTAAATTAAATATTCATATATAAAAATTATAAACTAGACTGTACAAATTATCAGTTTTTGTGTTAAAGTGTTATTATTTTCACTCTTGTTGCTTATCTTTCTTTTTAGGAGTCAGGTTTGAAAAATATAGAAGAAAATAGCTAACAGTAAAAGGCAAATTGCAGTTTTATTGAATTCACTAAATGAGTTATATCAATCTTGTGCTAATGTGCCAGATTTACTTTATTGAAAGTAGAATGTTCCACTGATGGGAAAACAGATAAAAAATCAAAGAGTAGGTTTCTATGCCTAAGTAGAAACATCATCAAATTCCTGAGTAGAAGCTTAGCTATTTGTAATCATTTGTAAATTAAAAAGAGATAAATTTCAGGAAATGATAAGATTAAATATTCTTCCCTGAAGGGTAAACAAGTTTAGAGAACTGTGACTGGCAGATCCAGTATCATTTACAGGAATGGAAGCATAATCAGTCACTATATTTGAAGAGCTCCAGACTCTAAAACTGGTTGTGATCTATAAACAGGAAGTAAGTGGATAAACAAGTGTCCTAAAGTGGACAATCAAGTGCCAAGTCAGGAAGAAACAAGAAATTAACTATTCAAAAGATCTGAATAGAAAGAGGGAAAAAAAAGATGACTTCTTTCAAATAACTATGGTTTTATTGAAACCCTTTATAATTCCTGGAAGAAATTATGTAAGTGAATCAATATAGTATTTCTTAGGCTTTCTAATTCAGAGTTCGTTGCAGATGTACAGAGAATTCTGTTGCACCACTAACTAATGCCACCAGTTGTCTGTTAATTTGGCATAAAGGTGGCTTGTATATTGCTATGATGCTGTAAGCTATACAACCAATATTTCAAATACCCACATGATATATGTATATATATATGCATATATTGGGAATCCTGGTGTGACACTGTGGGATAAAGCACTGGATCACAAAGTCAGTTTGAACCACAAAGTCACTGGTTTAAACTCACCAGTCACTCTTGGAAATCTTGTACACGGTGGCTATGAGTTGGAGCTGACTCCATAGAACTTAATAAAAATGTGTGTATATATATATATGTGTGTGTGTGTGTGTGTGTGTGTGTGTATTTACATATGCATGGAGTCCTGGTGTGGCACTGTAGGATATGCAGTGAACCATATGGTCTGTTTGAACTACAAAGCTGGCAGCTGCTCCTTGGAAACCCTAAACAAGGTCGCTATGAGTCATAATTGCCTCAACTGTACTAAACAAATACAAATAAACATATATGTATGGAGTCCTGGTGTTTGTTGTTGTTACACACAACTTGATTCAGACTCCATGCATAGGGTTTCCAAGGAGTGGCTGGTGGGTTTGAATCACCGATCATGGAGTTAGCAGTCCTGGGCTTATCCTACAGTGCTGCACCAGGACTAGACCACAGTATCTGTATGAACCACAAGGTCAGTGGTTAAAAGTCACTAGCCACTCTTTGGAAATGCTGTACATGGTTACTATGAGTCTGAATGACTTGACAGCACTTAACAACAACACATATATGTATGGGAAGCAGGGTAGCTCTTTACAATAAGCAGTGGATTGCAAATCATTAGATCCACAGTTCAAGTCCACCCACCACCCTGTGGGAGAAAAAAAGAGACTTTTGGCTCCAGAAAATATGCACAGCTTCAGAAACCCTACAAAAGGTAATTACGAATATAAGGTAACCACACAGTGGGGTTGGGGTTGAGTTGGGGGTTTAGTTCAGATGTTGAGGAGGGAAATACAAGACAGTAGAGGAGGCAGAAGAACAAGATAGATAGGGAAACACTGAGACAGATTTGCATGGCCTAAATGGGACAGAGGAAAATAGTGATGCATGCTCAACCTTGAAACAACAGGGCTCTGTGATACAGGGATCTAAGCATAGTTTGAAGAGGGTAATTAATACTAAAATGCTTGGCTGTCTTATGAATATTGGTTTCCTTGCCTACTGTTGTAAAATAGTCACTTAAGTGGGATAGAAAGGAATGTTGGGATACATAATTACAGAAAATTTATAAGCCCATCTTCAGCCTATAACTGATTATGGTTGTTATGTACCATGGAGTTGTTTCTGATTCATAATGACCCTGTACAGGGTTTCCAAGTCTGTAAATCTTTACGGGAGCAGAAAGCCTCATCTTTCTCCCATGGAACAGGTAGTAGTTTTGAACTGCTGACCTTGCAGTTAGCAGCACAATTTGTAACCACTATGCTACCAGAGCTTTGAAATACCTAAAAGGTGTTCTAGAAGTTGCCCAGTGAAATAGGCCTCTTGCAAAGCCTTTGCAGAGTATAGGACCTTACGTAGAATCTTGAGTCCCATCCAGAACCTTATGAGGTGGGATGTACCCACTAGAAAAGACAAACAGACCAGCCTAGAATAGCTAGAGCAACAGAAGATACGTCTTCAAAGAAAGATCATCAGGAAAAACCCAAAACAAAAATGTCAACATGACTGGCTACTACAAGAATAAGCAAGCTGTTTGCCAGGAAGCCATCAAGGCAAGCAATCAAGTTCCTTCAGGACAAATGCCCCTCTAAGACTGAAACTCAAAGTGAACACATGAACAGGCATGTAAGCTTACTGGTAACCACATTGGTCTACTGGTGAATGGAAGAAGGGGAAAGGCAGCAATGAAGAAATGGGCTGAGTTCAACCATGGTCCATAGACTTCCGTTGATCTGGAGATGAGAGAGAGAAGAGGAAGGGCTGCTTGGTTCAAAGTGTGGTTAGACCTGGGGACACTTGAGCCCAGGGGCAAGAGCATAGCCACAGTGGGCTAAAGCTGAGAGTGAAGCATCCAGCTGGTATGAAGTGACAGGAGATGCACAAGAACACCCAAACTTGCAGACAGTACCCATTTGACCTAGCCTTGACGGCTTGATAATCAGAATTCGACTAGAAGAAGATTATAAACAAAAACAAAAACAAAAAACCAAAAACATTTGGTAAAGGAAACAACAGTAAATAGTTACAATTTGATGAACCTGACCTATACTCATGAGGGTAGTATCTCTAGATACCAACAGAGAGGGAAGGATTCTTCACAGCAAATATTAATGCTATCCCATCTGTACACAGGGTAGATAGGGATGGGCAACTTAGACATTGGCTACCTAAAATGAGGGGGTGAAAAAAGCACAAAGTAACTGGCTTATAAGGTTACAAGAGGGAGTTTAGTTTAAGAATATGGGGTGGGGAGAGAAAGAGTCCCCAATGAATAGTTGTCATCTTGTCTATATGGGTCTGGTGAACAGAGATGGGGATAAGATTCATATGATTCAATAGTAAATAATTGTTATCATGACTAATTGAGACTGACAAATTGTAAAGGTAGAAGTTTTGTAACAAAAACAAGGAAATGGTTAATCTTATAGTCCAGAAACCAAGGACCCTAGGAGCATCAAGGGAGAAGAGCACAAGCAGAATATGGGACCTTATTCAGAGAAGCAGCAATGTCAGAGATTGAGAAAGAAATGGGGTCATGGAGAGGAGGAGTGGCTGAGGACTCTAGATTCATGGGAAGAGAGGGAGTAAGAGCTGGTGGCCAGGAGGCACACTTGCAGAATGTGCCCTTTGGTGGTGTAAATTATTATATATATATAATATATTAATTTATAAATTAAATAAATTATTGTTTGTTTAAACAATACATCAGTGTTTTTTTTTTTTGTTTTTTTTTTTTTTTTTTTGCTTTGATTTGTTTTAAAAGCTAAAATGAATAGAAAGAAATACTGTTAAACAGATGGTATCTAGAGGGGATTATAATCTTTGTAATGAAACAAGGTATATGATTTGTTGAATGTAAAACTGATGATCTGCCCTGTAAACTTTCACTCAATCCTCAATAAAAACCTTAAAAAAAAAAAAAAATTAATTATGGGTTTAAACTGACTTGCTGGCACTTAGCAACAAGAAGAGTTTCTGAGGTTGTAAAAAAAGGGAGTAGAAAAATCTCAGTTTTTTCTGCGAAGCAGTTAACAGGTTAGAAACTGCTGACCTTGTGGTTAGCAATCCAGTGCTTATTCTACAATGCCACCAAGGCTACTTATGGGTATATGCATGTTTGTTTGTTTTTAAAATGGGATTGAGGCAACTTTTCAGTTCATGCCTTTATTCCATTATAACATAATGGTGCTGTGACAAAGATCTCTTGTAATTGGGAATATATTAGCTTCGTTGGTGTGGCGCTGTGGACTAATGCATCAGACAGCAAAGTCCTTTGAACTGCAAGGTTGGTGGTTCAAGCTCACCAGTGGCTCCTTGGAAACCCTATACAGGGTAGCTATGGGTCAGAATCGAATTGACGACACTTAACAACAACAACAGATTAGTACCACAGATTGGAAGAAAATCACTCAGGCAACCCTGAACCACATACTACTGAAAGTATTACCTGTTATGAAAACATTTAATATCATTAATTCAAGGCCACCTCTAAGTTTTTTTCACTTTGACTACCTTCCCCCTAAATCAAGCTAGTTAAAAATGTACAGTATTTCAATATTTTCCCTACTATAAATTCATTGTTACCACAGGAATATGAAATATACATTCCAGGGCTTTAGGTCTTCAGCCCAGCATCAGTTCAGTTTTATTCCAGTTAAACTGTCCCAGCTATGTTCCCTAACTCTGATCCATTATTTTGCTACAATAATAAGAATCCTCCCCCAAAGCCAGTCCCTATTTGTGTGTTTTCTTCTACTGAAACTCCTGGCTCCTGTGCTCTGGTTGCCTTCTGTGAATTATACTAGATCTTTATTGTAGGAGTTGCCCAGATTGTTTCTTACATATTATTTACTCATGCACCATCTATAATCTGCCAATGCAAGTTTATTTTTCTTTTGCATGGAAGTTGTTCTTGGTCTGGCATAATATAGCCCAAAGCAAGTAAATATTACATAATGAAGCAGTTGTTAGTTACTGCAGAGTTGGCTTTGACCCATAGTGACCCACGTACAAGAGAAAAATGCATTGCTTGATCTTGCACCACCTTCATAACCATTGGTATGTTAAAGTCTGTTGTTACAGCTACTATGTATTTAGATTGACTTGCAACATAAACTTAATCTTCTAACACTATATGGAACAATATTATAATTCATAAAGTCTTCATTGGCTAATTTTCAGAAGTAGATTATCAGGCATTTCTTCCTATTCTGTCTTAGTCTGGTAGCTTCTGAACTCTGTACACCATGGATGACCCTGATGGTATCTGAAATAATGACTGCATAGCTTCAAGAATTATAGAAACATACAAGGCATCATAGTCTAACAAATTGAGTGACAGCTGGTAGCATGAGTCAGTGGTACAACACAATTCTTCTTTATCCAACTTTAACACACATTGCTAACTGCTTTGAGATTCAGAATAGTATCTTCACAGAGTTCTACATTGTAAATTAAAAGCAACTTTGCTAGAAAAGCTTTCGGTTAAATTCTTTTTAACCTAACTACATATTTCAAAAGTAAAAGTTTCAAAAGATATAAAGGTTTGAAATAATTTTAGGATGACCAGTGCAGGATGGGGATCCTATGCCACAGACATTGTTATTTACTAGAATTATATTCCTTAATAAAATATCAATGGTACTAAATCTGAGCAAAATTCTGCAATTGGCAAATTTGTTTTAGCTTTCAACTACTACTCTTTTATAACTCACAGCCCTGAAGATGCATGCTGTTCATGAGCTATCTATTTTTTATTCCTTTAATAATAGTCTTTCAACTGCAGAGAATATGAATCCCAATAGAACAGTTTTGTAGCATGGAGTCACGAGGAGCATCTGAATGAGTGGGTAGGTACAGTCAAGACCTAAAAGACTGGCTGGCATTCTGAACATCTTCCATCATTCAATGTAATGATTTTTTTATTGGCTGTTTCACTGTGAGAGCAGGATCTGTATCTATCTTATTCATTACTCTATCACCCTTGTCTTGCATGGTGTCTGACCTACAGTCTGTGATACATAAAGGAATGTCAACTCTAAGCATTCTTCTAGTCTTAGTCAAAGAAATTCTGATGGTTCTTTATGCCATTAGTCATGAAAATAAAATAATGCCACAAAGGTCAAGTTTGAAACTTGACACACAAAAAATTATCACAAACTTCAACAGCAACTATATGTGAGAGAATATAGAAAAGATTATTTTTTATAATGTGACTATTTGCTTCGATTTTAGACAGAAATATTCCATTTTAGAATTTCAAACATAAAAATAGTCTCTAAAATCATCATCTAATTAGAAAAGAATTAAAGATTTAGAACATCAGTGAACTCTGCAGGATCACAAATGAAACCCTTAAGATATAATGAAACGTGAATAAACAATACCTCAGACAACCTTCAACAGTGACATTCCATGCAAAGGAAGTAAAAACTGCATATGATGCATTTTTACATCGAAAACACATAAGAATGTGTGACAGGAATAATTTAAACCGATGGATGTTTATATGACACTATTAGAAGTCTGAAATTAATAGATAAATATAGTGGGCAACAGGGTCTTGTGTGGCAACAGAAAAAAGGAAATTAGAATCAAGATTATGATTGAAAAATAGAAAGTTGTATTATTAAGGCCCACTGTTTGAACTGCAATGTCAGTGGTTCAAGCTCCCCAGCTGCTACTTGGAAACCCTATACAGGGTTGCTATGGGTCAGAATTGACTTGATAGCACTTAACAACAACAACAACTAAAGTTTATAGGCTGACGAGATAATATCATCTGATGAGTTTTAACTGGTTAGACTCAAAAGATAAACAAAGATCCTAAAGTATCTGTTGTGTTTTATACTTCCTATGAGGGACCAGTCTCTGGAGAAGGATATCATGTTTGTTAAGGTGAAGGGTCAGAGAAAAAGAGGAAGACCCCAGTGAGATGGATTGGCAAAGTGGCAGCATCAGTGGGCTCAAGCATGGCAGCAATAGTGAGGATGGCCCAGGATCAGGCAATGTTTCATTCTGCTATGCATAAAGTCAGTACCGACACAATGGTACCTGACAACAACAACATGGCTTTGGAAAAGAGAGATCAATAAAAGAAGTAAACAACAGGGAAAGAATCAGTGGGGTTGTTAAGGAATCTAAATAGAAATTTAGTGACAGATAAAGTTGAGAGTGCCATATACAAGCCAAGAAAAATTCAGCTCCCATATTTACTAAATATACAAATGTAAAGATCTTGAAACTATTCTAGCATATTTTGTGAGCAACATACCCAATCTCTTTTCACAAGACAATTGAATATAAAATATATGATTAAAAATGCCTTAGCTATGATTATTATAAATGTTAGAGGAAAGAATATGAGGACAATGAATGGTTCACTACCAATAACTCCATGAAAGAAAATGAACTCAAGATCTGTCTCCAACTGGCTTCAGCTTTGTAGCTGAAACACTGTTCCTGTTACTGCTGGCAGCTCATCCAAGCTGCTGATTGTAACTGTTTCCCATCAGAACACTTATGCTCTGTGCCCTAGTGAATTCCAGGGAATCATGAATGCCAGGAACATCTTAATTGTACAGGGAGAAGGGAAAGGAAAATGGTTTATAAAATCTTTAGTTAGTGATAAACAAGGCCAAATCACTAATAAAATACTATCGTAATAGTCATTCCCAACCACCCAATGAGCCAGAGAGCCTGTAAAAAAGTGACCATTTCTAGAAGAAAAAAATAATATATATTAAGAAGTAAATCTCCTTTCTATTTTGAAATAATTTGCAATTATCTCTTCTTTAAATAAAATTTAAATTGTTTCTTTGTGGTGTTTATTATCACCATGTTCAGTATTTCTATTCACATTCACCCTTGCAACAAAACATTTTACAAATAGAGCTATAATCAACATTTACTCCATGTTACTCCAAGGGTCATATTTAAATCCTTATCTTTCTTGCATAATGGCAACATATGATAGAATTGATCATTTATATTTTCATGAAACACTTTCCTACAATGTTTGTTTTGTTAGGAGTCCTTGAGTCAGTTCCAACTCATAGGGATCTTATGGAAAACAAAATGAAACATTATCCTGTCCTAAGCCATCCTCATAATCAATAACTGCTCTTTGAACCCATTGTCTCAGTTACTCTGTGAATCCATCAACTTGAGGGTCTTCCTCATTTTCATTGGCCTTTTACTATGCCAAGCATGATGTGATTCTCTAGGGAGTAGTGTATGTGAGTAGAAGTCTGGAAATCCTCACCTCCAAGGAGCATTCTTGCTGTACTTTTCTCAGCATACACTTGTTTGTTCTCTGGCATTCCAATGACAATTCAATATCCTTTCCCAAAATCATAATTCAAAGGAAACATTTACGTTATCCAGTGCCTTATTCATTGCCCATATTTCACATGAATATGAAACAATTAAAAAATACCACAGCTTGGGTCTGGTACACTTAGTCTTGAAGTCATTTTTGTTTTTTATACTCTAGAGAGATCTTTTGTAGCATATTTACCCAACACAATATGCAGCTTGATTTCTCACCTGCTACTTCTATGAATATTAATTGTGGATCCTTGTAAAATGAAATCCTTGACAACTTAAACATTTTCAAAGTTTATCATGATAATCACTATTGGTCTACTTTTGAGGATTTTTGTTTTCTTTATCTTAAGGAGAAGTCCGTATTGATGACTGGAGTCTTTGATTTTCATCAGCAAAACTTCCTGGTTTTCAGCAAACAAGGATGTGTCATCTGCAAATTGCAGGTTGTTAATGAGTTTCCTCAAATCCTTATGCCACCTTCTTCTATTTCATCTTCATGAATTATTTGTTTAACATTCAGATTTAATAAGTATGGTGAAAAGATACAATCCTGGCACACACCTTTCTTGATTTAAACAAAATCTGTTCCAATAACTGCATCTTTATCTACGTAAAGATTCAACCAGATCACAATTAAGTGTCATGGAATTCCAGTTTTTTAAAAATATTATTCAGAATTTGTCATGGTCTACACAGTCAAATGTCTTTGCATAGTCAATAAACTATAGGTAAACATGTTTCTACTATTTTCTGATTTCAACCAAGATTCATCTGACATCAACAATGATATCCTTTGCTCCATGTCCTCTTCTTAATTCAACTTCAATTTCTGGCAGTTTTCTGTTGATATACTGTTGCAACCACTTTTGAGCTTTCTTCAGTAAAATTTTACTTGTGTGAGCTATTAATAATATTGTCCAATAATTTCTGCATTCTGTTGGATCCCCTTTGGCAGAAATGGGCACAAATGGGGGTTTCTTATAGTCAGTTGGCCAGGAAGCTGTCTTCCAAATTTTTAGCCAAAGATGAGTTAGCATTGTCAGCACTGCATCAATTTTTTGATACATTTCAATGTATTAATTCTATGAATTCCTGATACCTTAGTTTTTTGCAAATGTCTTCAGTGATGCTTGAACTTTTTTCATCAGTACCAACAATTTTATATATTTTTAAATGTTTTATTGTGAATTATGTGAAAGTTTACACAGAAGACTATTAGCTTTACATTCATCCAATCATATATGTTTCATTGCCATAGTTACAATCCCCTCTATACACCATTAACCAAACAAAGGGTGCAACCCTGCAAGCCTGCTCCCTGGTCCTCAGCACATACCCCTCTCCCTCTCTGAGTCTAGAGTCCCCAACTGCTCCCTCTCTCCACATCATCATATCTGCCACGATCTCTGGCATCACTGTTTCTCTGGGTAGGGTCCTGCACTCCGCTTTTCTCCCTTGATGGTACCAGGGACCTCCGCTGCTGGGCTGCAAAGTCAATCACTCCCCTCCTTTTGCTACACAAAGTCCACCTTTACATTTTCAGCCCTCGCAGTCAGTCCTGATGATAACAATTATTCACCATTGTACCACAAGGGACCTATCTCCATCTCCTTTCATCAGCCCCGCTCAGACAGATTGGATACTACTCAATGGAGATTCTACCCTCCTCCGCACCCTCTGGATCTAGGCTCCCTCTTGAAAGCTTGTAAGCCAGTCATGTCTTGCCTTTGCAGCCCCCCTATTTTGGGTAGCCAATGTCCAAGTTGCCCATCCCTGTCTACCCTGTGTATCAAGGGGGTGGGTATGATCCTTGCTGTAAACATTTGTTCCCTCTTTTGAGTTACTGCATCCATAGGTGTAGGCCAGGTTCAACAAATTGTATCAGATTGCTCTTTTTATCCTCTTCTTTCTTCTTCTAGTTGAGCTCTGTTCATCCAGCCATTGAATCCATGTCAAGTAAGTATTATGTGCAAATGTGGGTACCCTTGTGTATATCCCCTCATTTCTTATCAGCTGGACACTTCACTCTCCACTCTAGTCCTCTGTGGTTATGTCACTGACTCTGGAACCAGAGTCATACTGCTGGCCAACCAGATCTCAGCCTGGGTTCACAGGAATCTATTGATCATGGTAGGGCTTAGCTTGCAGCTTCATTGCTGTTTTTCCCTCACTTCCCCTTATCAGTGACCAACGTGTTCACCAACAGATCGCATGTGTGCTCATGCATTCCATTGAGTCTTAGTCTTGGAAGGGAGTTTGCCCTGAGGGGACCCAACCACTTGCCTTGATGTGTCCTGGGCTAGCAACTTGCTTGTTCTTGTAATAATCAGTCGGACTGCCATTACTGTTTTCTATTTTTCCTGTTGGTCTTTCTTTCAAGAAGTATCTTCTGTTCTTCTAGCCACTCCAGGCTGGTCAGCTTGTCCTTTCCAGTGGCAATTTCCCACCTCAGAATATTCTGGATTCTGGGTGGGGTTCCGGATACCACCTATGGTCTTATGTAATGCAGAGACTCTGCAGGAATCCTCCTTCACTGGGCATGTTGTTATCCCATTTTAGGTATTCCAATCTGTTATAGGCAGAAGATGGACTTACAAGCTTTCTATGCTGATATTTCTGGCTATGCCTTTCTCTCCCCCTCAAGTGTCTATTTTATAATGGTATGCAAGGGAAACCAAAATTCAAAACACAGCCAAGCATCTTAACATTTCCTCCCTTTTGCCCATTCCAAACATGTCTCAATCCCTGTGTCCCAGAGCCCTGTTGTTCCGAGGATGTGAATACATCATTATTTATCTCTGTCCCACTTAACCCATGCAAACCTGCCTAATTGGTTTTCCATCCACCTTGTTCTTCCATTCCCCTCCTACTTCTTGTGTTTTGCTCCCCTCCCCAGAACCCAAACTATCCTGTGTCTATTCTCTGCCCTATGTTCCACCTTCACCTCCCTCCCCTCATCCTACCCCACACATCCCGGCAACCAGCAAATAATTCCTCCCTGCCATTTATTCTGGGTTCTTTTTCTTAGTCTTTTACAATAGTGGTCCTATGCTGTATTTTTGCCTTTTGTGACTGACAAATATCACTCTGCAAGGTCAGCGATTCAAGCTCCTTAGAAACCCTGTAAAGGGTCACTATGTGTCGGAATCAACTCGATGGCACTTAACAACAACAACAACAATATCACTCAACATAATGTCCTCAGGGTTCATCCATGTTATGTGATAACTTATAGCTTCCTTGTTGTTCATCATGGTGGCATAATATTCCACTATGTGTATATACCACAGTTTGTTTATCCATTCTTCATTTGATGGACACTTAGGTTGTCTCCATCTTTTTGCTATTGTAAATAGTGCTGCTGTGAACATTGGTGTGCATATATCTGCTCATGTTATGGCACATATTTCTTGTGAGTAAATACCAAGTAGAGCAATTGCTGTATCATAAGGTATTTCAGTTTCCAACCTTCTGAAGAAGCGCCATATTGATTTCCAGAAAGGTTGGACCATTTTGCAATCCCACCAGCAATGCAGGAGCGTCCCAGTCTCTCCACCTCCTCACCGACATTTATTGTCCTGTACTTTATCTTTGCTGTTATTGCTGGTGTGAGATGATATCTCATTGTTGTTTTGATATGCATCTCTCTAATGGCTAGTGGCCATTAATAACCTCATATGTATTAATAACCTCATATGGATGTGAAGCTGAACAATGAATAAAGAAGACCATAGAAGAATTGAGGCCTTTGAGTTATGGTGTTGGAGGAGAATATTGAAAGTGCCATGGGCTGCCAAAAGAACCAATAGATCATTTTGGAAGAAGTGTAGCTAGAGTGTTCCTTGGAGTCCAAGATGGCCAAACTTCATCTCTCATGCTTTGGACATATTGTCA
>NW_006408703.1:3823728-3828168 GCF_000296735.1 Chrysochloris asiatica
CTCTCTCCCTCTCCCTGTTCTGGCCTTTTCCCTATTAATAAACAGTTCAGGGCTGGCTGTGGCTGTTTTGAGCTGTCTGCTTGTAGCATAGTGGTTACGAATCAGGCTGCCATCCCCAAGGCTGGCAGCTCAAAGCCACCAGCTATCCATGGGAGAAAGACTAGGTCCTCTGATGCCACAAAGATCCATAGCCTTGGAAACCCTGTGCAGGGTCACTATGAGTCAGAACCGACTCCAATGCACTCAACAAGCAAGAGGGAAATTCTGTCTAAATGCTGAGAGGATCTGTGTGCATGTGTAGTGGAAGAATCCTCCAGTGGTGGGAGTGAGAGGTATCCACTTGCTCAGGCACCCCCTCTAGTCACCAGAATCGAGGTATGCAAACTGCTAGATGCCAATGAAGAGTTAACAAAAAACAAATCAGAACAAAACCAAACCAAACAGAGAATATTGCCACCTTTTCTTCGAGGTTCCTGTGGTCATTAATTCCTGGCAGATCTGCTTGCTCGCCTACTTGGTCCAGCTGTTTGGCCTCACCCAAGTTGTCGGCTTGGGCCTCTGAGCCAGGCAGATTCTAAAATACGAGATTTCTTACTTCTGCCACAAATTCCCTCTAGCTATAAACCTTCAAACTTTTTAAACATTCCTACCTATGTGGTTCAGCGTTTTGGAGCTCTCCTCTGAAACTGCTTCATCTGGTATTCTGTGATGCTGCTAATGGAGATCTTTACTGCACCTCTACTCTATCTGCCAGCAAGCCCTGCCCTACCAGTACCATCAATTCTTGATAATTAAATGATTGGATGTCAACTAATTCATCTGATAATGACTCTCTGTACTCCAATCATCTTCGCTTGACATTTCCTGTGTTGTTCAATATTTTGCCCATTGTATCCAGCTGCTGCTCAGAAACCCTACACAGGGCTACTATGAATTGGAAACAACTCAAAAGCTCTTACCAACAACAATCCTTCAATATTACTACCTCAGATATTGAGTTGTTTTGTTTTGTTTTTCAGTTCTTTCAGCTTGAGAAATACTGAATGTGTCCTTCACTTTGGGTTTTCTAACTCCAGGTCTTTGTACATTGTATTATAATACTTTTCTTTGTCTTCTCAAGATGTCCTTTGGAATCTTCTATTCAGTTCTTTTACTTCATCATTATTTTCTTTTGTTTTAGCTTCTCTATGTTCTGGAACAAGTTGCTGTATCTCTTCTGACATCCATTTTGATCTTTTCTTTCTTTCTTGTCTTCTTTTTAATGATCTTCTGGTTTCTTCTTGTGTAATGTCCTTACTGTCATTCCACAAATCTATTCTTTAGATGATCTCTAAATTCAGCTATGATATACTCTATGCATTTTGAATCTTTTTGGATTTGTTTTCAATTTCATCGACTTCCACTTAAATCTGCATATGAGCAACTGATTGTGTAGTCTACAATTGCACCCTGTCGTTGTTCTAATTGATGATATTTGAGCTTCTCCATGGTACCTTTCCAAATGTAGTTGATTTGATTCTTGTGTATTCCATCTGGCAATATCTGCATATATAGCTGCTGCCTATGTTGTTGAAAAAAGGTATTTGTAATTCATAAGTCATTGGGCTTGCTAAATTCTATCACACAATTCCTGCCATCATTTCTATTACCAAGGCAATATTTCAGAACTGCTCATCCTTATTTGTTTCCTACTTTCAATTTCCAACCACTAGTAATTATCTGGAGTCCTGGTGTGGTACTGTAGGATAAGCACTGGATCGCAAGGTCATTTTAAACCACAAAGTTGGTGGTTCAAACTCATCAGACACTCCTTGGAAATCCTAAACAGGGTCACTATGAGTTAGTACTGACTTGATGGTAACAACAATTATCTATTCATCTGGATTTTATGTTTGCATCAATTTAAGACTTCAGAAGTTAATAAAAATCTTCTTTTCTTATCTTTGGCATTAATGATTTGTACATAAAATTTAATAAGAGTCATATTAACCAGTCTTTCCTCTTGTTGTTGTTAAGTGCCTTGGAGTTGGTTCTGACCCATAGTGACATTGTATAGGGTTTCCAAGGAGTGGGTGTAGGGTTTTCAGGTCTTTTTTGTTGGCATATGTATATCATCCTATCACTGACAACATTGTACTTCAGGATTGTTTTTGTTGTTGCTAAGTGCTGTGGAGTTGATTCAAACCCATAGCTACCCTGTGTAGGGTTTCTGAAGAGTGGCCGGTGAGCTTGAACTGCCAATCTTGCAATTCAAACTGACCTTGTTGTCCAGCACATTAATCCATAGCACCACATCAGGACTCTGTACTTCAGGATAGGTCTTGAAAGTGTTCTTTTTAGCCATGAATGCAACAACAGTCTTCCTAAAATTGTCATTCCTGACATAATAGAGCATATGTTGTCAGATTCAAAATAGTCAGTATCAGTCCATTTCAGCTCACTAATGTCTAGGATATCAATCTTTATGTATTCCATTTCATTTTTGATAACTTCCCCTTTTTCCCATTTTCATACATTATACAGTCTATGTTCTGATTATTAGTGGGGGTATTCAGCAGTTTATTTCATTTTTGCCAAATCAACAAATGAAGGTCCTGAAGGCATTGCTCCATCCGAGTCATTAAAGTTGACTTCACTTTGAGTAGGCAACTCTTCCATAGTCATATTTTCAGTGCATTCCAACCTTGTAGCACTATTTCACACAGGGTTCCACTGCTATTGACAAAGTTTACATTTGCGATTTTTTCAATGGCCAATCCAATTCAAGATTGGATCACCACATTCTCTTTTCTAATCTGTCTTAGTCAGGAAGCTCTGCAGAAACCTGTTTTACCATAGGTAACCCTGGTGGTTGGTGGTTATGTGCCATGGAGTCGGTTCCAATTCATAGTGACCCTGTACAGGGTTTCTGAAGCTGTAAATCTTTACGAGAGCAGAAAGCCTCCTCTTTCTCACACAGAACAGCTGGTAGTTTCAAACTGCTGATCTTGCAGTTCACAGCCCAATTTGTAACTACTACGCTACCAGACCTCCTGTTAGTGACACTAAAAGATATTAAATAGTACATGTTAGTCATTCTTACAAAGGAAAGATTTTATATAAATTCTTCGTTTCTGAATTTCCAGCATCACAACAACATTCAAATCCACACATTTCAGCAAACTGACAGATAAGTGGCAGTTCTCCTATCCTCAGAACAGGCTCCACTCTCCCTTGGTTATCCTTCCAGGCTCATCATTCTCAGAATTCTCTGCTGACTCCTTCTCCACTCTCCAGCTTCAAATTTGGAGGACTTTAGGGCTTATTTTTAATCAATATTATTTTTCTACACAGATGGAATTCCAAGGACATTGCATTCAGTGACATGGTTTTAAAAACATGAATATTCTGATGATTCATAAAATGCTATCTGTAGATCTATTCCATCAATTCTAGGCTGCTATGTCCAATTGTTCAATCGATATCTGCATTTGATGTCTAGTACTCAACCAGCCAACCTACTGTTGCACACTTGATTCCAACTAACAACAACTCATTAGGATAGAGCACAACTACTTCATAGGATATGTGACACTGTAAATCTTTCTCCCTTGGAGTGTATGCTGGGTTTAGAATGAGTACTTTTTTGTCAGAAACCCTTTGCTTAAACCACTGCATCACCATCACACCTTTGATATCTAATAGGAATCTCAGTCCTAATATATTTAAATCTGAAGTTGAATCTACTGTATCCACAGTCACCATCTGCTGTATCCACAGTCATTGTATCCATAGTCACCATATCCATTGTGAAATGACCCATGTTCCTATTTTCTCCAGCCTGGATTAGTGTAATAGCCTTGTTACAGGTTTGTTTGTTTGTTTTTCCCAACACAGTAGACAAAATGGCACGTTTTCAAATATTCTTTTTATATCACTATTCTGATCAAAATCTAAGGGTCTTCCAATATAATTTAGAGTACAACCCAAAGGTCTTATAACCTCATATTTTTTAGTTCTGTCATTGAAACTTTAAATGCCAGATATTTAAGCTTCCTGACATGTTTTCACCAAGAGAACACCATGACTGGATTCCTTGTGTTCCCTGGGACTCAGTTAAGTGAGGCCATTCCGATTATAATACATAAATTATCACTTTCATTATACTTGTAAACATGTAACAGACTACATGTCCACATGTTTATTTCTATATCACTTGTATGTGACACAGAATTAAACTCTGGGAGTACATGATTTTGCTTACTTTAGTTTTGTTTCCTTGATTTTGTTTTGTCACTAATAATCAGCACATATGCAAATGTCCAGCAAGCAAAAAACACTCCATTAGTGCATGTTCAAATAATGAATTAGTAAATTAATGAATCTATAATGTACTCAGCACATTAGTGAAAATACTCTTTTCATTCATTCTTTTGTTTATTTTTATTACTAAGATTTTAA
>NW_006408703.1:3828379-3834844 GCF_000296735.1 Chrysochloris asiatica
CATCAAATGAAGATGGAAGGAATACACAGAGTCACTGTACCAAAAGGAAATGGTCAAAGTTCAGCCATTTCAACAGGTAGTATATGATCAAGAACCAGTGATACTGAAGGAAGAAGTCCAAGGTGCATTGAGGCATTGGCAAAGAGCAAAGCACCCAGAATTGATGGAATACAAATTGAAATCTTTCAATAAAGTAAGGCAGCACTAGAAGCACTCACTCATCTCTGCCAAGAAATTTGGAAGACAACTATCTGATTAACTGATTAGAAAAGATTCATATTTGTGCCCATTCCTAAGAGAATTGACCCAATGGAATGCAGAAATCATCAGACAATATCTTTGATATCCTATGTGAGTAAAGTTTTACTAAAGATAATACAGAAATGGCTGCAAGCATACATTGACAGAGAACTTCCAGAGGTTCAAGCTGGATTCAGAAGTGGCCGTGGAATGAGGAGCATCATTGTTAATGTCAGATGGATCGTGACTGAAAGCAGAGAATATCAGAAAGATGTTTATACCTATGCTTTATCGACTACAAAAAGGCCTTCAGTTGTGTGGCATCATGACAAACAATGGACAGCGTTGCAGAGAATGAGTATTCTGGAACAATTAATTATGCTCATGAGAAACCTGTACATAGATCAAGAGGCAGTTGTTTGAACAGAACATGGGAACACTAAAAGGTTTAAAATTAGGAAATGTGTGTGACAGGATTGTATTCTTTCACCATACTTGTTCAACCTGTATACTGAGTAAATAATCCAAGAAGCTGGGTTATAAGAAGAAAAATATGACATTGGGATTGGAAGAAGACTCATTAACAGCCTGAGATATGCAGATGATACAACCTTGCTTGCTGAAAGTGAAGAGGACTTAGAACATCTACTGATGAAGATCAAAGAGCACAGCCTTTGGTATGGATTGCATCTCAATGTCAGGAAAACAAAAATCCTCACCACTGGACCAATAAACAACATTCTTTTCAAGGGAGAAAAGAATGAAGTTGTCAAGGACTTCATTCTTCTTGGATCAACTATCAACACTCACAGAAACAGCAGTCAAGAAATCAAATGATGCATTGCATTAAGCAAATCTGCTGCACAAGAGTTTTTTAAAGTGTTGAAGAGCAAAGATGTCAGCTTTAGGACTAAGGTACACCTGACCCAAGCCATGGTATATTCACTAACTTCATATGCATGCAAAATTTGCACAGTGAATAAAGAAGATCGTAGAAGAATTGATATATTTGAGTTATGGTGCTGGGGGAGAATATTGAAAGTATCATGGGATGCCAATTGAACCAACATTTCTGTGTTGGAAGAAGTGAAGCCAGAATGCTCCTTGGAGGCCAGGATGGACAAACTTTGTCTCTCATACTTTGGACACATTGTCAGGAGGGACCAGTCACTGGAGAGTGATATCATGTTTACTAAGGTGGAGGGTCACAGAAAAAGAGGAAGACCCCCAGCAAGATGGATTGAGAAAGTGGCAAAGTTAATGAGCTGAAGTGTGGCAACAGTTGTGATGTTAGCCCCAGACCAAGCAGTGTTTTGTTCTGTTGTACATAGAGTTGCTATGAGTTGGTACCAACTTGATGGCACCTAACAACAACAACAATTCACATGTTTCTTCTTCTTGAATTATATTCCCCTCCCTAAATGCCAAACAACTGACTTGACTTCTATGATTATTATTCCTTTGTTTTTAGTTTTAGTATATATGGATGGGTTCCTGTTAAAAATGTGGCACCAACCATCTGTCACACAGCACTCTAGTCCTCATATGGGTTCATTAATTGCAATGGACATATATAGAACTGAGACATCATACTCACTCAACCTCTCTCTGACAAGCCTTTTTGATTGTCCTAAATCTTGCTTTGGCAATGTTACAAAGTTCATTTGCACAGTGGATAAATGCCCACAGGCACCAATTCAGTTATAAGCCACCGTTTGAAGATATTCAGCTGTAGTTCTGTGGGTCATCAAACTTAGACCTTCCAATTAAGTGCCTGAAGACACCCCATTCCACAAGCGGTCCTCCTGTTGAAAGGTACTCAGCTTTATTTGCTGCATGAGTTGGCGAATCCACCACTCTGTCACACCACTCTGACCTGGCTTTTGGTTCTGCTGCTATTGCTTCTCTGTCAATTGCCTGCTACTTCCCGGTGTCACCTCTTTCCATCTATGAGTCTAGCATGTTCATTGCGCAGGGATCTGGGGCTCAAACAATGCATGTCACTCCAGGCTCTTTTATGGTAGTGTGATTCCTTCTCTTGTTTCCGAAGTTGTTGTTGTTGTTGTTAAGTGCCATCAAATCTATTCTGACCAATAGTGACCATGTATAGGGTTTCCAAGGAGCAGCTGGTGGGCTTGAATCACCCTCCTTGCAGTTCAAACAACTTTGCAGTCTGACGCATTAGCCCACAGCACCACACCAGGACTCTGTGCTTCTGCTATGTTCCTTTTTATACCCAAATTAGAGTTTCAAGTTTTCCCAGTTAACCCTGTTAACAGTCCCTCACAACTGAATCATAAAATCTTTTCAGCGTCTTGACCCGCCTTCTCTTACCAAGACTCATCAGATAAAAGTCATTTGGCGGGAGTTGTAAAGACATGACTAGAATAGATGTATTAAGTAATTCACTGCACTGCTTTGTCCACTAATAACCAGCTCAAAGAAACGTGCCCAGCATGCATTAATGCCCAACAAGTGCATATTCAATTAATGAATGAATAAATGAATTAATCCATAATCAACTCAGCAAAATAGTGAAAATATAAATTCTTTTCATTCCTTCTTTTTGTTTATTACTAAGAACATTTTAAACTAAAAATTAATATATTTATAAAATATATATGCATCAGAAAGATAATACAACAAACACTGTTTATTTCCCACTCATACAGTTAATGCAACATCAACTCAGTCTGTAAAGTAACACATGTATCCTTTTTGAATTACATTCTTCTCCCTGCACTCCACAATAACTAACTTGACTTCTGTGATTTTTTTTTTTGCTTTTTTTTTAAAAAATATTTTTAATATATATGGATGAGTTCTTAAGCTATATATTACAGTTTTGTTTTGTTTCTCTATTTTATTTACATAAAATCATATAACTTTCCTGCATCTTGTCTTATTTTACTCAACATATTTTTAAGATGTAGTTTATCCATTCATGGATTCCTCAAAAATATTTTTATTATCTGCTATAAAGCCATGCAGTATAATTTTGAGAAACTCATCGATGGATAGACAAAATCTTGGTGTGGCACTATAGGATAAGCACTGGACAGCTAGCTGCAAGGCTGTAGGTTCAAACCCACAAGCCACTCCTTAGAAATCCTACCAAAAGTCATTACAAGTGGAAACAACTCAACAGAACTTAACAATTCTATACTATTGGAAAACATCAGTGAATATATAAGATATAGATTCTATATTCAAGAATATTGCATTCTAGCAAGGAAAACCAATGGCAAACAATAAATGTAACCAAATAAAAGAGGTAATTTAAATATATAGGACATTTATTGAAGGTTAAAATTACAAAGAGGAAACTTAGAGTAGGGCATAGGGAATAATCAATGTCACGGGATGTTAAGAGATAAAACAGCTAGGAAGCCATTATGGAGATAGTGAAGTGAATAAGAAGAACAAGAGATGAAGTGGGATATTTATTGGGGGTCCAGAACTCATAGAACCTTGTCGAACACTGTGCAGGTTTTAGATTGTTTATTTATTACTTTGTGTGTGTGGGAGGGGGGAGGATATGAGGTTGTATGTGTGTGTTTAATTAAATGAAAACACACTGTAGCATTTCGAACACATGTGTCATGATTTGATTTATAGTTTTAAAGTATTTCTCCGTTGCTAAAAGAAAATCAATGAGAGGGGGGAAGAAGAAAGTCAGAGTGCGTTTTAGAGGCGATTGCACCTATGTAAGCCTGGTAGAATTTCTTGAAAAATTGAATGCATATATGAGAGTCAAGAATAATCCCATATTTTTCCCCTAAGTAACTGGAAGGATGCAATTTATATTCAATGAGGCGGCTATGCACATCACAGCTCCATAAAACTTTGGTCTATGTAGAACTCTGATGGATCATAGAATGATAATGGCCTGTCATGACTCAATCAGAAGGTATCTCCAATTCCATTTACTTCTTAATGGAGTTAGTTAATATAGGCTATGCCACCTAGAAAATTAGCTATTAAATTGGTGAATGCATTTTTTTACTCAGTAGCAATAAACAAAGAGCATCAGAAGTCACTTACTTTCAACTAGCTGAGTATAACTGCACTGTTTTGCACAAGGCTTCATCAATACCTGGCTTTGGCTCCATCACTTAGCTCAGTGGGACTTTAATTATCTTGTTTCCTATTAAAAAATCACTCTGGTCCATTGCATTGATTAGCCATGCTGGTCCATTACATTGATCACCCATGCTGATAGGACATATTGATTGGTAAGTAGTAGGTATACTAGATACCTTGAAAGATACACACATGCTACACAATAGAAAATAAGCCAACAGACTTTAGAAGCTTGCTAACTGAAATTCCTTTGATATTCAGTTGTCTGAAGCATGTTGGAATGCTTACTCCAAAATATAATAAGATAAGCTGTTGCATTGTGGTTGCAATTGATGTACATATCCTCGTGTGGTGCTGTAGGCTAAGCAGGACTGCTAACCATATATTTGGATACTCAAATCCACCAGCTGCTCCTTAGAACCCCTATACAGGGCTGCTAGAAGCCAGAACTAAATCTAAGGCACTTAACAAGAGCAGCACTCCAAGTTACTATATAACCTATAAGACTGATATCTTTTAACGGATAGTTGTCTTTAAAAAAAAAAAAAAAAAGGAGAGAAAAATAGGCTGTTCAGTTGACAGACTGTGAAGCAAAGTATACTGCCACTTGGAGTTTCTGATCCACTGGATGCAAATGTGCTCAAAGTGTTAAAGGCACTTTGAGGAAACAACGATACATACTTTTTCTCTCTTAAAATGAATTCTCACTTGCTACTGGTGGTGGTGGTGGTATGTTGTGAGGTCAGTTCTGTCTCATAGCAACCCTGCATAGGGTTTCCAAGGCTGAAAATCTTTACAGAAGTAGAAAGCCTCATCTTTCTCCTACAGAACTGCTGGTAGCTTCAAACTGCTGACCTTTTGAGGTTTGACTTGTAATCACCACACTACTGTTGTTGTTACTATTGTTAAGTGCTATCAAGTCGATTCCAATCCATAGCCACCCCATATAAGGTTTCCTAGGAGCAGCTGGTGAGCTTGTAGTTCAAAGTGACTTTGCAGTCCAGCACATTAACCCACAGCACCATGCTACTAGGTCCTTAAAATCAAAAGTCACTGACATCATGTTGATTCTGATTTATAACAGACATCTATAGGGTTTCTGAAGCAGAAACAGAAAAACCTCATCTTTGGCCTGCAGAGTGACTGGTAGTTTGAATCCCAGAAATGACTGTAAGTTTGTCTACAGCACACCAATTGTTCACAGAGCTGGATGTTATCTTATCCACAGCATAAAGTTGGGCATGGGTGCCCAGGATCATGCAGATAAATCATACAGATAAGACTTATAAAATAACGATTTGTTTTGAGGGAGTGTTCAATGTGAATGAGGAGTGATCAATGAATAGGTGGTAAACAATTCTCATGTGTGTCAGCCATTCTTTCTCACTATCAACCTCAGAGCTTATTCAATGAACTGATGACAAAGATGTCAAAAGAGGTGCTTTGGATAAAGTTTTTCAAATGATATCCAATGCCTCCTTCCCCCCCCCCCCCCCGCCCCGGCAAAAAAAAAAACAACCATAAAACATATCTGGTTGTAATTACAGCTGAGCAACTCATCTTTCAGGGGCAAAGAACAATTTTCAGCATCCTGTTAATATTCAATTATATTAGATCTCTTCTATCATAGAAATGGAGTCCTGCTGTGGTGCTGTGAGTTAATGCACTGAACTTCAAAGTTGTTTTGAACTGCAAGGTTGGTGGTTCAAACTCACCTGCTGCTCCTCAGAAACCCTATACAGAGTTTCTATGGATTGGAACTGATTGGATGACACTTAACATCATAAGAATGGAGTCCTGGTGTGGCTCTGCATGATAATGATCTGGACTGCAAGGTCGGTTTGAACTGCAAGTTGGCAGTTCAGACTCACAAGTCACTCCTTGGAAGTCCTAAATAGGGTCTCTATAAGTTGGAACTGACTCCATGGTATTTAATCACAACAACAACAACAACAACAACAACATCAACATCATAGTAGAGGCAGCAGACAGGATGTGTCCTCAATGGAACAGATACACTGGATATAGATTGGACTTTTCTGCCTACTTCAGTAAGAAATACCTCTGAGAAGTTAGAAAATGTTTTATTTATTTATTAATGTTTTATTGTGAATTATGTGATAGTTTACATGGGAGAACATT
>NW_006408703.1:3836339-3849573 GCF_000296735.1 Chrysochloris asiatica
CATCTTTCTCCCGCGGAGCAGCTGGTAGTTTCGAACCGCTGACCTTAGGGTTCGCAGCCCGATTCGTAACCACTACGCTACCAGAGCTCCTTATTTCACCTATTAGACCCCATTTAAGTGGTTGAATACTTTTGTGCAGGGTGTTTCTTGTTTTTTTTTTGTGCACCTGTTAAGAAAACATTATTTTTCTCCTTTAATCTGATAAGGTATAGCATTCACATTTTACATGTTTTAATGACAAACCAAACATCCACTCCTATGATACATCTAAATGGCTCAATCTTACTAATATATTAAGTGAGAATGACTAAAAAATATCATTTTTGTACTGTTCTTGTTTCACTTTGCCTTCAAAATGAAACTAGTCCTATAAAATTAGAGGGTGCCCTCATTTTTTTATTTTCTAGAACTCATTCTTTGATATTTTGAATTGAATATTGAAATTATCTACTTACTGAATACCAGTAAGTTTAAAATAAACTTTTAAAGTCAAATGCACCGATTTTTTTCCATTTGCTTGGTTGTTGAGGAGACACTAAGATTATTTACTTAACTTCTTTAATGATCAGAGTATTCAAGCTTTCTAATACTTATTGAATAAGTCTAGAAACTTGTCATTTATGTTAAAATTTTTCAAATATGTTGGCATATTACTGGCACAGAGATCTCATCTTTTAATTTCTGCCGCATAGATAGCCATGTCTTCTTTTCATTCCATATAATGTTGACTCATAGCTTGTTTAAATTTTACAATTGTCAAATGTGTCCAGTACATTTTTAAATGTTCATACACACAAACACATCCTTCAGTTCAACCCATATGTCAAACCACAACCTCACCTCTCCATTTTTACATCAAACACCTTTAAATGAAAGGGTACAATAGTATAATAACAGCAACAAAAAAATACATTCTATTCACTGACTACATATTATTACATTTAAAAAACAGCACCCCGAAATGCAGTGGCTAAATTAACTGTTTCTCAAAATTTTATAGTTTGACTAGGGGGTTCTTTTGTTGATTTTTTTCTACCCTCTCTGGTTGCATTTAACTAATGGGTTGGATAACCTGGATAATCCACATGTTATCACTCACATGCCTGGCAGTTGGCTGTGTCATTTTGGTTGTCTTCCATGAACCTCTCTTCTTCAACTACGCTAATGTACCTTTAAGGAGCTCTGGTAGTGTAGTGGTTACGAGTCTGGCTGCCAACCTCAAGGTCAGCAGTTCAAAACTACCAGCAGTTCCACTGGAGAAAGATAAGGTGTTCTGCTCCCTTAAAGATTTACAGTCTCGGAAACCCTGTTCAGGGTCAGTAGGAGTCATAGCCGACTCTAAGGTACTTAACAATGTACCTATGGGTATTAGCAACATTTCAAGAGGGAAAAATAGAATCTATAAGACCATCATGGTATAGACTATAACGCTCATGATGTTATTGCTACCGTGTTATACTGATCAAAATGTCACTAGAATAAACTTCTTGCTGTTAAGTACCATCAACTATGTTTCAACTCATTGCGACCCTGTGTGAGGAATGGTTGTTGATATTGAACAGTGACCAAACAGTTAGTTGTTGTTGCTGTTAAGTGCCAATGAGTCTGTTCTGACCCATAGCAACCCTGTATAGGCTTTCCGAGGAGTAGCTGGTGAGCTTGAACTGCCGACCTTGCAGTTCAAATGGCTTTGCAGTCTGGCACATTAACCCACAGTGCCACACCAGGATTCCTATGCAGTTAGTAGTCCAGTGCTTATTCTATGCTCCTCCACACCAGGACTCCAAACACAACCTTTGTTGATGCTGTTACATGCCGTAGAATTAGTGTCTGACTCATAGCGACCCTATATAGGATTTCTCAGTAGCATCTGGTGATACAGAACTGTTGACTTTGTGGCTCAAACGGAAATTGTGGTTCAGTGATCATCTCAGTGCTTCTGTAGGAAAAAAGCCCCAACCTCTAGATATGGAATCGGCCAAAATTTTATGATCTTATTTAGTCTTGAATAAGCACTCTGTCCATAATGGCGTTTTTGGACCATAAGGTCATTTTGACCCACAAGATCAGTGCTGGAGATAGTATGATAGAATTTTGCAAGACCAATTATTTCTTCATTGCAAATACTTTATTTAAATAAAAAACATAAAATATGATCATACACATGGACTTCGTCAGATGGAATAAACAGAAATCCTATTGACTACATCTGTGGAAAGAGATGGTTGAAAAGCTCCATATCATGAACCAAAACAAAGCCAGGGGCAGGGACAATTGCTCATATTCAAGCTCACACTGATGCTGAAGAAAATTAAAACAAGCCCACAGCAGTGAAAATAACCTTGAATATATTCCACCTGATTTAGAGATCATCTAAAGAACCATATTGATTCATTAGACACTAAAACCGAAGACCACAATAGTTGTGGTGTGACATCAAGAACATCAGACAGGAAGAAAACAAAAGGGCATTAAGAAGATAAGAAAGAAGGAAAAGACCAAAATAGATTTCAGAAGACATTCTGAAACTTGTTCTCCAGCATAGAGATGCTGAAGCAAGTGGGAGAAATGAGGGAAAAAAGAGCTGAATAGAAATTTTCAAAGGCCAGTTTGAGTACTACCAAATGTGCCAAGAGTTAGAAACCAAAAGGGAAAGGACATGCTTAGCATTTGTCAAGCTGAAGGAACAAAAGAAAAAAATTCAAGCCTCAATATGGTGCTATGGGCTCATGTGCTGGATTGCCAAGTTGGTTTGAACTTTAAGGTCAACGGTTCAGGCTCACCAGACACTCCTTGGAAACCCTACACAGGGTTGCTATGAGTTGGAACTGACTTAATGACAACAACAGTGGGAAAATTATGCAATGATGCAGAAAGCATCAAAAGAAGATGGAAGGAATACGAAGAATCACTGTACCAAAAAGAAATGGTCTATGTTCAACAATTTCAAGAGGTAGCATATGATCAAGAGCCAATGATACTGACGAAAGAAGTCCAAGGTGAATTTTGAAGGCATTGGCCTAGAATAAGACACTGGAATTGTTGAAATAAAAATTGAAATCTTTCAATAATTGGATACAGCACTGGAGGCTATACCAAGATATTTGGAAGACAACTACCTGGTCAACAGACTGGCAGAGATCCATAGTTGTGCACATTCCAAAGAGAGGTGACACAACAGAATACAAATATCATTGGACAAAATCATGAATATGACATGCAATGTTATATTTTGCTAAAAATAATTCAAAAGCGGCTGCAACCATACATTGACAGAGAACTTCCAGAAGGTCAAGTCAGAATCAGAATAGGACGTGGAATGTGGGATATCACTACTAATGTCTGATAGATCTTGGCTGACTGCAAAAAATACCAGATAGCTGTATGCCTGTACTTTACTGACTATGCAAAGGCCTTCAAATGTGTTCATCATGACAAGCTATGTACAGCATTGCCAAGAATGAATATTTCAGAACACTTAATTGTGCTCATGAGGAACCTGTATATAGACCAAAAAGCAGTTGTTTGAAAAGAACACAGGAACGCAGAATGCTTTAAAATGAGGAAAGGTGTGTGCCAGGGTTGTATTCTTTCATCATACTTATTCAATCTGTATGCTGAGCAAATAATCCAAGAAGGTGGATTATCTGAAGAAAAACATGACATTGGGATTATAGGAAGACTCATTAACAACCTGTGATATACAGATGATACAACCTTGCCTGCAGAAAGTGAAGAGGACTTGAAATACTTAATGATGATCAAAGACCACAGACTTCAGTATGAATTGCACTTAAATGTAAAGAAAAAAAAAAAAAATCCTCACCACTGTAACAATAAACAATATCCATATAAATGGAGAAAAGATTGAATTTGTCAAACACTTCATTTTGCTCAGATCGTCCATCAACATTCATGGAAGTAGCAGTCAGGAAATCAAATGATGTATATTGCATTAGACAAATCTGTTACACAAGTCCTCTTTAAAGTATTCAAGAATAAAGGTGTCAGTTTGAGTACTAAGATGCACCTGACCCAAGCCATGGCATTTTCAGTCAACTCATATGCTGATGAAAGTTGGACAGTGAATAAGGAAGACCACAGAAGAATTGATATATTTGAGTTATGATGTTAGAGGAGAATATTAAAAGTACCATGGACTGCCAAAAGAACAAAGCAATCTATGTTGGTAGAAGTACATCCAGAATACTCCTTAGAAGCCAGGATAGCCAAACTTCATATCTCATACTTCAGACATGTTATCATGAGGTCTAATCCCTGGAGAAGAATGTCATGTTTTATAAAGTGGAGGGTCATCAAAAAAAGAGGAAGACTCCCAATGAGTTGGACGGGCACAGTGGCAGCCTGAATGGACTTAACCATAGCAGCGATTGTGAGGTTGGTGCAGGAATGGGCAGTATTTCATTCTGTGGTGCATAAGGTCGCTATGAGTTGGTATCCACTTGATGGCACCTAATAACAACAACAAGGTCATCCTTATAATCAAGAGCAAAGATGTCAGAATGATGACTAAAATGCGCCTAACCAAAGCCATGGTATTTTCTTTTGCATTTCAAAGTTGGATAATGAATAAAGAAGACCATATAAAAATTCACATGCATGCGAAAGCTGGACAGTGAATAAAGAAGACCATAGAAGAACTGATTCTTTTAAGTTATGATGTTGGAGGAGAATATTGAAAGAGCCATGGGCTGCCAAAAGAACAAACAGATCTGTATTGGACGAAGTGCAGCCAGAGTGCTCATTGGAGGCAAGAATGGCCAAACTTCGTCTCTCATACTTCAGACATATTGTCAGGAGGGACCAGCGGGTGGAGAAGGATATCATGTTTGGTAAGGTGGAGGGTCAGAGAAAAAGAGGAAGATCCCCAATGAGATGGATTGGCCAAGTGGCAGCATCAACGGATTCAAGTGTGGCAACAGTAGTGAGGTTGGCCCAGGATCAGAGAGTGTTTCGTTCTGCTGTGCAATTAGGTCGCTGTGAATCAGTACTGACTCGACGGTACCTAACAACGACAACAATAGGGTACAGAATTTGAGCAAAATCACTCTATAGAAAGCGAGTTACAAAACTGACACAGAATTTAAATAGTGGGAAAATATTCTTCAATTCTCCATGGGAGGAAGAGCAAAACAAAATGTAATTGGGATTCATACTTTAGATAACTGTGGTTATTAAGAGAAAAAAGTTTGAAGCTAAGAGCTCAAGTACAAACTTGTTCCCATGGTCCATGGCTCTGTAACCTTGTATTAATTAGTTAATCTCTCAGCTTTATGATCTCTCTGGTGTGGCGCTGCAGGATAATGCACTGCACTGCAAGGCCAATTTGAATTACAAGGTCAGAGGTTCAAACTCACTAGCCATGCCTCAGAAACCATATACAAGGTTTATAAGAGTTGGAGCCAACTTGATGGCACTTGACAACAACACATGACTATAGTAACCCTGGGTGGTGCCGTTTGCACTTTGTTGTTTTTAACTGCTTTCAAGTCAATTCTGATTCATATCAACTTTGTACAGTGTTTCTGAAGAGCAGCTGGTTGGTTTGAACCATCAACCTTGTGGTTTGCAGTCCAGAGCTTATTCTACAGTACCACACCAGGAGTCCTTACTATTACCCAAAATGTTAGTGGTATAAACTACTCAGCAGTGTTGCTGAATATGGGCCTGGCAAAGTGCTACCATAAAGACTGTTGTTAAATGGCATAGAATCAGTCTGACACATAGCAACCCTGTATAGTGTTTCCAAGGAGCAGCTGGTAGGTTTGAACTGACAACCTTGCAGTTCAAGTGAACCTTGCAGTCCAGTGCATTATCCTGCAGTGCCACAGCAGGAAATTACCCTAAAGATAGAAACCAAGAAAACACAAGGGAACAGTTCTTCTCTGTAATACATGGGAGTGCTGTCACAAGTTAAAATGATGACACAACAATCCTGATGCTACATTCTTCTTCATATAATCCAGTTTCTCAGATTATTTGCTCAGTTTACAGATTGAATAAGTATGGTGAAAGGATACAACCAAGGAAAACATCTTTCCTGATTTAAAACCACTCAGTATCCCTTGTTCTGTTCAAATGATTTAAGTATAGGTTACTCATGAGCACAATGAAGTGTTCTGAAATATTCATTCTTTGCAATTTTATACATATTTTGTTATGATCCACACAGTCTAATGCCTTTGTATAGTCAATAAATCAAAAGAAAACATCTCTTCCAATCATTTGGTCAGGTAGCTGTCTTCAGAATTTCTTGGCATAGATGAGTGAGTGACACTAATGCTCAATATCCCCACAAATTAGACACTCAGTATTTTACTAATTAATATAACTCATAATCTCTGATTCATTCCTCATTATCTGCAATGTCATTTGCTGATCCTACTCTATGGAATATGATTGCATAAAGTTCACCAGTAATTCTCAAATATATTTCACTGTTTTATATGTTGTAACTAAGAAATCTTCTATTCTGGAATTAGTTTCTCTATTCTACTTTCCTTTCCAGGTCTTTTTTCCTGACCCTTCTTTCCTTGTAACTTCATTATAATTGTTCCCAGTTGGTCTGTCCTTTGTCCACTTCCTTTGTTCCTCTGTTCTGTCATGTAAGTCAGTCTCACTTTATGATATATTATCATCAGTATTATTGCCCAAGCTTGGGCAATCTTTTATCCCTCTACCTGTAAAGTTTTCTGTATCACTAACTTATTCTACATTTAAAACATGACTTGTGGTAACATTTATCTATTGTATTAACAAACATTGTAAATGATCTTCCCATTTTCACCAGTAATTCTCACGCCATTCTGCTGCCTTGGTTATTTTACAACACACAGATCTGTTAGCACTTCTACTCAAACGTTTCTGATTACTACTCATTGATTAAATAATTCAGATTCCTTATCAGGATTCGATATCCTTTATAATCTGGCCTCCCTCTGAATTGCAACTCTAAGTTTTTATTGCTACCACTCCCTGGATTCTTGGTCTAGTTGTTGGAATATATATAAATCTGGTTATGAAAACTTCTAATAATTTATAATCTTTGATTTCTCTTTTCTGCTGTTTATTTTCTTTTTGAAAATCTTGTAAATATCAATGGAATGTGATTTGATATAATGAAAAGATGAGCCCTTCAGTTAGACAGAACTCAAACCATTATTTAGAATAAAAGATACATTTTTTTTCAGTGTTCTCCAAATATAGAAACCAATAAGAATAAATTTAAAGCATAATTATATTAAAAGAAATAGGTAGGGTGGTTTTATTATAATCTCATAGAAAATGGGTTTTCCTAGTGTTCTCATTGGTCATACAATAACTGTATTTATAAAATCATGAAAATAAATACATGTGTTGGTGGTCATAATACTGTCATGATAGTTTGTGATTGTTATTTCAATAAGAAGGCAAGGCTCAAAGTTAATGATGATGTGAGTCTCTTTGCAATTCAGTTAAACAGTTTAACACAAAGCTGGTGGAAAATGGAAAGAGAGTACCAGAGGGAGCAATAGAAAAAAAAAAAAAAAAAAGGAGGAGGAGGAGGCTGTACATCAGTCTATGAAAATGAAAAGGGAAAAGTAGAATAATACCATTTTAGACAAAATGAGATCTTGTAGTTCCGTCATTTGATACATTAGAGCAATCAAAGGGATGGCAATTGTCAAATTCAGTCATTTTATAGAATGGAAGAATCACAAGAAAGACATAAAGGTAAATTTGTTTTTCTCATAAGGACAATAAAAGTGGAGTATGAAGTACTCCCATGCTTGTTAAATATTATGTTGACCTCAATTCTTCCCTGGTGACTGAGAATGTGGATTTTCTGATCACAGGAAAAGCAATGTTCCTTTCAGATTTTTTTTTTTTTTCCTCCAGACTGCATGAAAGTCAAAACTATGCTCTTGTTTCGGATGGAATAGCCATTTTCAGAGTTAGTAGCTGCTACAGAGGTAAATGTTTCATTCTTTTGTGCATAGAGTCGCTATGGGTTGGTACAGATTCAATGACACCTAACAACAACAACAACAACAACAACAGCAACAACTGAGGTAAAATTTCCATGATTTCCATAGAATGAGTTGAGTAGAAGTTTGACAAAACCCCAAGATAGTGTCAGTGATGTCCTCTGAATATATTCCTTTCACTTCATTCCTTCTTTCATTTATTGACTCATTTTGAAATAATATCAAATACCTGCTGTTGAATTATTTTAGTTAATGTTAATACTTAACCATTAACTAATAGTTAAATGCTAAAATTAAATATGATCAAGAGTTTTAATAGTCACTGTTTGTTGTCAAGATCTCTTCTGTGTGTTTTTCATAGAAACTTAAATATCAGTAATATTTTGAAAGTCTTCCTTTTAGTAGATAAATGTATACTAATATGAAAATTTTAAAATAAGGGCATTCAAATTATACTTTGTATTAATGTAATTCATTTTATATTGTAGGCTGCAGTTAAACAGTTAAATCTTTAGTCCTATAATCAGTCAAATGTTGGCAATTACATTTTAGGAGATCTTGCACTATCAATGACTGTAGGGAAGATTTTTATGAGGTCATACTCAACCTGCAAACTGTTCTTTTCCTGCCACATGATAGTCTAAACTATACAACTGCTACCATTTCAGGCAGATAGGAGTTGATATAAATACATAAGAGAGTTAACGTGCAGCACCCTTTAGGTCAAGAGTAATGGTTCCCAGATGAGAGTAGAAACCGAACTATGTACATTTTCTGGTCACAGAAAGACAAAAGTTACTTCCATATCTACAGAAAGCAGAGAGCAATTGAAGAATATAAATCATGCTGTAGTATAAGCACTGGATTGGAAGGTCAATTTCAACCAAAAGGTTGATGGTTCAAACCCACCAGTACCCCTTGGCACTGAGTTTCTGGAAATCAAAACCAACTAAAAAGCACTTAACAACAAACAAAAGATATAGTGTATGCAAATTGAATTCCAGGTATCAATATGGTACAATTACATTGAGAAAGACAATCTCTTTTTTTTTTTGCAATACACAGAGAACTTGGTAAGTGGAGATAATAATTCTGAGGCAGACTAATTTGAAATAAAGAAAATGGTCAAGTAGGTAAAAAGAGAAAAAAAAAAGTTCTGTAAAGAAAGAAGGTGGAACTGCACATGCAATTTATTAACATTTTACCAATGCTTACATGAGTTGCTGTTGTTGTTGTTAAGTGTCATCAAGTTGGCTCCAACTCATAGTAACCATGAATACGGTTTCCAAGAAGCAACTGATGGGTTTGAACTACCAACCTTGTGGTTACACCAGTTCTACATAATATATGTAGTTGTGATTAATGCTGAATGACTTCTGTATAGTTCTTTAATATTGGATCCATGAGTCTTATTGAATCCTTTCTTTTATAAATAAGAAATGTGTGACTAAAACAACCATATTGAATTGGGTAGATAACTTGACCAAGTTACTTCAACTGGCACCTGCAATCACGATTTTGTTGACTACCCTTTTCAGCCTGTGTGAAGAGCACCTATACACTGAAATTTTCCTAAAGTGTTTTCCATTATCATATGATTTGCTTTACTTAGTGTAAAATTTATGTTTGTAAACTCAGATTAAAGAATATAAAATGAGTTTTCTTATATTTTAAACTATGTTGCTGCTGTTGTCAAATGCCTTTGAATTGGTTCTGACTCACAGAAAACCTGTATGGGGTTTCTGAGAAGCAGTCGGTGGTCTGAACCACCAACCTTGTGGTTAGTAGTAGTCCAGTGTTTATATTATAGCACCACATCAGGAGTATCTGTATATTGTTGTTCTGACTCACAGCATCCCTGTATAGTGTCTCCATGTAATGGCTGGTGAGTTTGAACCACCAACCTGGGAATTCTAATGACCTTTTGGTACAGTGCTTATTCTACAGCATCACACCAGCATATATGTGTGAGTGTGTGTGAGTCAAAAATTACCTGCAGTCAGGCGGTAGTATTTATTTTAATAAAATTTTATAAAAGAAAAATACATCATTTTTCAACGTAATCTTCTTGCTTTTCAACACACTTTGCCCATCTGTCAATAAACTTTTGTATTCCTTTATTTAAAAAACTGTTTTAGAATGAACCAAAAATGCACCCTTCTTCACCAGAGGTGACTCCTCATCCTACAAGGGCTGCTTCAGGGGTCCCAACAGATGAAAGTTCAGTGGAGCAAGATCAGGAATATAGGAAGGATGCTTTAACACGTCAAAAGGAAGTTTTTTGCAGAGTGTCAACAGTGGAAACATAGATGTATGGACATGCATTATCATGCAAGATCACAAAGTCCTTGGATACCAGTCCTCTACATTTAATCTGCAGTTTAGACTTCAGCTCTTCAGTGAGCATCTCACTGTAACCAGCACTATTAATTATTGAACATTTTCCCTGATAATGATCCTATACTAGCCCTTGAGGAACTCAGAAAAATATAAGTATAAATTTTCAAGTTGATGGTTGACTTTTGAACTTTTACTTGGTCAGTAATTGAGGATGTTTTCAATCCATACTCTGCAATTTACTTTCAGACTTACAGTGATGAACCTGTATCTCATTACCAGTATAATCTTTTTTTAAGAAATTCTGAACTTCCTTCAATTATCCGTCTACATATTTGCAGATGCCTACATTCACACTAGTACATCAGTGACCTTGAAATGAAAGCACTGGTAAGACAGCACAGCCAACAGAAGTTTTAATATAACCATAGTGTTATATTCATATATACAATATATATGAACAGAATATAAATAGATGAAATATCTGACCCAGTGTTATACAATCAGCAAGTAGTGAAACTGGGAATAAAATGTATTAATATATGATGATTGCCTTTAGCTAATAAACCTACACTGCCTGCTGAAAAGGAAGAAGACTTAAAGTACTTACTGATGAAGATCAAAGACCACAGCATTCAGTATGGGTTGCATCTCAAATGCATAAATAAAAACAATAATCTTCAAAATAAATAAAATAATAATCTTCACCACTAGACCAATAAACAACATCCATATTAATGGAGAAAAGTTTGAAGTTGTCAAAGACGTCATTTTGTTTTGATCAACCATCAACAACACTCATGGAAGAAACCGTCAAGAAATCAAATGACATATTGCACTGGGCAAACCTGCTGCACAAGACCTCTTTAAAGTGTTGAAGAACAAAGATGTTAGTTTGAAGACTAAAGTGCACCTGACTCAAGCAGTGGTATTTTAAATATCCTGATTTGCATGTGAGAGTTGAACAGTGCAATCAAAACTGTTTATTGCATTAGGCAAAATTGCTGGACAAGACCTCTTTAAACTTTTCAAGAGCAAAGATATCAGTTTGAGGACTAAGGTGTGGCTGACCCAAGCCACTTTTCAATTACTTATATGTGTGTGAAATTTGGATAATGTATAAGGGAGAACAGAGAAGACTGAATGCATTTGAATTGTGCTGTTGGAGAAGAATATTAAGAGTACCATGGACTGCCAACAGAACAAACAAATCTGTCTTTGAGGAAGTGCAGCCAGAATGCTCCTTAGAAGACAGAGTGGCAAAACTTTGTCTCTCATTCTTTGGACATGTTATAAGGAAGAAACTGTTCCTGGGGGAGACTATCATAAGTCATAACAAACTGGACATTCAAAAAAAGAAAAGAAACCCAATGAGATAGATTAGAACTATGACAGCAGCATTGGGTTCAAGTACAACAATAGTGAGAATGGTGCAGAACTGGGCAGTGTTTCATTCTGTTGTGCATAAGGTTGCTATAAACTGGAAACTACTTAATAGCACCTAACTTCTCTTGTGATGAAGATGGATCAGCACTGGTTGTCAAACCATAGGACTGGCTATTCAAACCCACCAGCCGCTACTGGGAAACGCTATACAAGCTCGCTATTAATCAGAACCAACTCAATGGCACTTAATATTAGCAACAACAACAACAACCATAACAACAACAGCAACGGCAGACTTCTTTAGGATAAGCTGGGCTGCCAACCACAAAGTTGAGGGTTCATACCCACCAGCAGCTCATGAAGCCTTATACAGGGTTACTATGAGTCAGAACAGAGTTTATAGCACTTAACCCAAAACCACAGTAACAACAGAAGTCTTTAAATCCTGCTGATATTGATAATTACATATTTAGGCCTACAAAATAAACATTCTTTTTTTTTTCTTAATTGTTTTATTATTGTGAATTATGTGATAGTTTACATGGGAGAACATTAGTTTTACATTCATTCTATCGTATATCTCGTCTCATTGCCATGGTTACAATCCTCTCCATGCAATCTTTCCCCTGTACCCCAGGCCTTCAGCACACAGTGGCTCTCCCTCTCTGGATCTAAAGTCTCCAGCTGCTCCATTGTTCCATGTCATCATCTCTGGCTCCATTTCAGGCATCACTGCTTCTCTGGGTAGGGTCCTGCTCTCCGCTCTTCTTCCTTGATGGTCCTAGGGACCTCCTCTCCTAGACTCCTGGATCTCTCAGCGCCGAAAGCAAAATAAACATTCTTAATGATCAACAATGTATAATAGAAAGCTCAGATTATTATGGGAATTTTTTTTTTTTATGTTGACAATATTTTGAAAACTTATACTACCTCTACCTGTAAAGATTTGTATAATTAACTTATGCAATAAATTTATAAATAACAGTCTATAATTTATAAGAAACAGGATATGATATTCTCTTTAACTATTAAAATAATGGAAACTACTATTTTCTGAATAACTATTATGTATCTTTGCCACTTGCTTTATATAAAATAATTTGTATCCAACTGATAATTACAGTTTTGTGTCAATTTGACTAGGCCCGAATTCTCTGTGGCTTGGCAGTTGAGATATAGTTATCCCCCATGATGATATGTAGTTTAAAAAAAACAACTTTATGATGAAGTTTGCTGTGAACAGTCAATCAATTAAAAAGAATCTTCCTTAGCAGTGTGGCCTGTTTTCAAAACATTGGACATGCAGGCAAATCTTACTACTGGGTCTGGATATTGTGTCTGGCTCATTCTCTGATAATTCATTCTTTGGACTTGAGCCATTGGCCTGCTCTGCTGCCTGAAAATCCTGGGAGCCATTTGCCACCTGACATCTTACGTACTTGACCTGCCTTCCTGCCATCTGACCTGTAGATCTTGGCTCATATGACCTATGGATTTGGGACTGTCCCACCTCTAGTGTGAAT
>NW_006408703.1:3849713-3855298 GCF_000296735.1 Chrysochloris asiatica
ACTAAGACACCAAGATAATATTTTTGTTGTTGTTAAGTGCTATCAAGTCATTTCCAACCCATAGCAACCCTGTATAGGGCTTCCAAGGAGCATCTGCTAAGCTTGAACTGCCAGCTTTGCAGTTCAAATGTCTTTGCAGTCTGGTGCATTAACCCACAGTGCCACATCAGGACTCCAAGATAACATCTGGTGAGTAATTTTTTCATAAAAAATGGTAGCTTCTAGACACTAATATACATCTTAAGCTTTGATATAAATTATTTGGCCTAATAAACGATGGCTATTACCTTGATTTTAAAGACTAAGCTTGACCATGATAAAATAGTATATATTTCTGGAATTAGTAGTCAGATCATTTTTTAAATCACATAAACTTCTCATTTTTTAGTTGAAACACAAACCCTGTGTCACTGAGTCAATTCTTATTCATAGCAACCCTAGATGAAAGAGGAGAACTGCACTATAGAGTTCCCAAGGCTATAAATGTTTATAAAAGTAGAGTGCCACCTCTTCCTCCCATGATGGAGCTGGTTATCAAATGAGTGTTCAAGCACTGTGCCACCAAGAGATAAATTTGCTTTTTAAAATATTTCTAGCACTTTGGTCTTTTGAACGCTTAAATCATTGCAGCGTCATGTTTCAAATTTGATAACACAAAGTAGAAAATAAGCCAAACCTTTATCATTTCATAAATTTCACAATTTATGTCCAGGACAATAATGAAGCTAAAAAACAAACGTACAAGAACTAAAAAAAAAAACAAAAAGTAACATCTTAGCTTGTAAGAGAGCATTTAAGACCTGGAAGTTAATTATGTGCATAATAATTATACATTAAGTGTCTGAAGGATGACTCACTTTATCTTTTCCTTAGATGACATTTTGTATTGTTATTCAAATTGACTACATGTGTGTGAAGAGAGAATGGAGAAGCTCAAGATCATCAGCTAAAATAAAGCCAGCGGCACACTGTGGAACTATCAGTAGCAAGACAATGCTGAAGCTTAAGAAAATAAGTCCACAAGAGCCAAAATCTGACCTTTAATATTCACTGTATGAATTTAGAGACCTTCTCAAGAACAGATATACTGTATTACACACTACTCAGAGTCAGTATCGACTCGATGGTACCTAACAACAACAACATCAAAGACCAGAACACTTGAGGGATGAAATCAAGAACATCAAACAGGAAGAAAGCAAAAGGTCATTGAAAGATAGCAAAGAAAGAATAGACCAAAATGGATGTCAGAAGAGACTCTGAAACTTGCTATTGAACACTGAGAATGAAAGCAACTGGAAGAAATGAGGAAATAAAGGAGTTGCACAGAAAATTTCAAATGGCAAGCTGAATAGACAATTATTATAATGAAATGTGCAAAAACCTAGAGTTAGAAAAACAAAAGGATTTCTCAAGCCGAAAGAAATCAGTATTCAAACCTCTGATTGCAATATTGAAGGATTCTGTATAAAAATATTGAAAGATGCATAAAGTATCAGAAGATGGAAGGAATATACAGAGTCACTGTACCAAAAAGAAATGGTTGATGTTCAACAATTTCAAGAGGGAGCATATGATCAAGAACTAGTACTGAAAGAAGGAGTCCAAGCTGCACTGAAGGCATTGGCTAAAACAAAGGCTCCAGGAATTGACAGAACACAAATTGAAACGCTTCAACAAACTGATGCAGCACTGGAGGCACTCACTTTTCTATGACAAAAAAAAATTAAAGTCATCTACCTGGCCAATTGATTAGAAGAAATCCATAGAATATGAATATCATCAAATAATATCATAAATATCACTTGCAAGTAAAATTCTGCTGCAGCAATACATTAACAGGGAGATGCAATAAATTCAAGCCGGGTTCAGAAGAGGATGTGTGACAATGGGTATTACTGCTAATGTCAGGCGGATCTTGGCTAAGAACAAAGAACATCAGAAAGATATTTGCTTGTGCTTTATTGACATTAAAAAGGTATTTGTCTGTGTGGATCATAATTAACTATGGATAAATTTTGAAAAATGGGAATTCCAGAAAAATGAACCATGCTGATGAGGCAAATCTGGTGCACAAAACCTCTTTAAAGTATTAAAGAGCTAAGATGTCAGTTTGAGGACTAAGGTGCACCTGATCCAAGCTGTAGTATTTTCAGTTTCCTCATATGGATGTGAAAGTTTAACAGTGATGAAGGAAGATCAGAGAAGAATCAATGCGTCTAAGTTATGGTGTTGATAATGAATACTAAAAGTACCACGGACTGCCAGAAGAACAAACAAATTTGTCTTGGAAGATGTACAGCCAGAAACAATAAAAAGTTTTAAAAAAATTTAAAAGTACAGCAAGAATGCTCCTTAGAAATGAATATGGTGAGGTTTTATGTCTGGTATTTTGGACAGGCTGTCAGAAGGATCAGTCCCCGGAGAAGGAAACCATGCTTGCTAAAGTGGATGGTCAGTGACAAAGGGGAAGAGCTCCAACAAATGGACTCACACAGTGGCAACCACAATTGGCTCAAAAATAACAACTGTGAGTATGATGGAGGCAGTGCTTCCTTCTGTTTTGCATAGGGTCACTTAGAATCAGAACCAGCCTGAAGGTATCCAACAACAGCATTCATGTTTTATGGACCATATACATTAAAAAAAAAAAAAAAATGCAAGCATACTATTAATTGGTCATTTTTTACTGACCAATTTTAAGAATTTAATCCATTTAGAGGAAAATGTCAACTTCAGGCTTAATGTCCTGCAGTTCAAAATGTCACATTACATACTTTAAATTAATGTTATGAGCTATAGCAGCATTAATGTATATATTAGTGCTTAAAGTAACTGCTAACATTTCTTCCTATTGGGTCTTCTTTGCTGTTTTTGGAAGCCTCTATTAGATGCCTGGAATCTTGGTGTGGCACTGTGGGTTAATGCGCCAGATTGCAAAGCCATTTGAACTGCAAGGTCGGTGGTTCATGCTCACCAACTGCTCCTTGAAAACCCTATACAGGGTTGACATGGGTCAGAACTGACTTGATGGCACTTAACAACAATAACAACAAAAAAAAAAAGTCATGGGATGGCACTATAAGATAAGCATTGGACCACTACCTGCAAAGTTGGAGGTTCAAGCCCACCAGCTACTTCTCAAAAGCTCAATACAGGTTTGCTATGAGTTAGAATCAACTGGATGGCACTTAACAGCAACATCTGAACCGTATTAGATTAGTAGACTATCTGTTTGCCCCTTATAAAGATGTTTTCTTACTTTAATCCATAACTCTAAACTAGTTTAAACTGGTTCAGTATTGAATTTGAGCCAGACATCAATGTGTAACATGTAGCATACAAGAAAAATAAACAGAGTGGGGGAAATTATGAGTTAAAGTTTTGTAATGGGAAAGTATAAAAAGGCATAGTGTGTCTTTTCATGAGCCAGACATAGGAGATATGATTAACTCTAGAGCTGTGGAGAGCAACAAACATTCAAAGCAATACAGTTGGCTGCCATCTTTGAGCTGTGCGCTGTTTCTGATTCTGCCAGTTAAGAGATTTGGAAGCAATGCTGCCCATGTTTTCTAGGAGGGAGATTAAATTTCTGGTATGACATCTGTGTCTAATTTATTTCTATCTTGATCATCAATTCAATATATCCAGATTTTGTAGATTCAGGTTCTGACTCTGCTTTATCAGCCATGATTGAACTGGAAAGAACTAGTTTGAAGTCCTGCTTTAGTCTGTCTTCAAATCAAATGTCATTGCACATGGAAGGAAAGAACACGCAGGAGTTTTGTCTTAAAATAGATCAACTCTAAACCATGAACCAGAGGTATGTTTTAGAACTTAGTATCTTCTGTTCTGATTGGTGAAATATATATATTAAATTACATAAAATATGCATATCTCTAAATATATGTGTATTCTATAATTAAGCAAACAGTTTTCAAATTAATTTGTGCTATTTGAGTGATATTAATATATCATTGCTGTATCTTGTAGGGGTTTACTTTACCTTACATGAACCATTTTCTCATATTCATAAAGCTAGATTGTTACTGGATTTTTTATTTATGGGATCAAAATAATTTATACCATGCATAGCCTTTCAAATTATCCCACTATTTTCCTTCAAGTAGTATTAAATTACTCTCTAATGATGATCCTACAAGAATATGAATTAGAGGAAGGGGATATTAAATATAAAATTAATTTTAAAACAAATAGGTATTAATCTCTTAAATTCAGCAGTTCCTTAGCTTTAATTTCTTTATTTTCTTCTGACCTACTTATTTTCCTTGTTTTAAAATTCTTACATTATACCATATTTGGTAAGTGATTAATGATATAAATAATGATGTTATTATACAGTGCAGTAGGGTAAAGTAATCATATACCCTAATTGGTCAAGTAACAATGAAAATCACATTAGATCCTTTCAATAATCATTTATAGTCATTATGTTGAATGCAATTATAGCAGAAACACTGATTGATGTCATCTCCCTTCTAGCCTCTCCCATCCACAAAGAGTGGTTGGTTGCTTTATTATAAACAACTTGAACATTTCTTCTTAAAATTTTAGCTGGAATGAGTTCGAATAATTACCAAAATCTGGTGTTTGAACTCAGCAAATAAAATTATTAGTGGCCTTGGCAAAACAATGTTAATGGAGTGGAAAAAATGTTACTGGATTGCATGCAGTCAGCAGGAGATTTGGGAAAGAAGAAGAAGAGGAAGAGAAAGGTAACATTTAGAGACTGTGAAAAGATTGGAAGACATTTTAGTTCAATGGAGATATAGAGTCAGGAGTGAACTGAATTGTTCTTTTAATTTGAGAAAAAAAATTGAGCACATTTTTAGGGAAAACAAAAAAGGCCATTAGTGACAAACATTTTAAATGAAACAGAATTATTAAAAGCAAAGTCCCTGAGCATGTAACCTGGAGTGGGAGATGAATTAATCTTGGGCTTAAGGAGGGAGTTGCTGCCATCCGTGGGCAAACAAGGATTTCTAAGTCATTTATTTACTGACCTTATCAAATACAGCAACAGCTAGTCAATATTGATTTAGAATGACCCTACAGGACAGAGCAGACCTGTTCCATAGGGTTTCAGAGATGTAAATCTTTATAGAAGCAGACTGCCTCAGGTTTCTCCAGGAGAGTAGCTGGTGGGTTCAAACTGCCAACCTTAAGGGTAGCATCCAAAGCTTAACCAAAGTACCATTATTAATTTGTTGTTGTAAATGTTGTTCTGACTCATATCGACCATGTATAGGATTTCCGAGGAGTGACTGGCGAGTTTGAACCTCTACTTTGTGGTTCAAGCTGACCTTGCAGTCCAGTGTTTGTTTATCCTACAGAGCCACGCCAGCACTTGTTAATTTGTTGTTGTTGTCAGGTGCCATCGAGTTAGAACCGACTCAGAGCGACCCCATGCACAGCAGAACGAAACAATGTCCGATCCTGGGCGAACCTCACTACCGCTGCCAAACTTAAGTCCATCAATGATGCAACCTGGCCAATCCATCTAGTTAGGGGTCTTCCTCTTTTTCTCTGGCCATCCACCTTACCCAGCATGACATCCTTCTCCA
>NW_006408703.1:3855439-3866644 GCF_000296735.1 Chrysochloris asiatica
GATCTTCCTTATTCACTGTCCAGCTTTCGCATCCATATGAGGCCTGGGTCAGGCGCACCTTAGTCTTCAAGCTGACATCTCTGCTGTTCAATACTTTAAGAAGTTCCTGTGCAGCAGATTTGCCCAATGCCATTCGTCGTCTGATCTCTTGACTGCTGCTTCCGCGAGTGTTAGTTTAAATCATGAGACAAAATCAACTAAAGAATTGAAGAGTAAGGTGAGAGTTCTTCAACAGATGAAAATGTCCTAAAATAAAAACAGTTTTCATGCTCTAAATGATTGATTACGTCATACCTGAATGACACAACTAGAATTAGAAGAGTAAGATCTTCAAATATGTTTTGCTTTAAGTTTATGACCTCTTCACACTTCCAATGAGCACTACAGATGTCCTTTTGACTTAGACCAAACATTATAGAATCATCACTAATATATGAAATGGAGTCTCCTTTATGTTTTTTCAAAAGTATTTTTTAAATATATGTGGTACAACATTTAATTTCTTGATGCCTCTCTTTTTTCTTTGAATTTAATTAAACTTACCTTGAGATGAATGACTCTTTTATTTAAAATAATCATATTTCCTCATTAGGAAAACACACCAATCTACCCCAGGCCAATAGTGGTTTCTGTTGTTAATAGAGTGTCAGCATACGTGGTCTGCATCTCCAGGTTCTAAAAACATTTGCTCAACTTTAATTGATTTAAGTTTGTTATTTTTCTCAGGCATTGTTTGACATATTTAAGCATGTATAGTTCTATTACTTGTAAGAAGAAATATAGTGGAAAAGCAGCATTTTTAGAGCTAATTTAGTACCTGTAGTGTGAAATGAGGGAATGTGTAGCTCAGATCAATTTCTGTGTATTTACTTAGGTGAAAACAAGAGAAGTCACAAGTAAAAACAGGAAAAAAAAAATCTGAGGCAAATTTTATATAATTTATTCTGGTTACCTACCAGAAACATTCTATATCTTCTAAGAATGAATTTAGTATAGGGAGATAATATAAAACTTTCAAAACAAATGCCCATATAATAAATTTCAAACTTTAAAAAATTATGGCAAGTCTATTTATAACCATCTCTTTGCCATTTCAACACTTTTTGCAGGTAAAATTCACCGATAATAATTATGTTTATGTTGTGATTATTTTTGACACCATGTAAATTCACACCTGTTCATGTTCTTTCTCATGTGACAAAGAGATGAGAGGAGAACACAAAGGCTGTGTCTACACAATGATAAAACATCTGGTCATTCCATTTCACTTCATCTGAAATCTAGTGATTTACATGGATAAAATGCAACATCCACAGTATTTGGATTATTTGGATTTGTAAATACATAACCAAACAAATTATGCTTTCATTTTGGAGGTACTCAGAATACAATGTGGAAGGGAGTGATTAGCAACATAAAACTTATGATTCTTATTTAAAATGATTGTTTTATGTTAGAACCACATGTAATTTATTAAGGTTAGGTGAAAATATTTACGAGAATAATAATCAAGCTAAAAATTAAGAAACAAAAGCTCAAAGATGTATACCAATATCAGCATATTCCTCCTGAAAGTTGAAAAAAAAAAAGACTTATAAATATGTTGTTTAAAGTTAATACATACTTTAACCAAAGTTAGAATTTATGGCAAGAACACTCTTGCCAAAAAATAACAAAATTGCTACCACAAACAACAAAAGCAACAATATAAGATAAATGCCTAGTTTGTGGAAACATTTGTTAATAGGTTATATGTTGGAGTTTGGAATTACATAGACTTCAAAGCCAGGCACCTTAAACTATGCAATATTGGGTGTATAGCAATGTTTTTGAGACTCTTCTGGAAAAAAGTGGAGAAATGGTTTACAATTTGAGTTGCACTTACTTTTAAATTTTTTATTGTTGTTGAGAATATACACAATAGAACATGCACCAATTCAACAATGTCTACATGTAAAATTGAGCGTCATTGATTATATTCTTTGAGGTACACAGCCATTTGCACTCTCTTTTATAGTGTTTTTCTTCCACCATTAACATATACCCACTGCCTACATTTCTGATCTAAGTTTTCCACATTACTGTTGTCAATTTGATCCCATCTAGATTATTCTTAAAACAATATAATGCTTAAAACAATATTTGCTAATTGAGTTAATTCGTTGTTTGGTTTAAAGAAGACTTCAGGGGACATCTTTGGTTTAAGGTTTTAAACATTATCTCAAGTCTTAGTGTTCATCTAGCCCCCAGAGCTCAAAAAAGACAGGATAACATGAGAATTTGAAATTCTGATCTGTAATTTACCTCTTTTGAACAGCATTCTTCAAAAGAATCTTTGATTAATATGTTTTTTTCTGATCTCATGACAAATGGCATTTGCCACATATTCCATTTCCTCCTCCTCCTTCTTACTTTCTCTCTTCTTCTGTTATTTTGAGCAAATAGAGATCACCGTTGTGCCTTGGGTGACCTTTTGGAAGGTTTTAAGACCCCAGATGCCTTGCAACAAAGTAGGAGTTACACCAGACACACTGAACATGGTATTAGGACTATGAACTGAGCTGTCCCATGAAACCATGATTTGAAACCTCCAAACCAAAGAGCAAAATCCCATGAAGTGGTTGGTTGTACAAAATCAGCCTCCATAGTTTCTTTCTTTCTCTGTCATTGTTGTAAATATATCACACAATTTTAGCCAGTTCAACTTTATATAAGGGTACAACTTAATGACAATAAAAACATTAATTGACTTTGTAATCTTACCCTTAATCAATGAAAACCAGAACTCAGTATTTTGTACACAACTATTCTTCCTTTCTAACCTCTCTTGCTCCTTTGTTGTAAAGTTGGTTCTGACTCATAGTGACCCTGACCCTGCACAGGGTTTCCAAGGCTGTAAATCCTTACGGGAGCAGAATGCCTCATCTTTCTCCCGCGGAACTGCTTGCTCCTTTGGTCTCTATAAATTTGCCTGTTCTTATTTTATGGAACTGAAGTCATACAATATTTGTCTTTTTGTGAGTGACTTATTTCACTCAGCATAATGTCTTCAACTAGAGCTTTTCTGAGAAAACTAAATGACAATTTGTTTATATTATATTATAATTTTGAACATTGCAAGAATCTAGCATTTTTTTCTCTCTCTTGTACTGTTTTGTAAGTGTTTTAGAGTTGATGCTTGCAGTAACCCTATCAATTCTGCTTAAGGAAGTAATATCATTCTGTGGTTTTCGGAGATGACAGAGACCACACGCTAAACATATAAGTAGGTCATCTGGAAGGCACGAGTCAAAAATCTTGAATTTTAGCCTGTTGTTATTGTTAGTTGCTGTTGAATGGATACATCTTATGGTGACTCCACGTGTTTCAGAGAAGAACTATGTTCCATAGAGTTTTCTAGACTGTGGCCTTTTGAGAAGGAGATGGCTGGGCCTGTCAGCCAAGGAAACTCTGTGTGGGTCCTAGGAACTTATTTATATGAATAGCTTACTGATTAAGATATAATTTTAAAATAAGCTTCATTTTTGACCTATGTTTTCACATGGCTTCATAATCAAGAGTCAGTTCAAATGTTTACTTCTCTAGTCTATGCCAACCTTTATTAACTTCCCACCTAACACACTAGGAATTACAATTTTGGTTTCCTTTTAATTCTAGCAACTTATCCTATCTTAATTTATCTGATTAAGTAATTTATTTATTATTTTCATGTCTTTGCCTCCATCTAGACTGATATACCGTGATTTTCTATGTCCTTAAAAAACTTAATCATCAATGATTAAATTACCTGGTGACAAAAGTATTAACAATGAGTTATTAGAGGCAGTTGATCAATGGTAATATACTTTATGCATTTATTTTATACTAAGTACTATTTTAAACACTTTATATGTATTAACTTATTAATTCTCAACAGTTGAAGACACAAAGTAGATACCATTATCACCCACACTTTATAGAGAACGGAACAATGTAAAGTCATGTGCCAGTGTTTTGCAATTAATGTACAGAATTGGAACGCAGGTGACTATAGAGCTCAAGGGCCAAAGTGCTCTTCTATGTATGCTGTGATGGTTTTGTTTCTCCTGAAACAGGAGTGCTTTCTATATTTCTATAAATATGTGTTTATAAGATGTTCTTAATCTAAAAATGTTGTGTAATTTAATGTATAAATAACATTTCACCCCCAGAACTGTTCACTATTAAAGTAATAAGTAAACTGTCTTTTAATAATGAAACTATTACAATAATATTTAATAAAAGTGATGGATTACTTTACCTAATTTCTCAAAATTAAATAAATGCTAAAGTATTTATATGGAGTCCTGGTGTGGCGCTGTGGGTTAATGCGCCAGGCTGCAAAGCCATTTGAACTGCAAGATCGACGGTTTAAGCTCACCAGCTGCTCCTTGGAAACCCTACACAGGGTCGCTATGAGTCGCAACGGACTCGACGGCACTTGACAACAACAAAGCATTTATCAATACTTTATTTAACAATATATAACAATATATATTATGTAACTTTATATAACAATAGTTTTTTTGTTATAGCACAGAGATAGAATGAGGCACATTTTAATATAACTTCTAGTATATTACTGGAAAGAGACAAGTTTTACATTAGATCTGGGTTTTATTTTAATTTTGAAACTTCAGTTATACATTTTTAAACTTGTGTTATTGGGCTTCATTAAGTCTATTTTAACTTATAGTTATTCCATGTGATCAAGTAGAACTGTCTCATTGCGTTTTCTTGGCTGTGCTTTTTATGAAAGCAGTTCACCAAGTATTTAACCAACAGAATAGTCAGTGGGTGGGTTTGAACCACCAATCTTTCAATTCACATCGGAGTACTTAATCTTTTAAAGTTTCTCTGGGCCTCATCTTTCATACCTGTAAAATAGTATAATAATAGTTGTTTTGTGTATATCAAGTGATCTATACAATGCCTACCACAATACCTGGTGTATAACAACAACTAAATAAAGGTTACTTGCTCTGACTTCCCTCAGATTCTGAATTATGTTGTTGTTATTGTTAAGTGCCTTGGAAGAGTTGGTTCTGACTCATAGCGACCCTGTATAGGGTTCCCTGTGTAGAGTTTTCCTCAACGGGCTTAAATATGTGTATCTTGATATACGTTTTGGGGACTCTTTTACTATATTCATTTAATAAATAACTATCAAGTCATTAGTTCCCTAAATCAGTCGAGCAGTTATGTACCAGGAGCTTGTGTCAGCAACAAAACAGATGTGGCCCTTGTCTTCAAAGAGATTACACTCAGGTGAAGAGAAAGACATTTAACAGCTAATCATTAAATGAATCTATCACTATAGACTATGATATAATTTGAAAGAAAACTATTTTAACTGGTTAAAAAAAAGAGTGGGAAAGTAATATATCTCTCCATAAATGGTCAACATGCTTAGCTGCTAACCAAAAAGTTGGAAGTCTAAGTCTACATAGCATGCTTAGCTGCTAACCAAAAAGTTGGAAGTCTAAGTCTATATAGCATGCCTTGGAAGGAAAGTATTGTGATCTACTTTCAAAAAAAAAACTCCATTGAAAACCCTAAGTAGCAAAATTCTACTGTTACACACATAGCATTGCTAGAAACCGAGCCCCAGGCAAGAATTTAAGTGCAAGTAGTTTATGTGGTAAGACCTGAATGCACTGGCATGAAAATAGTGAAATGAGACTTGGAAAAGCAGTAGCCAATAAAAAGGTGTGTTATTTTAGCCATCTCCTTTGGAGCTTGATCCCACCATGGAACACTTGCAAGTGAATTGAAACATTGATCTTAGAAATATCCCATGTGAGGGATGCAGGACTGGACTATTTTTAGACCCAAATCCATCTTTCATTAAGGACAGCTACTTCCAGGGGGTATTAATTACTTGGCATTTTCAATCTGCTCCAGGTGGGCAAAGAGGCCTTCTTTGTTTCCAGGAAAATGTAATTAACAACAAGGATATAAAATCTGATGAAAGCAAGAGCAGTTTAAATTCAGGATCAATTAGGGTTACCAGATAAACTACAAGCAATATTTGGGACATATTTAAGCCAAAAATTACATTACCTAAATATTTGTTTTGTTCTGTGTGGTAAATCTTAGAATCCTAGGTGGAATTATTGAAAGGTGAAGGAATTAGTGATAAGTATGGAGCTGTCACTAACGTGTATGTTTGGAAATAGATACAGGGCAACTAAATGAAGATAGATTCAAGACTGAAGGGACTCTGCTTATCTGGATTTTCTTTCTTTCTTTCTTTCTTTCTTTTTTTTTCAGGATCATAGATACCATATAAATATGGCTACTTTATTAAAAGAGTAAAAACAGAATAGGTTGAAGAAAACTAGGAAGGTGTTTGCATCAGTGAATTCGGATGGATTGACTTTTGATTGGAAGCAGCACTTTTTTTGTTATCCTGAAGAGGGTAGGGAGGAGAGAGAATTGTTAAAGAAATCAAGAAAAATCTCAGAGATTTTGCTGAACAAGGAGTTAGAATTCCAGAAAACCATATTAAAGTATTTTGGAAATAGGGAAGCAAGGGTGTGGAGCAGTAGGCAAATGCCTTCTCATCAGAAGGGCTTACATTTTAGGGAGAGGTGTTGTAAATAAGGGTAGAAGACAGGATGAATTTAGATTGGTAGGAAAATGTGGACTTCATACACAAATATGCTTACTTTCAACATTAATTATTTAATATAATTATTTAAAATATAGTTATTTAAAAATAATTATATTCACTAGCACTTTTTATGATATTCTAAAATGAGTATATATAAACATACAAAGGATTTTGAAAAGTTCGTGGAAAACTAGAATAAAAAGATAATGGAAATTTTCCATGAACTTCTTGAAGCCCCCTTTGGATTATCTCATATACTTATGGTTAAACTATCCAGTTATCGTTAATATATTTTAGGTCTTTCAGACATTCAATGTTTTCCCCCTCAAGCTCCTAACATTTAAAGCATTGATAAAAGAAAGGAATCTTAAAAAGAAAAAGAAAACTTTGAGAATAAAGTAACAACTTCATAAAATTTTTAGAATATCAAATATTTTTGTAATGTTATTGCTATGTGCTTTCCTAATGTACATATAACTGTGTTCGAATTAACTATTGATTTTGAAATACAGAGTGATAGTTAACAGAAGGCAAGTTAATGGATAAAGTTGTATAATGACCAGTTGAGTAAATCTCTTTTGACATAAAAGATAACAGATCCAACTTACTACCTTGAAACTACAGAGGTATAACTGTTGTCCTGTGCTTTAGGGTATGATTAATGAGCTCTGTCCTCAGTTGTATTAAGAATTGAATGAAACTTTAACTACCAAAGAACACATATATCACTCCAAAAAGAATCTGCACTGTGTACAATTCCCTTAGAGACGGCAGAGAATCTTAAGAAAAATAAGCACAAGAAGTCAATAGTTGTATGTCTTTTAGATAAGGTAGTCAACTAACTGTGTAATGAATCACTGTGAATTGAAATCTAAAAGCAAATTATAGACTTTTGAGTTTTAGGCATAAAAATAATTTATTAATGAAAAAGTATGCTCTAATCTGAACACTTATAGTTAAATAAATAACAGTTAACAAAAAGCCATAGGAATTTTTAGAAACTGTTATATGTAAAACCATTTATTTTTATAAAAAGTAAAACTAAAATAGCAATTAGAAATCAGAAAAAATATAAAAATTATCAACATATATTAATTTATATATCATCTTAAATTGAAATACATGCTAAATTTTAAAATTATATGTTGTTGTTAAGTGCCATCAGTTGGTTCCAACTCATAGTGATTCTGTATAGGGTTTCTGAGGAGCGATGGTTAAGTTTGAACCACTGATCTAGTGATACAAATGGACCTTGCGGTCCTACGCTTTTCTTAGAGCACCACACCAAATACAGAAGTCTTGGTGTGTCTATGTAGGATAAGCCCTATATTGCTTCCCACAAAATCAGTGGTTCAAACCACCAGCTGCTCCTTGGAAACCCTAAGCAGGGTTGCTATGAGTCAGAACAGACTCAACGGCACTTAACAACAACAACTAACCAAAAAGAATAGTATTAGTTAAAAAGTTTTCAAAAAATTAGTCTAGTCAGGTATCAACAAAATGCATTTACCTTAATATTCAGTCAAAATATCTAGGTAAATCTATTGTTTGTTTGTTTTTTAATGACTTTTGTTTTCTTCATATGTGATTTCCTGGGTGTCATCCCATAGCTCTTCTGGTCTTCAGTCATAATGTCTAATGCATCATATCTGTTCTTGAGATGGTCTCTAAATTCATGTTGAATATGTTTAGGGTTGTATTTTGGGCCTTGAATACTTGTGTTGATTTTCTTCAGCCTCAGTCTGAATTTGCATATGAGCAATTGTTGGATCCCTGACTTTGTTTTGGCTAAACTGTTGTTTCTTTCCACAGCTATAGTTTAATTTGATTCCTGTGTATTCCATCTGGTGAGATTAATGTGTAGAGAAGTCTTCGATGTTGTTGAAAAACTGTATATGCAATTGATATATTGTTGGCCTTGAAAACTTCTATCATGTGATCTCCAGCATAATTTCTATCACCAAGGCCAGATTACTCTACCACCGATCCTCACTAGTTGCTTCCAACTTTCACACTCCATTCACCAGTAATTATCAATGCATTTTGATTACACATCTAATCAATTATGAACTGAAGAAGTTGATAGAATTCTTCGATTTTATCATCTCTGGATTTAGTGTTTCATACATAAGTTTGAATAATAGTCGTCTTCATTGAAGGTGTACAGATATTATCCTATCACAAACAACATTGTACTTCCAGATATGTATTGAAACACTCTTTCTGAGGATGAATGAGACTTGTTTGTCATTGCAGGAATATATACTATACAAGCCCATTTCAACTCACTAGGATATTGATCTTTGTGTTCCATTTCACTTTTGTTGACTTCCAATTTTTCTAGATCCATACTTTGTACATTCCGTGTTTTAATTATTAATGGATGTTTTCAGCAATTTCTTCTCATTTTGAGTTTTGCCCCTTCAGCAAATTAAGTTTCCTAAAGCTTGATACCAGTAAGATTTACTCTACTTTGAGGAGGGAATTTTTTCTCAGTTGTATTCTGAAAGCCTTCTTGAGGGACTTGACTTCTGGTGCTCAAGCAAACATTATTTTCCTGCTATTCATAAAGATTTCAGTTCATTCAGAAATCGTACAACTCTGCTTCTTCCTAATCAGTCTTAGTCTGGAAGCTCTGTAGAAGCCTGTTCACTATGGTGATAGCTTCCAGTATCACAGCAAACACAAGCCACTACAGTAAGACAAACTGACAGTGGTGATTAATCTACAGAAAAAATTAAAATATTCTATTGCCTTCCCTTTATAAAGAGCAAAACTTTCATTTGAATGCTGATTAGATGTTTTACAGATAACAAATACATTGAAATGATCCTACTCTATAGAATCATGTTAATTACTAATGATCTAGTATAAAATCTAGTGTAGTATAAGTATGTAAGGATAAAATGTTGACAATAAAGATAATGCAGAGAAACTAAATTGGCAAGAAGAGAAAGGTTTTGGTTTAATGATCTCAAACAATATTGCATTTCTTTTGAACTAAGATTTGTTTACTTTTCTGGATTGAAGGAAACCATGCTTGGAGGAAACCTTTCAGTTTTATCAAATGGGTACCATAATAAATTCCTATGTCTGTATGCACATTAACATGCATTCAAAGCAAGCAAAAAAAAGCAGCTTGTTTTGTTGGCAGATTTTGTTCATCACAATGTTACTACTTGCTTAAGTTGGACATGGTATCCATTCTGGTGGTTATACTCTGGGAACTATTGTTACCTGAAATTCCTAACATAAGATATGTGTATCAGGAGCCCTAGTGGCATAATGGGTTATGCATTTGACTGTTCACCACAGAATTGGCTGTTGAATTCACCAGCCACTCTTCAGGAGAAAGGTAGGATTTCTGCTACCATAGAGATTTACAGCCTTAGGAATCTTATACAGATTCACTATGAGTCAGAAATGACTGGATGGCACACAACAACAAGATGCATAGCACTTTTATCCATTCTTAAAATGTAACTCAGAAGGTCATCAATTTCCTACTTCTAGATTCTCAAAGATGAACAACTCGTTTATAAAATGTATGATGGTGAGTCAAAATTTTTCCACACTCTGGTTGTAAAATTTATTGCAATCAATTTTTTGAAAAAAAGAAATACATTATTTTATGGCATTATATTCTTGCTTCTGAATATACTTTGCCCATCTGTCAACAAGCTTTTGTATTCTCTTATTTTTTAAAAAAAACTTTAGGCTGAACTGTGAGCCATGAATACACTGCAGTCTCTGAATCTTTGTCCTTGAAAAGCTGCTTTCAGTGTACAAAACAGGTGAAAGTCTGATAGACCAAGATCAGGACTATAGGGAGGATACTGTAACACATAAAAATGACATTTTTGTAGAGTGTCAACAGTGTGGGCAGAGGTGTGTGGACATGCCTTGTCATGAAATACCACAAAATTTAGGCTGCAGCTCTTCAGTGAGCATCTCACTGTAACATGCACTGTTGATTGTTGAACATTTTACATGATAGTGTTCCAATACAGGCCCTTGAAAACCCCAAACAACTGTAAGCATCAATTTTCCAGCTGATGGTTGACTTTTGAACTTTTTCCTGGTAGGTATTTGAGGGTGTTTCCATTCATCATTCAATCTCAGGGGATCATAGTGATGAACCCATGTCTTATTACCTGTAATGATTTTTTCACAGAAACTTTTACCTTCTTTCTAGTATCAGTCCAAATTTTTTTGCAGATGTCCAAACACTTCTGTGAGTTGCTTCAGTACCTACGTTACACAAAATTTTTTGAAGTTCAAGTGTGCCATAGATTATTTCATAGGAAGAGCTATGGCTGATGTACAAATGATTTGCCACATCATTCACTGTCCCTCATCTACTAGATGTTTATGTTTATCTAGTAGATAAGGGACAGTGAATGATGTAGCAAATAAACACCTAAGATGGTAGATTAGGTAGATGTGCAGTGAGGAGCTCCATCACCAACAACACAGTATACCAGACCAAACAGGCTCTGGGGATAGTGCTAGAACTCTGAACCACATATAAAGGAATACTTAGAAGATTGGAAGGCTTACAGCTAGGGGAA
>NW_006408703.1:3888004-3905587 GCF_000296735.1 Chrysochloris asiatica
TATTGAATAGGAGTGGTAACCAAAGACATCCTTGTCCTGTTCACAGAGGGTTCTGTTCACAGAGGGAAGGGTTTCCATTTTTCTCCATTGAGATTAATGTAGGCTGTTGGTTTTGTATATATGCTCTTTATTATGCTGAGGAATTTTGCTTCAATTCCTACACTGTTGAGTGTTTTAATCAAGGATGGATGTGGATTTTGTCAAATGCCTTCTGCATCAATCTATATGATCATCTGGTTCCTTTCTTTTTTCTTATTTATATGTTGGAATATGTTGATTGTTTTTCTAATGTTGAACCATTTTTGTTGCAAAGCTGAATCCCATTTGATCATGATGTGTTTTTGTTTTTTTTTTGGATGTGTCGTTGGATTCTGTTGTCTAGGCTTTGGTAGAGAATTTTTGCATCTATGTTCATGAGATGAGACTTTCTGCTCCCATAAAGATTTACAGCCTCAGAAACCCTATCCAGGGTCACTATGAGTCAGAATTGACTCTATAGTATTTAATAACGAAATACATATATGTGGTTCAGAATTTTGGAGCTATCCCCTGAACCTGTTTTATCTGTATCTTTTCACCATACTTTTTTCACCTGTAAACTGAGTAAATAATCTGAGACACTGTATTATATGAAGTAGAGCTCTTCATTTCACTTCTACCCTATATGCCATGAAGCCCTGCCTCCAAAAGTTTTTAAATGTTTTACTTTGTAAGAATAAAAAAATTTTATTAAACATCAAAAACTTTATCTTAAGGGGCAATTTTGTTTTGATTTTTGTCTTTAAAATGTATCTCTGAAATGCAATCAAAGCTAGAATACAATAAATCCATTTTTGTGATGAAACTGCAAAAGTAAAAAAATAAAAAGAACACATTTTACCAAACACTAGTGGCCCAGAAGTGTATTGGTTGATATCAAGAACATCATACATGGAGAAAGAAAACCATCATTAAAAAGACAGGCACAAATGAAAAAACAAAATCAGTGTCAAAACAGACTCTGAAACTTATTCTTGAATGTAGGGATGCTAAATCCACTGAAAATAAAAGTAAAAGAGCTGAATAGAAAATTTCAAAGGGCAGTTCTGGAACATAAAGTAAAATATTATAATGAAAATGTGCAAAAGCCTAAAATAAAAAAAAATAAAAAAAAACAATAATGAAGAATACACTCAGCAATCTGAAAGAACCAAAGAAAAATCAAGTCTCAAGTTGTAATATTGAAGGATCTATGAGTCAATTTTCAATGACACAGGAAGCATCAAAAGAAAATGGAAGGAATGCACAGAGTCACTGTACCAAAAAGAACTGGTAGATGATCTATCATCTCAAGAGGTAGTATATGTTCAAGAACCTATGGTACTGAAGGAAAATATTCAAGATGCAATGAAGGCATTGGTGAAAATCAAGTCACCAAAAATTCTTGGAATACAAATTAAAATATTTGAACAAACATGCTGTGCCGGAGGTGCTTCCTTGTCTATGCCAAGAAGTTTGTAAGATCACTGCCTGGCCAATTGACTGAAATAGATCCTTATTTGTGCCCATTCCAAAGAAAGGTAATCTAACAGAATGTGAAACTATCAGATAATATCATTAATATCACATTTTGTAAAGTATAATTTTGTAAAGCTAATTCAAAAAGTAATTGGATCAGTACACAGAAAGAACAGAAGTTTAAACAATAATCAGAAGAGGATGTGGAGTAAGGGATAGCATTGCTAGCCTCAGATAGATCTTGGCTAAAAGCTGAGAGTGCCGGAAAGAAGTTTACTTGTGCTTATTGAATATGAAAAGGCATTTGACTAGCTATTGATACCATTGGGAAGAATGGAAATTCTAGATTACTTAATTATGCTCATGAGTAACCTGTACATAGACCAACAGGCAATTGTTCAAACAACAAGGGGATATGGAATGTTTTAAAACCAAGAAAGGTGTGTGTCAAGGTTGTATCTTTTCACCATACTTAGTTCACCTGTAAACTGAGCAAATAATCTGAGACACTGTATTATATGAAGTAGAACATCGGATCAGGATTAGAAGAAAGCTCAACAACATATATATAGATGATACTACCTTACTTTCTGGAAGTAAAGATGATTTGAAATACTTACTGATGAAGATCAAAGATTACAACATTCCATTCAGCATGGAATGTTGCAACTCAAAATGAGAATCCTTTTTACTGGACCAATAAATAACATCTTGATAAGCAAAGAAAACACCGGTTTTGTCAAAGACATCATTTTGCTTGGATTCACAGTCAATGCCAATGAAAGCAGCAGTTGAGAAATCAAATGATTTGGCTACACAAGACTTCTTTAAAGTTTTAAAGAACAAAGGTGTCATTTCTGAGGAATAAGATGAACCTGATCCAAGCCATGGTATTTTTACTTGTCTCATATGCATATAAAGTAGGGCAATTAATAAGCAAGACAATCAGTCCATTTGAATTGTGGAGATGGTGAAGATTATTAAAATTTCCATTGACTGCCAGAAGAACAAACAAATCAATATTGGAAGAATTACAGTTGGAAATCCTCTTTAGAAGTGAGGATGCAGAGATTTTGTCTCTCATACTTTGGACTTTCTTTCAGGAAGGACAAGTCCCTTGAGAAGAACATCATGCTTGAAATGGTGGAGAGTCAGCTAAAAAGAGGAAGAACCTCAATGAGATGGATTGACATAGTGGAAGCAACAATGGACTCAAACAGATCAACAACTGCAGGCCTGGGCAGTATTTCATTCTGTTGTGCATAGGATTGCTATGAATCAGAACAGACTCAACAGCACCTAACAACAAGCAAGATGTAAAAGAGCCATGGTGGCCTAGTGATTAAACACTGGACTGCTTATCAAAACCTGCTCCAAGGAACCCACCAGCTATTGCACACGAGAAAGGTAAAGCAGTCTGCTGCATTAATATTGCAGTGTAAGAAACCCTAGGGAGCAGTTCTACTCCATCCTACGAGGTTGCTAGGAGTTGGAATCAATGGGTTTTATTGGACCAAACATTCTGATGAAACTCAATAATTTTTTTCTTTATGCTAATTAAGTCTTTTTTATAATGACATTCTATTATCATGTGTTTAATAACATATTTATTTTCCAAATATCAAGAGAAAAAAAGTAGATAATTTATTGCAGTTACTATATTTCTTTAATGCAACCATCATTCACCCATTATTAAACAGGAACTTATTTTCTCTGATAAATAGATGTGAAATTCTTGAGTTTGATCCAATGTTTGAGATTACTTTTCAGTTTCTGAATATCACACAGACATGATGAATGTAGAAAAAGGGTGTCATAGATCAATATGTAAGAAAACACTAACATAGCATGATTTATTATCTTTAATACATACACTTAGATTTCAATTTATACCAAGTTGCAAATGAAGTTCTATAATAAATGCAGATCGTGAGAAAAATGCTGATTGAGTTCAGTAAGCAGCTTTTGTGTTTTTAATCTTGTTTACCATGTCATGGTAAATATATTGAAGCCATAAAAATAATTGGACACATTATACAAAAGAGACCTACTCAAGCACAAATATTTTACTTAATTAATTTTATAACTTTTCACATATATTTATGTGTCTATGATTAAATATAATCGAATATATAAAATTTACTGATAAATTTTGGTGAAAAATAATTCTCTACATATGAAATGTTTCATTGTTTGACTAAGATTGCATTCAAGGGAATAGATACCTATTCAATATGTTCCCTGATCAACAGTCACTGGTGAAATTTATGTAAACTTGCAACTGGTATATACAGTTACAAGTAATTAGTTTAAAAAGTAATTAGTTTTTTTCTTAATCTTAGAGTTTTGTATTCACTTTCTTACACCCAATCTCATAATTTAGTCATCCCAGTTATTTGTATCAGATCATGCAAACTTCCTACAAATGTCCTTCCATCTATATGATTACTATATATTTTGAGATTCTTTATCTAGCCTCACAACTAAATAATTATTCACTGTCCTCTTCTACCTCTGAATAATGTCACTTGTCTACTTCATACAAGTTAGCATAAAATAACAAGCTGTGGTGCCTCCACAGTGATACATACAAGTAGTTATTTAATGAAGTCTTGACTGATAATTTATTATTCTTTGGAAAGACACAGTACATTTTCAGTAGTGACTGCAATGATCAATCAAGGAACATAAAGCAAATAAGGAAGAAAGTCCAATCAAGAGAGAAATAATTGATAATAAAAATTATTAGAGTTAATTGATTTGAGTTCCATATGAGGTAGAAATTTCATTATAAAGGGTCATTAAGCAAATGAGCAAGAAAAATGGAAGCTGACGTTCGTCATTTTTGGTTGGCACAAGCTTTGGTAATACAAATATTCAAGATGTAGTGGTGAGAGTTTGAGATTGAGTGGCAGTTAGGTTGAAGTAGTTTGTGACCAGAGTGAATTTAGAGTGTCACTGATATGTATGCCATACTTCTCAAATGCTTTACCTGATGGTCAAGAGGATAAAACCTGTTGTTTTCCTGTCTGCATTCCACTTTTCTCTAATATTGATAAGTCTCTATTTTACTCTTCCTGCCATCTATGCTAAAATTTGATTATTTCTTTTGATTAAATTCAAATTCTATTAATGTGAATACATGCTTTAACCCCTTTGACAATAGGCCTTCATCAATGATGTCAGTAGGGGTTTTCCCCTTCCTTTATTTTGTAGAAATTATGTCCTTTTGTGTTAAAGTCATGATGGATTTGGTTCCTTTGTCCTGCAAATGTCTTTTAGGCTTGAAGAGCTTTCCCCTCTTGTCTTTGTTGTGCTATATTAATTCTGTAACGTATACTCAACTCTTTTACAGGAAGATCCATACTTGATTTAGTAACATTTTAAACATGTGTGTCCTCCATTGCATTAGAGCAGAGGTGGGGAACATTTTGCCCAATCATTTGGTCTAGCCCTGACAAGGCAACCACAATTAGAGCCATCACATTAAGGGTGAGCTCATTAAATATTTCACCAAATATAACAAGCTAATTTTTAATTTGATAATTTTGTATGGCCCACAAATTATGTTATAAATTTTGGCAGAAAAAAATATTCCTTGCATTAGACAATGATACATTAGATGCTGCCCATTTTAATATTCCTTTTGCTATAGTAGTCAGAGATTTTGCCACTTAATTACATCACCTTTCTATAATGAAGATTGCATTTATTTTACTAAATGGCTTTACTGATTCCTGTAAGCAAAGTAAAAAACTGCACTGAATTATTTTGGTACAGGATATCAAGTTATTAACATTTTTTATTATTTTTTATGTCATTGATTTGTGTTATATTGATACTTTTTATGGTTTCAATTTGTGACAACTATCATAAAACATTATATTAGAGTAAAAAAAAAAAAAAAACAAAACATATGGAACCAAATTAAGAATCTTCTGAATTAAAAAGAAAATGATAGCTAAATTCTGGTAAGGAAATTAAACACAATGAAAATACTGCTTTCAAAATTATCCATCTGAAAAACAAATCTGATTAGGATAATTAGCTGATTAAAACAATAAAAACTACAATTATTCCCTTTTATTGAGAGTGATTGCTTACAATTTTTTGTTTGTTTGTTTTGGTCTTATGACCATAGTTATAAAACAATGTTGAGGAATATATATATTGTTATTATTGTTGTTGTGTGCCATGGAGTTGGTTCCGACTCACAGCAACCCTGTACAGGGTTTCTGAAGCTGTAAATCTTTATGGGAGCAGAAAGCCTCATCTTTCTCCCGCAGAATAGCTGGTAGTTTCGAACTGCTGACTCTGAGGTTAGTAGCCTGATTCCTAACGACTATGCTATTAAATATCCTCAAGTCAGTTCCTACTCATAAACACCCTATGCACAACAGAATCAATCACTGCCTGCTCCTGTGCTGTCCTCTCAATTGATACTTTTGAGCCCATTTTTGTTTCCAGCTGTGTTAATCCATCTCATTGGGGGTTTTCCTCTTTTTTTTGTTGATTCTCCACTTTTCAAAATGTGATGTCCTTCTCTGGGAACTGGAACATTTATATATATGTATTTATAATTAAATTATGCTGCTGTTGTTGTTAAGTGCCTTAGAGTTGGTTGCAACTCATAGAGATTCTGCATAAGATTTACAAGGAGCAGCTAGTGGGTTCGAACTGTTGACTTTGCCATTAACAGTCTGGTGCTTAACCTACAATATCACATCAGAAATGCAATTAAATTATTGTTGTTGTTAAGTGCTTTCAAGGTAGTTCTGACTCATACTGACCCTGTAGAAGTGGTTGATGGTTTTGAAAAATTGACTTTTCAGTTAGCAGTCCAGTGCTTATCATACATCACCATATATCATTCTCCTGCTATGGTGTTGTGGGATAATGCATTGGACTGCAAGGTCAGTTTGAACTGCAAGGTCATCCATTCAAATTCACCAGCTGCTGCTCAGAAATCCTGTACAAGGTCAGTGTGAATTGGAACCCACTTGACAGCACTTAACAGTATCAATAGTATGTAAAAAATAGGAGTCCTGGTGTGGTACTGTAGGATAATGCACTAGACCACAAGGTCAGTTTGAACCACAATGGTGGAGGTTCAAACTCACCAGACACTGTACAGGATAGCTATGAGTCAGAACTGACTCAATGGCTCTTAACAACAGCAACATAGTTCTTACAAGGGGGCTTCAAAATGTTCAAAATTTCATTGGAAACTTGTAAGCCAGCCACTTCATGTCTTTATAGCCTCCCATTTTTGATAGCTAAAGTCTAAGTTACCCTTCCCTGTCAACCCAGTGCACTATGGAACTGCCATCTATTTTTGTACATAAATTTTATGTAAACACAGCTATGCTCATTTGCTTACAAATTGTGTTTTGCTGCTTTCACATTATAACTGTATTTGTAACAAAGACAAGCATAGCTTGCAAAACTCTGATCCATATTCTATATATGTTTTGTTTTCTATTATGTAAGTTTTCCAGTCTTCAAATGCCTGTAATTTTACCCTTAGAGTATTCTACATTGTTTTCAAAGTATGCCATGTGATTTTATACAACTATAGCATTAAGCATGTTTTCCCTTTACCTATGAGCCTACAATTGCCGTTGTTGGTATGTGCCCGTTGATTCAGTTCCGATTCACAAGGACCCGGTATAGGGTTTCTGAGGAACAGCTGGTAGGTTTGAACTACCAACCTTGTGGTTCAAACTGACCTTGTGGTCCTTCATTTACCCTACAGTGCCACAGCAGAAGTCCATGTGTCTGTTATGTGCATCTTTTATTTAATTCTATATTGCATTCCTTATTTTGGAAAATTACCTACCTTTGTCTTTTGTGGTACTATGAACTGGGGAACAACTTTTGTGTATTTGGTTGGATATGTAAGTAATGCTTAAGCTAGGCAAACATAACTCTTTAAGGGATTTGAAAGGCAAATAGAAACTCAGGGATAAAATACAGTTGTTTGTTGTTGTTGTTGTTGTTACATGCCGTAGAGTCGATTCCGACTCATAGCGACCCCGTACAGGGTTTCCGAAGCTATAAATCTTTATGGGAGCAGAAAGCCTCATCTTTCTCCCGTGGAACAGCTGGTAGTTTTGAACTGCTGACCTTGTGGTTCACAGCCTGATTTGTAACCACTACGCTACCAGAGCTCCTTACAATTGGAGTAGTTATTCAATGGCAGTATCTCTATGATAGACTGCAAAGTCAGTTTGAACTGCAAGGTCGGTCGTTAAAGCTCACCAGCTGCTCCTCAGATACCCTATACAGGGTCACTGTGGGTTGGAACCGACTCCACAGCACTTAACAACCACAACAACTATCCTAATGGAATGGTTCCCAAAATCCCTCTACTGAGATGTCTGGACAACATCCTCATTCACATCTTTCACATGTTATTTGTTTTCATGCTTTTGCAAAATACGCAATAACCTTGCACTATATTTACTTTTCAACACTGATCAGTTTGTCATACTATTGTGTTTGCATATTGCTATGATGCATGAAGTTAGAAAACAAGCATTTTAAATACCAGCATAGTTATTTCTATGAATCTAGGAAAATATCAAAGGCAGTAAAAAATGAAATGAAAATGCATCAAGATAGATTTCCTAGGAATTGGGGAGCTTGATGGCTTCATATGACTACAACTGAACTGTGAACCACAGGTCCGTTATTCAAGCCTACCAGCTGCTCATGGAAGAAAGATGAGGTTTTTGCTATCACAAAAAATTAAAACCTTGGAAAGCCTATACAGGTTCACTGTGAGTCTGAACCATTTTAATAGCTCTTAACAGTAACAGTGTGGTGAAACGAACAGGTGTTGGCCATTTTGACTATAGTAACCATATAATTTACTATTCCAGAACAACAAATGGAAGAGGAATCACATTGAACATAAAAAGAGCTTTTAAAGAAGTCTTGATGTGGTGCTGCAGGATAATGCAATTTGAACTGCAAGTTCAGGGTTTCAAACCCACCAGCTGCTCCTTAAAAACCCTATACACTGCTACTATGGGTTGGAACTGACTTAATGACACTTAACAACAACAAGAACAACAAAAGATCTAAAAATGCAGTCTGTGACAGGATAATACCCATATGCCTACAAGGAAGACTAGATAATTCTATATTTACTTTTCAACACAGATAATTCTGCTATTATTCTAATGTATGCATCAATCACTAAAGAAAATTATGATGAAATTGAAGAATTCTACCAATTTTTTCTGTCTGAACTTAAACATGAAACCAAGAGGCATCAATAATTGCTATCAATTGGAATGTGAAACCTGGAAACAAAGAAGAATAATTAATAGTTGACAATTCTGGCCTTGGTGATAGAAACAATGCTGGAGACCTTAGAAAGAATTTTTCAAACCCAGTGAATTATTCATTGCATGCATCTTATTCAACAACATAAACAGCAATTATACACGTGCACTTCACCAGATGAAATGAACAGGAAAAATTCTGACTACATACCATGGAGAACCTCAAAATCATCAGCCAAAACATGATCAGGGGCTGACCATCAATTACTAAAATGCAATTTCAGGCTAAAGTTGAAGATATAAAATATACCTTCAACAAGTCAGTTCTTATCCCTAGAGACCTTATCACAACAGAACAAGACATAGCCCAAGCCTGCACCATCCTCACAATTTTGTTTCATCCTTTGATGGTGCCATTGTGTCAATCCATCTCATTAGGAGGACTTCCTCTTTTATGCTGACCCTCCAGTTTACCCAGCATGATGTCCTTCTCGAGGGACTGGTCCTTCCTGATAATCTGCTCATAAAATGAGAGATAAAATCTGGCCATTCTGGTTTCCAAAAAGCATTATAACTGTACCTCTTCCAACACAGATATGTCTGTTCTTTTGGCAGTCAGTTTTACTTTCAATATTCTTCTCTGTCACCATAACTCAAATGCATCAATTCTTCTACGGTGCTTCTTATTCATTATCCAATGTTCCCATTCATATGAGAACACTGAAATTATCCTGGGTTAGGTTAAATGCACCTTAGTCCTCAACTTATATTTTTGCTAATGAATACTTTAAAGAGCTCTTGTGCAAGAGATTTGCCAATTGCAATATGTCCTTTGATGTCTTGACTGCTGCTTCTGTAAGTGTTGATGGTGCATTCAAACAAAATGAAATCTTTGACAAATTTAATATTTTCTGCATTGATCAAGATGTTTTGTATTAGTCCAGTTTGAACATTTTTGTTTTCTTTACATTGAGGTACAATTCCTATTGAAGATTGTAGGCTTTGATCTTCATTAGTAAGTATTTTAACTAATCTTTGCTTCCAGCAGGCAAGGTTGTATTACCTGCATATTACAGGTTGTTAGTGAATCTTCCTCCAATCCTGATGCCATGTTCTTCTTCATATAATCCAGCTTCTAAGTTATTTATTTGCTCAGCATACATATTGAATAAGTATGGTAAAAGAATATAACACCAGTACACACATTTCCTAATTTTAAACCACTCAGCAGTCCCTTATTCTTTTTGAATGACTGCCAATTGGCTGGTATTTAAAATATCGATGGCATAGCTTCCAGAATCACAGCAACTCACAAGCCACCACAGTATGACAAACTAACAGATGAAATGGCTACAAGCATACATTAATAGAAACATTCCAGAGGTTCAAGCTGCATTTAGAAGAGGTTGTGGAATGAGGGATATCATTGCTGATGTCCGATGGATCTTGGCTGAAAGCAAAGAATATCAGAAAGATGGTTACCTGTGCTTTATTGACTATGCAAAGGCTTTCAATTGTGTGGATCAAGACAAGCTATGGACAACAGTGCAAAGTATGAATATTCCCAGAACACTTAATTGTGCTCATGAGGAATCTGTACATGGACAAAGAGGCAGTTGTTTTAACAGAACATAGGAACACTGAATAGTGTAAAATTAGGAAAGTGTGCGACAGGGCTGTATTTTTTTACCATACTTATTCAACCTCTGTGCTGAGCAAATAATCCAAGAAGCTGGGTTCTATGAAGGAAAACGTGGCATCAATATTGGAGGAAGACTCATTAACAACCTGCAATATGTGGATGATACAACCTTGCTTGCTGAAAGTGAAGAAGACTTAAATATTTACTGATGAAGATCAAACAGCACAGCCTTAGGTATGGATTGCATCTAAATGTAAAGAAAACACTCACAAACAACATTCTTATCAATGGAGAAAAAATTGAAGTTGTCAAGGACTTCATTCTTTTTGGATCAACTATCAACACTCATGGAAGCAGCAGTCAAGAAATCAAATGACGATTGCATTAGACAAATCTACTGCTCAAGACCTTTTTAAAGTGTTGAAGAGCAAAGATGTTAGCTTGAGGACTAAGGTGCACCTCACATTTTTAATAACGTCATATGCATGCGAAAGCTGGTCAGTGAATAAGGAAGACCATAGAAGAATTGATACTTTTGAGTTATGGTGTTGGAGGAGAATATTGAAAGTGCCATGGGCTGCCAGAAGAACCAACAGATCTGTGTTGGAAGAAGGGCAGCCAGATTGCTGCTTGGAGGCCACAATGGCCAAACTTCGTCTCTTATACTTCAGACATATATTCAGGAGGGACCAGTCGCTAGAGAAGGATATCATGTTTGGTAGGGTGAAGGGTCAGAGAAAAAGAGGAAGACCCTCATCGAGATGGATTGACAAAGTGGCAGCATCAATGGGCTCAAGTGTGGCAATGATAATGAGGTTGCCCAGGATTGGGCAGTGTTCCATTCTGCTGTGCATAAGGTAGCTATGAGTCGGTACTGACTCAATGGCACCTAACAACAACAACAACAATCAACTTTTCTAGATTCATTCTTCGTGCATTCAATGTCCCAATTACTGATGGAGTTTTGCAGCGGTTTCTCTTCATTTTGAGTTGTGCCTCATCAACCAATGGAAATATCGAAAGCTTTACTCCATTCACATCATCATGGTCAACTCCTCTTTGAGGAGGCAGCTGTTCCCCAGTCGTATTTTGAGTGTCTTCCAACCTGGTGTGGCACTGTGGATTTATGTGCCAGACTGCAAACCATTTGAACTGGAAGGTCGGCAGTTCAAGCTCACCAGCTGGTCCTCAGAAACCCTATACAGGGTTGCTATGGGTCAGAACTGACTCAATGGCACTTAACAACAACAACCTATCTGATGATGTTTTAGGACTATTCAAATGTTTTCATTTTCTACCACTATATCTGACAATGTTCTGCTGCTCTTCATATAAATTTTATTGGCTAAATATTCAGCGGTAGTCACCCTCTTCTTTCTAGTCATCGTCTGTAAATTCTGATGAAACCTGTTCACCATGGGTGACCTTGCTTGTATTTAAAGTACTGCTAACACAGCTTCTAGCATTATAGTACCATGCAAGTTACTACAGTGTGACAAATTGACAGAAGTCTTTAAGAGTCAAAACATGACCTTGTATCTTGTCATCTGTTACTGCTAGATGTACTTCATTAATGCACAAAGTATTTGGATAGCAGATTTTTTTTTCCTGTAGTGGTAAAAGTGGTAATTTGTACAATATGATAGTTGATAAGGGAGAAATATGTATTTAAATTTGATACAATGTCTGTGTGTATTCAGAGTCGTGATGAATCAGAACTGAGTCAACGACACTTAACAATAACAACAACAACAAAGTTTTCAAACCTGACAGTTCCTATTGACCCATAACCCACATGTACTTAGAGATTATCTCAAGAAAAAATTTGATATATTGGACACAATGCAGGTTATGGAAATACTAATGAAATTTTCTGCAATATTTAAAACAAAAATGCATAAACAAAACGACATAAATTTGTTTTCAATCAACTTTTTTTTCTGTGAAGAGGCAGAGAGTAAATACTTACAGATTTTCTGGCTATTTAGTTTCTTCTGAAACTACTCAACTCTGCCATTATAATGTGAACTACTCTAAACATATGTACATGAACATAGCTGTATTTCAATAAAACTTTATTTACAAACTCATATGTTGTTGTTAAGTGCCATTGAGTCATATAGTTAGCAATATTTAAATCACACCTTGTACAGAATGAACTTTGTATTTAATGTGTCAATTTTCATCTGTGATTTTTATGCTATTCTACTGTTATTAGTTAATTGAACAAATAATTTTGAGACCCATGTCTGCATCTAACAATTCCTGGAAGGTGTCACCCAGCTGCACCACATAAGAAAGGCCTCATGACCTGCTTCCGTAAAGATTACTGTTAATATGGAATTGTTCTTTTCTACAGAGCATTTCTGCTTGATTTCACCTGGTCACATGGATAACCATGACAAACAATGACTTTGTTTTGTGGGGTTATCATGCATCAGTCAGGAGATCCTGGTGTGGTATTGTAGGATAAGCATTTGATTGTTAACTTTAAGGTTGGAGGTTCAAACCCTTAGCCTGCTTCTCAGAAAACCTATACAGGGTTTCTTTTAGTTGGAACCAAGTTAATGACAATTAACAACAACAGCATACATCACATGAAGGACCCAAACTTAAAGTTAGCTTTGAACAGTTCTAGAGGCAAACATAGGAGTCCTGGTGTGGCACTTAAGGATAATGCACTGAACCGCAAAGTTGGTTTGAACCACAGGGTCGGCAGCTCAAACTCACTAGTTGCTCTTTGTAAACCCTATATAGTATTGCTATGAGGCAGAACCAACTCAACGGCACTTTAAAACAACAGCAAGAAGTAAACACTTGACTTAGTGGGAATGAATGTGCTCAGGAATCTATATTCATATGCCTTCCAAAAACTATACCCTCTGTTGTCTAATGTTTTACTGTATTTTATTGTTTGTTTCTTTTCTAAAATTATGGTTTCTTCATTTAAATTTTGATGAAAAAAGCAATATAAACTCATATATTCACTCCTCACTTATTGACATGGTTAGGTTCCAAAGACTAGGTTATTATGTAAATATCTTTGTAATGTGAAAATGGAGGATATACACATTACATAAAACAGAAGAAGACTACATCATTACATACACAACTGCCAACTTACATTGTTATATAACTGCCAAACCACTGAGGAGACTCGTGGCCAATGTGACACATAACCTTAACCATCATCCTTGTACTTTGTCACCTGTTACTGCCAGATACACTTCATTAATGCACAAAGTATTTGGATAGTAGACTTTTTCCTATTGTGGTAAAAGTGATATTTTGTAAAATATGATAGTTGATAAGAGAGAAATGTGTATATATAGATTTAAATTTAATACATAGTCTGTGTGTATCCCTAAAACCTATTCAGGGCCGTTATGAATCAGAACCGAGTCAATGGCACTTAACACAACAACAACAACAACCAAGTTTTCAAACTTGACACTTCCTCAATGTCTGTATATAAGAATAAGTTGTCATTGTGCCCTGAAATTTCATAAACCCTTCGTATTTTTCTTGTTTCCATTTAGAACCCTCCTTCTAATATAGTTGCCTATATGCTGTAATCTTTTCATTCAAATTATGAATGTGTACAGACTTACAGAAAGCTATATTAAGGGTCACAATGAGGAAAGGAATTGCTATCAACTCCAATTAAGATCCTTTACCAGTGAAACTTGTAATTGTCAACAAAGAGGTTTCTGCCTTTAAATAGACAAACACAAAATCTCTACTTTTAGACAAGTAAATAAAGTTGTCTCTTATTTGAAGATAAATTTGAAGCTATAGTTTTGTTTGTATTTTAATATACTAGACTGCATATACTTGTGCACTTACTGTCATCATCTTCCTTACAAAAAAGAAAAGCAAAACTCCCATTCCTATTTATTCTTGCATTGTTCCTTACTGATTCACTGTCCTTTCTGTGTATGTATTTTAAATTCTCAATGCCTCATATTAAGTTGGCCAGTTTATAGCTTTTTTTGTTTTAAGACTAATCTTTGTTTGGACATCTTGTAAGAGGAGAAGTTATACATATGAGCTACTAGACACAAGGCTCTCGTATCTGTCTTTTTCATTGGGCACAGAGATCAAGGTAATCACTAAGAGTAAAAATGATATGTCTTGTGAATAAAGCAATTATTTGCCATCCAGAATATCCTGTCAGGTGTAAATAAGAACAAGGTCAACTCAAGAAAAATTCAAACTTCACAGCAATGACTCTGCCTCACTTTTTTATTTTCAAAAGACCCAAAATGACCCAGTTATGCATTAATATATAATAGTTGTTTTCTTTTCATTATTTGTATTTTATACAGTTTTTAAAGTGTTGTTTGAGATAAAAGTCAACATTGAAATGAAATGTAAAACAGAATAAGATGGTAGAGTAATAATCAGCTGCATGTTCCTGCCCATCATCCCACAACAAAAAAAGTAACAATTTGTGGAATCAAGGGTCTTATAATTCTAGAAACCTGTCCAAAGATTAGTATAAATGTTAGGAAAGTATTGGGTGAAAACTTTGTCATGACCTATCCTTTCCCTGGTTTGGTATTGCTAACATTTCGCCTATTGTCAAAATTGTAACAGCTTGCACACCAAGACAACTATCTCTAGTTGTATATATATATATACATGTATGTGTGTGCATGTATAATCTAAAAGGAGTTTTCTTATAGGTTTGTGAGTTCTTTTGAATTATATGTATGAGTAAATAAAATATGTTGTTGTTGTTAAGTGCCGTTGAGTCAGTTCCGACCCATAGTGACCCTGAACAGTGTTTCCGTGGCTGTAAATCTTTACGGGAACAGAAAGCCTCATCTTTTCTCCAGCGGAGCAGCTGGTAGTTTTGAACTACTTAACTTGCGGTTCGCAGCCCGATTCGTAACCACTACGCTACCAGAGCTCCTTCTATAAAATACACACACACACACATATATATAATCCAAAAGAATTCACAAACCGATAAGAAAGCTCCTTGAGGTAATGAACGCATCCAGCAATGTGTCAAGGAAAAACATAAAACACAAAAATTAGTTGTATTTCTATAAACCATCAATCTGAAAATGAAACCAAGATAACAATTCATTTAAAGTATAATCTAAAATAAATAGAACAACTAGAAACAAATTTGATAAGGGAGGTGAAAGAATCATACTATAAAATCTATAAAACGTTGCTGAGAGAAATTAAAGAAGCCTTAAATAAAAGATGTGTCGTATTTTTGAATTGTTAAGACTTATTGCTAAAATGTCAACAGTAACCAAAATGATCCACAGATACAATGGTATCCTTATCAAAATTCCAACAGCTTATTTTCCATTAATTGAAAACTCAATCCTCAAATTCATATGGAATTGCAAGAGGTTCCAAATAGTCTAAAAAGTGTTAAAAAGAAGAGCAAAGTAGCAGGATTTAAATAAACATTTCCCCAAAGAAGATATCATATCATTAAAGAAATGCGAATCAAAATCACAGTAACATACAGCTTTATTTGTGCTAAAATGGCTATTAACAGGAGATCAAAAAGAAAAATAACAAATGTCAGAAAGGATGTAGAGACGTTACAACCCTTATGTGCTGCAGTCAGAAGAGCAAAGCAGTGTGGCTGCTGTGAAAAACTATTTGTAGTTCCTCAAAATATTGAACATCTATTTATTACATGATGCAATAATTTCAAGCCTATGTATATACCAAAAAGACTTGAGAGCAGGGACTCAAACACATTTGCATACCAATGTTCACTACATTGTTATTGTTATGTGCTCTAGAGTTGGTACCAATTCATAGCCTCCCTATACATATCTTAATGTAACATTACCCAATTTTGAACCAATCTCAAAATCATTACCAAGCTTGAGCCCAACTGTGCCAATCCATATCCTTGAGTGTCTTCCTCATTTTCACTGACCCCCCCACTTTACCAGGCATGATGTCCTTCTCCAGTGACTGGTCCCTCCTGTTAATAGGTATAAAGTATGAGAGATGAAATCTGGCCATCCTGGTTTCCAAGGAGCATTCTGTTTGTATTGCACCCAAAACATATTTGTTTGTTCTTTTGGCAGTCCACGATACTTTAAATATTTTCCTCCCTAAAGTAACTCAAGTGCATCAATTCTTCTATGGTCTTTTCTCATTTTCCAAGTTTCACATGCATATGAGGTTATTGAAAATACCGTGACTTGGGTCAGGTGCAGTTTAGTCCTCAAACTGACATCTTTGCTCTTGAACACTTTAAAAAGTTCTTGTGTAGCAGATTTTCCTAATGCAATACTTCATTTCACTTCCTGGTAGCTGCTTTCATGAGTATTGGTGGTTTATCCGAGCAAAAACAGTCTTTGACAACCTCACTATTTTCTCCATTTATCTTGATGTTATTTATTGATACAATTGTGATAATTTTTGTTTTCTTTACACTGAGGTACAATACAAATTAAAGGCTATTGTTTTGGATCTTCCTCAGTAAATATTTTAAGTCTTCTTCACTTTCAGCTAGCAAGTATGTTGATAATGAGTATTCCTCCACTCCTGAAGCCATGGTCTTTTTCATACAATTCAGCTTCTCAAATTACTTGCTCTGCATGTACACTGGATAAAAATAGTGAAAGAATACAACCCTGGCTTCACAACTTTGCTGATTTTAAACCATTCATTGTTCCCTTGTTCCATTCAAACAACTGCCTCTTAGTCTATGTATAGATTCCTCACGAACACATTTAATTGTTCCGGAATACTCATTTTCTGCAGTGTTGTACAATGTTTGTCATGATTCACAAAATTGAAAGCCAGCATCCATCTGGATTTCAGCCTATATCCATCTAACTTCAGTAATGATATTCCTCATTCCACATCCCCACCTGAATACAGCTTGACCCTCTGACAGTTCTGGGTCATTGTACTGTTCCAACCATTTAAAAATTATCTTTAGCAAAATTTTACTTGCATACAATATTAATGAAATTGTCTGATGATTTGCACATTTTGTTGGGTCACCTCTTTTTGGAATGGGTGCAAATATGGATCTCTTCAAATTAGTTGGCCAGTTAGCTTGGCACAAAAGAGTGAGTGTCCCAGTGCTGTATCAATTTGTTGAGAGTTCTATTTCATCAAATACCAGAGCCTTGTTCTTTGCCAGTTCCTTCA
>NW_006408703.1:3907242-3928056 GCF_000296735.1 Chrysochloris asiatica
TCTTTTTGGTGATGAACAGGATGCCATTCCTCTTCAATTTCTCATTCCCGGCATAGTGAACAATGTAATTTTCAGATTCAAAATGGCCAGTACCAGTTCATTTCAGGTCACAAATATCAAGGATACTGATGTTTATGAGTTCCAGTTCATTTTGATAACTTTCAAATTTCCTAGATTCATATTTTATGCATTCCATGTTGTGGTTACTAGTGGATGTTACAGTTGTTTCTCCCCATTGGTTTGTGCCCCATCAGCATATGAAGTCCTGAAACCTCCATTCTCCTCATTTTGGTCAACTCTACTTTGAGTAGACAGCTCTTCCCCAGTCATATTTTGGGTCCTTCCAACCTGAAGGGTTCATCTTCCAACACTATATCTGATGATATCCTGGTGCTCTCCATCATGTTTCAATATTGAATCTTCTGGTGCTATCTAACAGTGTCCTACTGCTATTCACAAGATTTTCAGGAATTGTCTGTCTCTTTTTCCTAGTCTATCTTAATCTGGATGCTCAGCTGAAATCTGTCCACTGTGGGTGACCCTGCTGGTATTTAAAATGCCGGTATAGCTTGCAGAATCACAGAAACACTCAAGCCACCAAAGTATGACAAATTGACAAATAATATCTGTTCAGTGAAGTAATAGGCAAAACCTAACTTTCCATAAACACTTGAATAGGTAAACAAAATGTAGTAAATATATATAAAAAGGAATATTTTTCAGATTTGAAGTTAAAAGGCATTTTAATATGAATTAAAGAGTTCTGGTGTGACGTTGTTGGTTAATGTGCTGGACTACTAGTTCGGTTTGAACCACAATGTCAGTGGTTCGAGCTCACCAGATACTTTTCAAAAACCCTATATATGGTCTCTGTGAGTTGGAACTGACTCAATGGCACTTAACAACAACAACAAATATGAGGTAATTTTGAAAATATTGCTGAATAAAATAAGTTAGAAGCTGAAAGATAAATACACTATAACCCCACTTATGTGAAATATCAAGACAAGGCAAATACATAGAGATAAATGATTATTGCTGTTGTTGTTAAGTGCCATAGAATTGGTTCTGACCCATAGCAACCCTGTATAGGGTTTCTGAGGAGCAGCTGATGAACTTGAACCACCGACCTTGCAGTTCAAATGGTGCAGTCTGGAGCATTAACCCACAGCGCCAAACCAGGGATTAGCAAATATTTGGGGAGGAGGATATGGGAGTTCTTATTAAAGGATTAATGTGTTTCTGTTTGTGATGATGTAGAATTTTGAAAGTAGGAACTTATAATGGTAGCACAGTTTATGTTAAATTATGCCACTGAATTGCATACTTAAAAATGATTAAAATTTGATATATTTTTACAATAAATCCATAACATTAAATAAATTAAATAGTTGGTTATGCTGAGAGAAACTAGTCAATCACAAAAGGGCAACTATTGCATGAAACCATTATTGTAAAATGTTAAGAAAACTTTTTCATAGTAAAAAATATTATTTGCTAGTTGCCAGGGGTAGGAGGGAAGGGAGAGTAATTCACTGGCTAGATGGTAGACAAGTCCAATCGACTAAAGGAACATCTGTACATCAATCTCCACAACTCTGACACTAGAAGAACGAGATGATGTTCAGCTTTTGGAAGGGATCATATTAGGGGGTCCAAGATAGAGTGAGAGAAAATGTGGAACAAAGCTCCAAATTTTAGAATAATGATTTTTCTTGTATAATTTTATAATAATAATAATAATAAAGATCAGAAATAAACTAGAAGAATCTGAAACTATGGCCTTTGAGCACCTGTCAGTTCTGGAAAGGAACTCACCCTAGTGGCCCAATTTTCAGCCAAGAAGTATAGGGGATAGACATATAGGGGATGGACAATAGCACTAGTAAGGTATGCTAGCCATAGAATGGTCAATCATTCAAAATCAAAGGGCGACATTTTCCTAAGGACAAAGTTAAGAAGGAATGGGAAGGTGGGTGGGATGGAAATAGGAACCACAAGGAGGTAGTGGGATAGCTGTTGTTGCATGGAGGAGATTATAATCATTGAACTGAAACAATATGACTTGTTGAATGTATAGTTGATGATCTTGTTTGTAAAACTTCACTTAGTTCACAATAAAAAAAAAAATTAAATGGTAAAATTTCATGTACTTGAAATACCCTTTTCTGAAAATGTTCACAAATAAACTCTTAAACAAAATGGTACTATAAGCTTAAAGAGGAAAGACAAAGTCACTGCACTAGACCTGAAAATAAATTACACAATTACACTTAATTGCTCTGAACAGTAAAGCAAATGCTAAATTCATTTAAAAGAACATATACGGCAACATTTTAAGTAGTTTCTTTCAGGGACATAAAATTTAGGTATTATTGATATTACATAAATCAGTACTTATAACTTGTTTATGGAAAATTCCAAGAATGGGTTACAGCAAATCGCCTTCTAATTGCTTAGCTTACATTCAGGTTAATTGTGGTACAGGAGTAGGTTTAGCTATTCTATTGTGAAGTTGACACCTATAGTAAATATTGCATGGTTCAAGATTAATCGTTACTTAATCCTCATCACAGATTTTAGAGAGGCTCAAATTTAATTAAATAGTATATTAGGTTTCATGACCATTAAAGCAAATGTTCACTTTTTTTCATTTTAATGTAATTGCTAATGTAACTTCATTTTAAAATTATTGAGTACTTAAAGATAAAAATTATAAATATTACTTAAGAGAAATATGGGTTTCTAAAAAGGAAAATCAATGAAATGCTGAAAATAACTATCTGCTTGTTAAGATTTATTACAGTTGTTGGATATAAAGGCTTCCCCTGGACTAATATATGTTTATAACAGGAAAGGCACTGAATATTTTCTAGTTAGAGTAAGAAATGACTTTACCAGGAATGTTTCTTATGTCTACATAACAGAAATGTAATATTAGACTAATGGGTTTTGTTTGTTCTTGTTTCACATTGCTTTATCTTGAAAATTTTCAAACTACTGAAAGATAATTCATCCCATTATTTCAAAGAAGGAAATCTGTCTCAGAAGTAACAAACAAACAAACAAACAAAACACACAAATATAAAGAATTATCTTCTGGTCAATAGTATCTTGATGTTACTTGCTTTGAGTTCCTGAGAATAAATGGTAGAGTCTGGAAAGGGAACATCGTCAATCACTGACCAAGAAAAAGTTCAAAAGTCAATCATCAGTTGGTAAATTGATGCTTACAATTTTCTAGGATTTTCAAGGGTCAGTATTGGAACACTATAAGGAAAAAGATTGATCAGTGGTGATTGTTACAGTGAGATGTTCACTGAAGAGCTGAAACATAAACTTTAGAGTAAATGCAGAGGACTGCTATACAAGTCCCTTTTGACTTTACATGACAATGCACATGCTCATACTTCTGCCCACACTATAGATACTCTGTAAAAACTTCTTCTTGAGAAATTCAAGAGAAATGGCATAGCATTCATCATCAAAAAGAACATTTGAAGATCTATCTTTGAGTACAATGCTATCTATGATAGGATAATATACAGACCCCTACAAGGAAGACCAGCTGATACTATAATTATTCAAATTTACACAGGAAACACTAAAGCTAGTGATGGTGAAATTTAAGCACTCTATGAATTTGTTAAATCTGAAATTGATCAAGCATGTAATCAGGATGTATTGATAATTTTTGGTGATTGGATTGTGAAGGTTGAGAACAAAAAGGGAGGGTCAGTAGTTGGAAAGCATGGCCTTGGTAGTAGAAATGATGCTGGAGATCACATGATACAATTTTGCAAAAACAATGACTGATTCTTTGCAAATACCTTTTTTGTAAACAGCATAAAAGGTAATTATACACATGGACCTTACCAGTTGAAATTCACAGGAATAAAAATGACTACATCTGTTGAAAGAAATGGTGGGAAAGCTCTATATCATCAGGCAAGCAAGGCCAGGAGCTGACTGTGGAACAGACAATAAATTGCTCATATTCAATTTCTGGTTGAAGATGAAGAAAATAAAAATAAGTCCATGAATGTTAAAATATGATCTTGAACATGTCCCGCTTGATTTTATAGACCATCTCAAAAATAGATCTGATACTTTAGACAGGATCAGAAGAGTTGTGGGATGACATAAAGAACATCATATAGGGAGAAAGTAAAAGGTCATTAAAAAACAGGAAAAGAAGAAAGTGTCAAAATGTATGTCAGAAGAGACTCTGAAACTTATTCTACAACTTAGACATGCTAAAGCAAATGGAAGAAATAAGGAGGTAAAAGAACTGAACTGAAAATTCCAAAGGCGACTTAAAATGATAAAGTAACATAATAAAATGTGCAAAGATTTGTAGTTAGAAAATCAAAAAGGAAGAACTTATTCAGCATTTCTCAAGCTGAAAGAACTTAAGAAAAAATTTAAGCCTTGACTTGAACTATTGAAGGATTCTATTGGCAAAATACTGAATGTTGCAGAAAGCACCAAGGGAAGATGGAAAGTCACTGTACAAAAAGAAATGGTCGATGTTTAACCATTTCAAGAGGTAGCATATGATGAAGAAGTGATGGTACTGAAGGAAGAAGTCAAAGCTATACTGAAGTTATTTGTGAAAATCAAGGCTCCAGAAATGATAGAATGTAATGTGATCCATTTCAACAAATTGATGCAGCACTAGAGGTGCTCATTCATCTATGCCAAGAAAGTTGGAAGATAACTATCTGACCAAACAATCAGAACTGATCCACATTTGTGCCCATTCCAAAGAGAGGTAACCCATCAGAAATCTTTGAACAATATCATTAACATCACATGCAAACAAAGTTTTGCTGAAGATAATTCAAAACAGCTGCAACAGTACATCAACAGGAAAATGCCAGAAATTAAAGCTGGATTCAAAAGAGGACATGGAATGAAGGCTGTCACTGCTGACATTAAATCCATCTTGACCAAAAGCAGAGACTACCAGAAAGATATTTACTTATGCTTTATTGTCTATGCAAAGGCTTTTGATTGTATGGATCATAACAAGCAATGGATACCTTGGGAAAAATGGATGCTCCAGAACACTTAATAGTGTTCTTGAGGAACCTAGACCTAGTCATTCAAACAAAACAAGGGGTTATTGAATAGTTTAAAATCAGAAAAGATGTGTGATCCAGGACTGTATTCTTTCACTATACTTATTCAATCTATATGCTGAAAAAATAATTAGAGAAGCTGGATTATGTGAAGATTAAACTGGCATCAGGAATGTAATAAGACTCATTAACAACCTGTAAAATGCAACTTTACTTACTGAAAAAGAAAGAGGATTTACAATATTTACCAAGGAAGAATCAAAACTACACCCTTCAGTTTGTTTTACTCCCCAAAATAAAGAAAGCAAAAATGCTCACCATAGGACCAATAAATAACATCATGATAAACGGCAAAAAGATTGAAGTTTTCAATAACTTCACTTTGCTTGGATCCACAATAAAAGCTCAGGGGAGAAGCAGTTAAGAAAGCAAAGAACATACTAAATCTGACAAATCTAATGCATAAGATCTCTTTATAATGTTCACAAGCAAAATATAACAGTTTGAGGACTAAGGTGTGCCTGACTCAAGCCATGGCATTTTCAATAGAGTCATATGCATGTGAAATTTGGACAGTAAATAAGCCAGACCATAAAATAATTAATGAATTTCAGTTATGGTGCTGAAAAACACTATTGAAATTGCCATGGACTTTGGAAGAAAAAAAAAAAAATCTGTGTGTGTCAGAAGAAGTACAGCAAAAATGTTCCTTAGAAGCCAGTTTACCTAAACTTCTCATATCATACTTTGGACATATGATCAGGAAGGACAAGTATATAATATTGTGATTGGTAAATTCAGGGTCAGTGAAAAATAGGAAAGCCCCCAATGAGATGGATTTGCACAGGAAGCATCAACAGCTTAAAGAGTAACAATTGTGAGGCTGGTTCAGACCTGAGAGTGTTTAGGTCTGTTATGCATAAGGTCACTATTAGTACTGATCCAGGAACACCTTATAACAACAACAAAGGAAATCATTAGAGATCAAAATATGACATAATTATCTGTGCTTACTCTTTACAAGTTTATATCCCAGAAACAGACTTATCGACTTGATAATTGAGGCTTTGTTTATTGGCCACTCTAAAAGGTCTGTAGAGTAGATGATAGTTTAAATAGTTAGGTTGTAATAAAATGTATATACACTCACTCCTCACTTATCAAAATGGTTAATTGCCAAAGCATAAATTGTTATGTAAAACTTGTGTTATATGAAAATGGAAATGACCACATCAGATCACAAAATTGAGGATGACTTTATCATTATATAATTGTTAAAATTTTACATCACTACATAACTACCAAACTACTGAAAATCATGGTCCAAACAAGTTGACACATAACCTTAACCATCCCAGTCAGTATTTCTCTTTACTTTGGCACTGACAGACATACATCACTAATGCTCAAAATAACTGAAATTATTTTTTACAACAGTTGTAAACATGAGATGTTGGATAACATGATCATCATTAAATGAAGAGTAGGTGTAATATTGAAAATTATTCATTAAGAAGCTGACCAAATTTCACAGTTCTTATAATGGTCTAAAGGAGCTCTGGTAGCGTAGTGGTTACGAATCAGGCTGCAAACCTCAAGGTTGGCAGTTTGAAACTACCAGCGGTTCCGCGGGAGAAAAATGAGGCGTTCTGCTCCCATAAAGATTTACAGCCTTGGAAACCCTGTGTAGGGTCACTATGAGTCAGAACCGACTCCGCGGTACTTAACAACAACAAAGAGAAAATGATATAATGATTTAGGAATAAATTGAAGTAATGATTGGATGCATTTTGCATATTATCCTAAAACATATCCTAGATATAGTTGCCATGTTCTCCTTTAACAAATGTTTTATAAAATGTTCTGATTAAAAATATATTAAAACTTATTGCACAATTATCCATTCAGTTTCTAAAATCTTTGCAAACATTGAATACTTAATGATTTTTAAAATAACCTTTAAAATGCCTGCTTATGTTTTATATATATTTCAAAATAATGACTTTTATATTTCTTCAGTAAGTAAAATAGTTTCAGTAAATCAAGGATTTAAGCATCAACATGTGTTAATGTCATTATATATTGTTTCTGGATCTTACTTCATTTGTTTTTAATCTTGAGAATGGTCAAACTTTTTTTGTTGATGTTAATTGAGTAACTTGGAATGTTTCTGAGATATTCTGAATGTCATATTGTGGAGACTATGGAATTTGTCACTAATACTCTTCCATTTGTTGGACCAGGTTGTTGTTGTTGTTATGTGCCGTGGAGTCGGTTCCTACTCATAGCAACCCTGTATAGGGTTTCCAAGGCTGTAAATCTTTATGGGAGCACAAAGCCTCATCTTTCCCCCACGGAACAGCTGGTGGTTTCGAACTGCTGACCTTGCGGTTTGCAGCCCAATTCGTAACCACTATGCTACCAGCTGTGGCACTGGAGGCACACAGACTAGTAAGTGCCTCCAGTGCTATAGCAGTTTGTTGAAAGATTTCAATTTCTATTCCATCAGTTCCTATTCATGAGCCTTGTTTTTGTCAATGTCTTTAGTGCTACTTGGATTTCTTCAGTACCATCAGTTCTTGATCATATGCTACCTCTTAAACCGGTTAAGCATTAGTGCAGTGGCTGTGTTACTTCTATCTTTTTTATGCTTTCTGCATAATCCAATATTTTCCCCATGGAATTCTTCTATATTACCACCCAAGGCTCAGATTTTTTTCATTTCTTTAAGCTTGAGATGTGCTTAGAATGTTCTTTGTTTTTGGTTTTCTAACTACCTGTTTTTGCAGAGTTCACTATAATACTTTACTTGGTCTTCTTGAACTGCACTTTGAAAATTTCTGGTTGGTTTTTATTTAATCATTTCTTACAGTTACTTCATCTTTTCTATATTCAAGATCAAATTTAAGAGTCTCTTCTGAAATCCATTTTGATCCTTTCCATCTTTCCTTTTGCTTTTCTCATGTATGATGTTCTTGATGCCATGCACAATTCCTCTGGCCTATGGTCAGTAGTGTCTAATGCATCATTTTTATTTTTGAGATAGATGGTGTGTAAATTCAAGTGGAATATACTGAAGGTCATATTTTAGTTCTCTTGAGCTTGTTTTAATTTTCTTCAGCTTCTGCCTGAACTTGCACATGAACAATTAATGACATCTTCCACAGTCGGCCCCTGACCTACTTTTGGCTGATGAAATTGAGTTTCTCTATTTTCTCTTTTCATATATGTAGTTAATTTAATTCCTCTCTCTTCCATCTGGTGAGATCCATGTATATTTGTCACATTTTATGTTGTTCAAAAATATACTTGGCAATGAATAAGTCATTGGTCTTGCAAAATTCTATCATGTGATCTCTAGAGTATCTATCACAAAGGCCATAGTTTTCACCTACCAAACCTAACTGTTTGTTTCCAACTTTTGCATTCCAATCATCAATAATTATCAGTGCATCTTAATTGCATATTTGATCAATTTTGGACTGAAGAAATTGATAAAATTCTTCAATTTCATCACTGACTTTAGTGACAGATGGACAAATCTAAATAATAATGGTATTCACTGTATAAATGTACTGTATACACTCTATATATCTAAATGAACATGATATTAACATGCTTTCCTTATAGGTGTTTGGATGCTTACCTATCACAGCCTGCATTGTAATTAAAGATACATATTGAAAACATCTTTTTGATGATGAATGTGACAGTATTCCTTTTGTGATTCCCAGCATAGTAAACCATATTATGTCTCATTCAAAATGGACAATACCAGTCCATTTGAGCTCACTTTTGCCTATGATCTATATTTCTATGAATTTCATTTCTTTTTTGATGACTTCCAATTTACCTAGATTCATACTTCATACATTCCTTTTTCTGATTATTAATGGATGTTTGCAGTTATTTCTTCTCATTGTGTGTTGTGTCCCATCAGCAAATGAAGGTCCCAAAAGCTTTGTTTCATCTATATCACTGAGATCAATTCTACAGCTCTTCCCCAGTAATATTTTCAGTGCCATTCAACCTGAGGGTCTCGTTTTCTAGTACTGTATTAGACAATGTTTTGCTGCTATTCTTAAGATAGTCATTGGCTAGCCATTAAGAAGGGGATTGTCTCTCTACTTTCTCTTTTGTGTTAGTTTGGAAGCCCCACTAACACCTGCACACCATTGATGACCTTGCTGGTATTTAAAATACAGTTGGCATAACTTCCAGCATTATATTAACAAATAAACCAGCACAATATGGCAAACTGACAGACTAGTGATGTATTTTGCCCATAGAAACATTCACGATTCCAAATCAAAACTTACCTATTTTCTTCAGTTCCTTCAGCTTAATAAATGCCAAGCATGTTCTTCTCTTTTGTTTTTCTAGCGCCTGATCTTTGTACAATTCATTGAAACACTTTACTTAATTTACTTTTTCTTGTTGTTGTTGTTAAGTGCCGTTGAGTCGATTCCAACCCATAGCAACCTTGTGTAGGGTTTCCAAGGAGCAGCTGGTGAACTTGAACTGCTGACCTTGCAGTTCAAATGGCTTTGCAGTCTGGGGCATTAACCCACAGAATCACACCAGGACTTTTTCTTTTTAAGTCACCCTTTAATATATTTTGTTCAGTTTAATATATTCTGTTCAGTTAATTCACTTTATCATTTCTTCCATCACTTTAGGTACTGTACAGTCAAATGAAATTTTCAAAGATGTTTCTGACATTTATTTTGGTCTTTTCTTTGTTTGTATATTTTTAATATCCTTTTTTTTTTTTTTTAGTTCATAATGTTCTTCACATTATCTCATAACTCCTATAGTCCTCACACCTCAGCTCATTTGTTTCTATTTCTGAAACCTATTATTGAGATGGTCTCAAAATTCAGGTAGCAAACACTCGTTTGTACTTTGGTCTTCATTAGGACTTGCTTTCATTTTCTTTAGCTTGTTACCTGGCCTTGTTATGATGAATGAATTTGAGTGCCTCCATTTCTATTTCAAAAGATGTACTTAACACAATACCTTTCTATTCCATCCAGATAAGTACATATATATTTGTTTTTCTTGTGGTTAGGTGCTATTGGGTAGGTGCCAACTCATAGTGATCCTACGCACAACAGAGTGAAACACTGCCTGGTCCTGTGCCAAACTCATACTTCTTATGCTTAAGACCATTTCTGTTGCCACTATGCCAATCTATCTTGTTGGGGGTCTTCTTCTTTTTCTCTGACCCTCAACTTTACCAAACATGATGTCCTTCTACAGGGACTGGTCCCTCCTGGAAATATGTCTGAAGTATGAGAGACGAAGTCTAGCCACCCTGGATTCCAAGAAGCATTCTTGTCCCCCTTCTTCTAACACAGATTGGATTGTTCTTTTAGCAGACCAGGTACTATTATTATTCTCCTCTAAAACCATAACTCAAATGCATCAATTCTTCTGTGTTCTTCCTTATTCACTGTTCAACTTTCACACGTATATGAGATTACTGAAAATACCATGGCTTGGGTCAGGCACACCTTAGTCCTCAAACAGACAGCTTTGCTCTTCAACCCTTTAATAAGCTCTTGTGCAGCAGATTTTCCCAATGCAATATATTGTTTCATTTCTTTCTTTCTTTCTTTTTTAATGTCTTATTGTGAATTATGTGATCATTTACATGGGAGGAAATTAGCTTTACATTCATTCTGTCATATATTGTTTCATTGCCAGCACACAGCCCCTCTCCCTCTCTGGGTTTAGAGTCCCCAGATGCTCCATCTCTCCACGTTGTTGTCTTTGTCTCCATTATCATGTCACTGCTTCCCTGGGTAGAGTCCCACACTCCGCTCTTCTCCCTTGAAGGTCCCAGGTACCTCCACTTCTGGACTGAAAAGTTAATCACTCCCCTCCTTTTGCTACACAACATCTACATTTACATTTCCAACCCTCACAGTCAGTCCTGATAGCAACTATTCACTATTGTTCCACAAGAGACCTATCCCAATCTCTTTTCATCAGCCCCACCCAGACAGAATGTATACTACTCAGTGGTGATTCTACCTTCCTCTATGCCACCTGGGTCTAGGCTCCCTCTTAAAAGCTTGTAAGCCAGTCACTTCTTGCCTTTGTAGCCCTTCACGGCCCCCATTTTGAGTAGCCAATGTCCAAGTTGCCCATCTCTGTCTACCCTGTGTATCGAGGGGGTGGGAATGATCCTCACTCTAATGAGTTATTCCCTCTTTTGAGGTACTGCATCCATAAGTGTAGGTCAAGTTCATTAAATTGTATCAGATTATCCTTTTTTTCCTCTTCTTTCTTCTTCTAGTTGAGCTCTGACCATCCAGTCATTGAAGCCAGGTCAAGTGGGTATTATCTGCAAGTGTGGGTGTTCTTATGCATAGGCCTTCTCTTCTTATCAGCTGGACATTTCACTCTCCACTCTAGTCCTCTGTGGCTATGTCACTGAAGCTGGGCCCATGAGTCCCTGGTCTTGCCATACTGCTGGCCAACCAGGTCTCCACCCAGGTTCACAGGAGTCTGTTGAACATAGTAGGGCTTAGCTCTCAGTTTCATTGCTGTTTTACCCTCACTTCCCCTTATCTGTGAACAATGCGGTCACCAATCCAAGTGTATGTCTGCTCGTGTATTCCCACTGAGTCTTAGTGTTGGCAGGGGGTTTGCCCTGAGGGGACCCAACCACTTGCCTTGATACATCCTAGGCAAATAACTTGCTTGTTCTTGTAGTGATCTGTTGGACTATCATTATTTTTTTGTGTTTTTCCTGTTGGTCTTTCTTTCAAGAAGTGTCTTCTATTCTTTTAGCTGCTCCAGACTGGTCTGCTTGTCCTTTCAAATGGGAATTTCCCACCTCAGAAGATTTTGGATGAAGTTCAAGATTTCACCTATGGTCTTATGCAATGCAAAGGCTGTGCAGGAAGCCTCCTTCACTGGGCATGTTGTAGCCCCAGTTTAGGTATTCTAATCAGTTATAGGTAGAAGACGGACTTTCAAGCTTTCTATGGTGATATTTCTGGCTATTCCTTTCTTTCCCCCTCTACTATCTATTTTGCAATGGTATGCAAGGGAAACCAAGATTCAAAAGACAGCCAAGTATCTTAACATTATTTGCCCCCTTTTGCCCATTCCACCATGTCACAAACCCTGTATCCCAGAGCCCTGTTGTTCCAAGGTTGTGCAAACATCATTATTTACCTCTATCCCACTGAGCCTATGCAAACCTGTCTAATTGTTTCCCATTCAGCCTTGTTCTTCCATTCCAGTCCCCCTTCTGTGTATTGCCCCCCATCCCCAGCACCCAAAATATTCTGTGTCTATTCCCTACCCTGTGCTCCACCTTCCCCTCACCCCACCCCCCGTATCCCAGTTACCAGCAAATAATCCCCCTATCCCCTGTTTTAGTATGCATTCTTTTTCTTAGTCTTTTACAATAGTGGCCCTATGCAGTACTTCTCCTTTTCTGACTGACTGATTTCACTCAACATAATGTCCTCAAGGTTCATCCATGTTATGTGGTAGCTTACAGATTCCTTGTTGTTCTTCAAGGTAGCATAATATTCCGTTGTATGTATGTACCACAGTTTGTTTATCCATTCTTCACTTGATGGGTACTTAGGCTGTCTTCATCTTTTTTCTTTTGTAAATAATGCTGCTATGACACATTGGTGTGCATATATCTACTCATATTATGGCTCGTATTTCTTGCTCAATGCCAAGTACAGGGATTGCTGGATCATAAGGTATTTCTATTTCCAACCTTCTGAGGAAGGACCGTATTGCTTTCCAGAGAGGTTGGACCATTTTGCAATCCCACCAGAGCATCCCAGTCTCTCCACATCCTCACCAGCATGCATTGTCCTCTACTTTTTTGATCTTTGCTGTTATTGTCGGTGTGAGATGATATATCATTGTTGTTTTGATTTGCATCTCTCTAATGGCTTGTGATGTGGCACTGTGGGCTAATATGTCAGATTGCAAAGTCATTGGAACTACAATATCGGTGGTTCAAGCTCACCAGCTGCTCTTTGGAAACCCTATACAGGGTTGCTATATGGCGGAATTAACTCGACATCACTTAACAACAACAAATGGCTAGTGATCGTGAACATTTCTTCATATGTTTGTTGGCTGTCTAGATCTCTTCCTTTGTGAAGTGTCTGTTCAAGTCCTGTGCATATTTTTTTAATTGGGTTATTTTTCTTTTTCTTGTAGAGGGGTTGTAGCTTCCTATGTTTTAGAAATGAGTCCCTTGTCTGATGTGTCATTGCAAAATATTTTTTGCCATTCTTTGGGTTCCCTTTTTACTCTTTTGGTGAAGTGTTTCGATGCACTTAAGTTTTTAATTTTTAGTATGTCCCAATAATCCAGTCTGTCTACTTTTGTTTGTGTAGTATTCAAAATGTTTGGTAACCTGTGTATTCCCTGAATTAGACCCCTCACATTTGTCCCTACTGTCTCTTTGATGCCCTTCAAAATTATGGGATTCACATTTAGATCTTTAATCTATGCTGAGTTGGTTTTTATATAAGGTGTGAGGTAAAGAACTTGTTTCAGTCTTTTGCATAGCACTTTCCAGTTCTGCCAGCTCCATCTGTTGAAGAGACTATCACCTCTCCATGTGATATATTTAGGCACTTTTTAAAAAATCAGTTGGTTGTATGTGGATGGGTTAATTTCTGGAGTCTCAATTCTGTTCCATTGATCAATGTATCTTTCGTTGTACCAGTACCAAGCTGTTTTGACCACTGTAGCCATGTAATAAATTTTTAAATTGGGGAATGAGTGGTTTCCACCTTTATTCTTCTTCTTAAGAAGTTCTTTGCTTATCTTGGATCTCTTTTCATTCCATATAAAGTTTGTTATAGTTTATTTCCATCTCTTTGAAGAATGTTGTTGGAACTTGGATTGGTATTGCATTATATGTGTAAATTGCTTTGGGCAGTATTGACATTTTCACAATGTTAAGTCTTCGTATCCAGGAGCATGGTACATTCTTCCATTTTTTGTAGGTCTCTTTTGGTTTCTTGTTGGAGTGTTTTATAGTTTTCTTTGTATACATCCTTTGTTTCTCTGGTTACATTCATTCCAAGATATTTCATCCTTTTGGTGGCCATTGTAAATGGTATTGCTTTCCTAATGTCCTTTTCAACATTGTTGTTGTTGGTATAGAGTCACTCACTTGATTTTTGTATGTTGATCTTATATCTTGCCACGTTGCTGAATCTTCCAATGTGGTCTAGTAGATTTTTTACTGAGTCTTTAGGGTTTTCTTCAGCTTGAGCCTGAACTTGCTTATGAGCAATTGTTGGTGTGTTCCACAGTCTGTCCTGGCCTTGTTTTGGTGGTTGATATGAAAGTTTTCCACTGTCGCTTTACACAGATGTAGTTAATTTTATTTCTGGGTATTCCATCTGGTGAGATCCATGTGTATAGTCGTCTTTTGCACTGCTTACAAAAAGTATTTGGAATGACAAATTCATTAGTTTTGCAAAAATTTACTATGTGATCTCCAGCATCGTTTCTATCACTAAGGCCATATTTTCCAACTACAGATCCTTCCTCTTTGCTCCCAACATTTTCATTCCAATTGCCAGTAATGATCAATACATCCTGATTGTATGTTTGATCAATTACAGCTTGAAGAAGTTGACAGAATTCTTATCACTTATCACAGGTTTTAGTGCTTGGTGCATAAATTTGAATAATAGTAGTATTAACTGTTCTTCATTGGGGGGTAGATGGATATTATCCTCTCACAAAGTAGTATCACATGACTACTCTTGATATATTCTTTTTTCTGATGAATGCGACACCATTCCTTCAATTTGTCATTGCCAGCATAGTGAACCATATGATTGTCAGATTCAAAATGACAAATACCAGTCTATTTCAGCTCACTAATGCCTAGTATATTAATGTTTCTATGCTCCATTGTATTTTTTACAATTTCCAATTTTCCTAGATTTGTACTCAAACATTCCATGTTCTGATTATTAATGGATTTTACAGCTGTTCATCTTCATTTTCAGTTGTGCCCCATCATCAGATGAAGGTCCAGAAGGCTTTACTCCATTTACATCATTACAATCAATTCTATATTGAGGAGGCAGCTCTTTCATAGTCGCATTTTGAGTGCCTTCCAACCTGAGGGGCTCATCTTCTGGCACTATCTCTGAAAATATTCTGATACTCTTCATCATATTTCAATATTCAATATTCAATGTTAAGTATTGAAAGACTTCTTAGAAAGTCATTAATGTAATTGAATAAAAAAGAAGCTTAATAAGTAATAATTTATGGAGGCAGAATTAATGGCAACAGAAAATGGTAGCTTGTTAAAAAAATGAAGAAAATAATTTGAAAAAATACAATGAAACAGTTGGAATCATTAAATAAAAATTAGAGGAAGCATACATACATCAATAACGTATACTCACTGACATCCTGTCATATGCAGACGATATAACTTTTCTTACTGCAAATGAACATGAATTGAAACTCTTACTGATTAGAGGGTCAAAAGACTGCAGTTTTCAGCATGAATTACATCTCATATAAGAAAACATACAGCTTCACAATTGGGCATATAAGCAACATTATAATAAATTAAGAAGAAATTCAAGTTGTCAAGAATTTCATAGTACTTGGATCAGCAATCGGCATTCATGGAAGCAACAATAAAAAAATCAAACATCTTGCATTGTGCTTATCTGCTACCAAAGACTTTTCTAAAGTGTTAAAGTAAACGTGTCACTTTTATACCTAAGGAATGACTGACCCAAGGGTTAGTCTTTTAATTGCCTGATGAGAAAACTAAGGACTGAAGAAGGAGGATAGAAGAATTGATGTATTTAAATTGCAGTGTTAGTAAAGAACACTAAATATATTTTGGACTGACAGAATGAACAAATTAGTTTTAGAAGAAATGCAATGAGAATGTTCCTCATAAATGAGGATGGAGAGAATTAATTTAGACATGTCATTAGGAAAGATCTATTACTATAAAATGACATCATATTTGGTATTTTAGAGGCTCACCAACAACACAGAAAATCCTCTATAGTATGGACTGACCCAACAGTTATGACAATGGACTCAAATACTAAAAATCACAAAGATGGCATTGGACAGGACAATGTTATATAAGGTAATCATGAATCAGACCAACTAATACAATAGCAACTAATATTAACAACAATAAAAACACACAGAAGAAAAATAATAATTTAATAAATGGCATTGCTCAATTCTGTGTAAATTCATTTGAAAATCTGTTTGAAATAAATGTTTTTTTCTAGTAAAATGTATTCCAGAAAACCAAGTCCTGATTAAATAATCTTAAACTGCTTTCTACATGTTGTTGTTAAATGCTGTTGAGTTGATTTTGACTTATAGGAACCGTGTTTAGGGTTTCTGAGGAGCAGCTGGTTAGTTTGAACTGTTGAACTTGTAGTTGGAAGTCCAGTTTTGATACTACAATGCAATGCCAGGAAAATTGCATAAGAATTAGTAAAACATGTTGAACACATATTCCTCAAAAACGTACAGAAACTTTGACTTTTTGTGTGTATCAGATAGAACTGTAGTCCATATGGGTTTTAATGACTGATTGTATGCAAGTATATCACCAAGTTTTTCTTTCAAGGCACCACTGGGTGGACATGAACCAACAACCTTTAGGTATCACACAAAGTATGCTAACTATTTACATCACCCGGGGAGTCGTTATCTAGTTTTTTTTCTGGTTCTGGTAAAATTGCCAGGGGAAAGTGCCTGAATTAGCGATTTATTCAGAAGCATGGTATATTCTGATTCAACTAACTAGATCCTTGGGCATGAACTGAGAATGGGATAGGCAAAGTTCTTCAAGAAAATAAAAAATAGAATGTAGAAATAAACAAGCTGATGATTACTATATCTTCTAAAAAAAAATAGGTTAAGCCCTGGACTGCAAGGTCAATTTGAAATGGAAGATTGGCCATTCAAACTTACCAGCCACTCCTCAGAAAACCTACACAGGGTCAAAATGAGTCAGAACCAACTCAATGACACTTATCAACAAACAACAATAAATTTATTTACAGCATCCCCTTAAGGTAGCATAAATAAGCAAATTTACTAATTTCTTCCCTTATTTATTTATGTTCATACCTTATGAGTGTGTTTCACCATTCAATCACTGCAGTACATGGTAATACATTGAGGCCAGAGCATTTGCACCAATTTCCTTAGAGTCAGTGTCAACTCAGAGAGATACTATAGGACAGATTAGAACTTTCTATAGTGTTTACAAAAGCTGACTGAAACAGCTTTCTCCATGAAAGATACTGGAGAGTTTAAACCACCAAACTTTTGGTTATTAGCTCAGCATTTAATACTATGCTACCAGTATTCTTTCAGTTTTAACTGTACATGGATTCAATGTAACCAATTTAAATGTGTTCACATAAACCTTTTTAAGTGAAGTGAAGCTTCCTTCCTTTGAAAGAGCCCAAGGCAATATTTTTATGCTGGCAACAATCACCACAACAAAACATTTTTTCCAAGGGAGTAATACTTTAAAGAATAAAGCATAAAGGAGGACACATTCCTCCTATAATGGGTTCTGCCTCTTTAAAAGTAGCAGAAAACAGCGTTAGAGTATAATAGTTGCTATTAAGATTGTCAATCAATCCCAGAGCTGCTATTCTGCATTTTGTTGCTCATAGTCATAAAATTCTCTTTCAGTGCAAGAATTCCATTTATTTCAAGTCAAAAAATCAAAATTCTGGAAAGGATGGTATTCAAGAAAGATAGAGGTAAAAAGGGCAGTGATAGAGATAGTGAGATGGAACAGAGGAAACAAAAAATGAAAGACAGCAAGACCTTGATGCCTAGAAATGTTGAAACTTATAGTATAATTTTTAAAGAAATTATCGACCTTATGTAAATTGATTGACTTTTTATACAATTTTTTTTTTTACTTTAAATCACTCTAATAGTCTCTGTGTTATGTCAACTTCCTAAAAGCTAATAATTAATTGACAACTTCACTAAATTGACTTATTGATATACACACACACACACACACACATATATATGTCAAACCAGTATTTTCAGAATATTCTGAATCACAATATCTAACACCTTTTACATAGTTTTTATACTTTTTAAAATTTTTCTATTAGTGCTTTTAATGGAGTCTTGGTGTGGAACTGTCAGAAAAGCACTAGGTCACAAGGTTGATTTGAACACCCAATGTTGGTGCTTCGAACTCACTATCCGCTCCTCAGAAATGTTATACAGGGTCACTAAGAGTCAAAACAAACGCAACAGTACTTAACAAAAACAACAATGCCTTCAATAACATATCTGAAACTATGCCCTCATGCTTGCATATGTGTATTTCTATGAATTCCTTTTGGATTTTTCATAATACACTGGATAAAAGACTAAAAAGTCTTTGACTACAAACAAGTATCTAGTGTGCTTCTTTTTGTTAATGCATCTGCAAAATGGCTCTCTCAATATTTATAAAATTTTCAGGATGTATAATTAGACAAAAGTGCCATAAAGTTTCATAATAAGTGTTTAAAGCTATAAATTTTTAATAAAATAAAAGTCAGCTAATTTTCATTGCAAGGAGGTCACTACTTCTTTATTCTAACCACTGGTTTATCATCCAATGGTCAGGATAAATTATGTAGGCTTCTGGTTTAATTGAATTTCAGAACATATATTAATACACCACATAAAATGATAATGGCATTTGAAAACCACAGAATTCATATTGCTGTATTATATTCTTTGAGTTGGATCTAACTTATAGTAACCCTATGAACAACAGAATAAAAAACTGCCTGGTTCGGCAATAAAACTGTTGTTTTGTTTGAGCCCATTATTGTAAATCCATCTCCTTAGGGATTTTCTTCTTTTTCAATGGCCTTTTGTTATATCAAGCATGTTGCTCACAAGGACTGGCCCTTCCAAATAATATGTTAAAAGTGTGTTAGATAAAGTCTCTTCATCCTTACTTCTGGTTGTACTTCTTCCAAAACAGATTAGTTTGTTCTTCTGGCACACCATGGTATTTTCAATATTCTTCATCAACACCTTAATTTAAAGATACTGTTCTTCTCTGGTCTTCCTTATTTATTGTCTATCTTTCACATGCATATGAGGTAACTGAAAATACTATGTCTTGGGTCAGAGAAATCTTAGTCCTCAAAGTTACAGCTTTGCTCTTTAATACTACAAAGAAGTTTTTGTAGAAGATTTGCCCAAAGCAATACATTCTTTGATTTCTTGATTATTGCTTCCATGAGCATTGATTGTAGATCCAAGTAAAATTAAATCCTTGACAATTCCAATCTTTTCTCCATTTATCATGATGCTACTTATTTGTCTAATTGTGGCGAGTTTTGTTTTTACATTAAGTTGTTATTCCTAGTAAAAGTTGTAAGTGGTCTTAGATTTTCATCAAGTGCTTCAAGATCTCCTTTCTTTCAGCAAGCAAGGGGTATGTCATTTGAATATTGTTGTTGTTGTTAAGTGCCAAGGAGTCAGTTTTGACTCATAGCCCCTGTACAGGGTTTCCGAGGCTGTAAATCTTTACGGAAGCAAAAAGCCTCGTCTTTCTCCTGAGGAACAGCTGGTAGTTTTGAACTGCTGACCTTACATTTCACAGACCGATTCGTAACTGCTACCAGAGCTCCTTGGTCATTTGAATATAGCAGGTTATAAATGAGCCTTCATATAGTCAAGATTCTCAGATAAGGTGCTCAACATACTGATTGAATGAGTATGGTGAGAAGTACAACCATGGCACACACCTTTCCTGATTTTAAACCATTTAATATTCCCTTGTTCTGTCTTAACAACTGCCACTTGGACTATGTACAGGTTCCTCAGGAACACAACTAAGTATTCTGGAATGCTTATTCTTTACAATGTTATCCATAGTTTGTCATAATCTATACAGTTAAAAGCTTTTGCATAGTCTAAAAAGCACAAGTAAACATTGTTGATATTCTCTGCTTTCAGCCAAGATCCATGTACCGTCTATAGTGATATCCCTCTCCCCAAGTTCTCTTCTGAATCGCCTTTGAATTTCTCCAGCTGAATATAGTTGCTATGTTGCTGCAACCCTTTCTTTTCTTCAATAAAAATTTAGTTGCTTGTGATATTAATGATATTGTTCAATTATTTCTGTGGTCTGTTGGGTCATTATTCCTTGTAATGAGCGCAAATATGGATCTCTTTCAATTGGTTGGTCAGGTAGTTATCTTTCCAATTTCTTGGCAGAAATAGTGAGTGCTTCTAGAACCGCAAATTTCCTTTGGTATTGTCACAATTCCTGGAGACTTCTTAATTGCCCATACTGCCAATGCAGTTTGAACATCTTTCTCAGCTGCCCCAGTTCATATCAAACACTGAAATGTTTGAACATCCACTAATTCTTTGTATAGTGTCTGTGTATTCCTTTCATTTTCTTTCGATACTGCCAATATTTTACCTATAGAATCCTTCAATATTGCAACCTGAGGCTTGGTTTTTTTGTTGTTGTTCAGTTATTTTAGCTTGTGAAATGCTGAGCATGGTCTTCCCTTTTGGTTTTCTAGCTCAGATCTTTGCTAATTTCATAGTAATAATTTACTTGGTCTTCTCAAGTTGCCCTTTGAAATTTTCTGTTCAGATCCTTCACTTCATGACTTCTTCTAGTTGCTTTAGCTACTCTAACTTCATAAGCAAGTTT
>NW_006408703.1:3931776-3937248 GCF_000296735.1 Chrysochloris asiatica
GGGTGTATCCTTTGATTATTTGATGATGCATGGAGGGGACTGTAATCATTGCATTGAAACAAAATATGATAGAATGAATGTAAAACTGTCCTTCCATGTCAACCCACATAATTCACAATAAAAACTTAAAAAAAAAAAAAAAGACCTTGAATATTCTCGGCATAGCAAAACATATTGTTGTTATTAGATGCCATCGAGTTAGTACAAACTATGATAGAATGAATGTAAAACTGTCCTCCCATGTCAACCCACATAATTCACAATAAAAATATATTGTTGTTATTAGATGCCATCGAGTTAATACAAAATATGATAGAATGAATGTAAAACTGTCCTCCCATGTCAACCCACATAATTCACAATAAAAACTTAAAAAAAAAGACCTTGAATATTCTCGGCATAGCAAAACATATTGTTGTTATTAGATGCCATCGAGTTAATACAAACTCATACTGACCCTATACACAACATAACAACACAACAACACACTGCATGGACCTGAGCCAACCTCACAATTGTTACTTTGCCCGAGCCCATTGTTGCTGCCACTGAGATAATCCTTCTTGTTGAGGGTCTTCCTCTTGTCCTCTAACTCTCTACTTTACCAAGCATGATATCTTTTTTCAGGGACTGGTCCCTCCAGATAATGTTTGAAGTATGAAAGAAGAAGTCTGGCCATTCTGGCTTCCAAGGAGCACTTTTGATGTACTTCTTCCATCACACATCTGTTTGTTCTTTTGGCAGTCCAAGGTACTTTCAATATTCTCCTCCAACACCATAACTCAAATATATCAATTCTTCTAGGGTTTTTTTCCCCCCCTTATTTACTGTCCAACTTTCATCTGTATTTCACCTTAGTCCTCAAACTGACATGTTTTCTCTTCAACACTTTAAAGAGGTCTTGTGCATCAGGTTTGCCTAATGCAATATGATTTATTGACTGCTGCTCTCATAAGTGTTGATGATTGATCTAAGCAAAATAAAGTCTTTGACAACTTCAATCTTTGCTCCATTGATAATGATGTTATTTATTAGTCCAGTTTTAAGCAGTTTTGTTTTACATCCTCTTCATTTTCAGAAAGAAAGATTGTATCATCTTCATATCACAGGTTGTTAATGAGTCTTCTTCCAATCCCAATGCCATGTTTTTCTTCATATAATCCAGCTTCTTGGATTATTTGCTCAGCATACAGATTGAAGATGCATAATGAAAGAATGCAGCCTTGTTGCACACCTTTCCTAATTTTAAACCATTCGGTGTTCCCTTGTTCTGCTAGAACAACTTCCTCTTGGTCTATGTACAGATTTCTCATGAGAACAATTAAGTGTTTCAGAATACTCACACTTCGCAATTTTGTCCATAGCTTGTCATGATCCAAACAATCAAAAGTCTTTGTCTAGTCTTATTTTAAATGTCTCATTCAATACCTGTCCAGTTCAGCTCACTAATGCCTAGTATATTAGTCATAATGTACTACATTTCATTTCTGACGACTTCCAATTTTCGTAGATTCATTCTTCAAACATACATGTTTCAATTATCAATGCATTTTTGCAGCTATTTATTCTCATTTTGAGATGTGCCCCTTCAGCAAATGAAGATCCTGAAGTCTTTGCTCCAGTCATGTCATGAAGACCATCTCTCCTTTGAGGTGCCAGATTTTCCTTTTTATTTTCAATGCCTTCCAACTTCAGATACTCATCTTCTGCCGCTATATCTGACCAGTATCCAAATAATATTACAAGAAATAAAGAGTAATACAATTTGAACATTTTCGACTAAAGAGGCATTTGTAACACTAGAAAATAGAGCATGCAAAGATAATTTTTATGAATGAAAAAAATTAGGATGAGGAAATATTAGCATCATTTAAAATGAAAAAAACTCAGTTATGTTGTTGCTGTTAGTGGTTACGAATCGGATGGCGAACCTCAAGGTCAGCAGTTCGAAACTACCAGCTGTCCTATGGGAGAAAGATGAGGCTTTCTGCTCCCGCAAAGATTTACAGCCTCGGAAACCCTGTACAGGGTCGCTATGAGTCGGAACTGACTCCACGGCACATAACCACCACCACCACCACAGCGACATGTATAGGGTTTCCCGAGGAGCAATTAGTGGATTTGAACTGCTGACCTTGCCATTGTTTTCTAATCTGGAAAATTATTATATATTTTTTACTCCTCCTGTTCTAAAATTCTGATTTGTGACTTGAGCAAGCCTTAAGCCATTTTTTTTTTTTTGTAATTTAATATTTCTAATACCTTTTACTCAACAATTTTTATCACAATTATTTATGATAATTTAAAATGTCTGTAGTCGAGTGATTTGGTACATACTGTATTAAGCAAAATTTTACCTCAGGAGTGTGAATCTTTTATGTGTCCATGAGTCTGTGCTTTGGTATGAGCATGTGTAGTAGGTATACGACAGAGATAAATGTTTCAACTCTCTTTGACCCTGGAGCAAAATAAATGAGAGTAATAAAGTTCACCCCTTTGAGTTTTGCCTTGTTATCAAATATTCCCCAAATCATGAAGCCAATAAAAGTGAAATAGTCTGTCAAAGGAAAAACAACAGAAAAAATAATTCCCAGGTTTTCCCTTCAGGCATTTTAAGAAAACTTCAGTTTTAGATGTATAAATGAAATTACTTCTAAAAATTATAAAATTCCATCACCTCAGAAATATAGAGTAGAAAATTCGACCACCACACAAAGAAATAGAGTCTTGTGCTATTTCATGCTTTGTTTTCTTCACTATAAACTATGGAAAATAGTCAATTTTTTACAGCATTTCCTATATATATTATATAATTCAATTAATTACACATAGGCACTTTTTTTTTAATTGAAGATGTCCTTTTGGGGACACAATAACTCACTAGTCAGGAAAAAATCATTGCTGAAGTACATTCATCACCTTGTTTGTTGTATATTGTTGTTAAGGGCCATCAAGTCTGTTCCAACTCATAATGACTCTGTATAAAGTTTTTGAGGAGCAGCTTGTGAGTTTGAACAACAAGCCTCATGATGCAGTATTTTATCCTATGGTGCCACACCATGTCTCCTTTGTTGTAAAAGTGATTAAAAAGGGCAATGCTGAAAGAATATACGAGAGAATGAGTGAAATATCCTAGGCTTACTCCAATGCGAAGCCTGTTACTATGGACTTGGCATTCCTGACAGGTTATACCTCTGACAGGAATTTTAGTGAGTACTTTACTGGGATTTGATTCCCTTAGACTTTTGTCTTCCCATCATACTTATCATGTTTATTGATCCTGTTCCTAGACTGGCTAGCTAGTGTTGTTCAAGAAAGTTGTGAACCAACACTAATTTCTACCATATTTAGAAGTTCCCTATTATTTCTCATCTATCCTTGCTCATACTCTCTTACCAGCTTTCCTAACTTTTTCAATTCTTAATCCTAAAGAGAAAACAGAGCATCTTTAACTACTTTTCCTACTTGCACTTTTTGCCAATCTCCATTAAGCTGCTTCTCCTACAATCATTATCGTAGTAAATATCCCTCCATTGATGCCATGACTTAGTCTCTTCACTGCTTTTTCAGCATTTCAATTCATGATTATGTTTCTTCATCTGTAGTCCCTGTTCTTTTGATCTTTCCCCTTAATCTATATTGATTATCCACTCCATTTCAAGAATATTTCCCTTCATTTAATCTTCTGTTGGCTTCTTGTTGCTTTCCCTGTTATTAACTGCCTTTTCTACTTACATTTCTCTGCTTTTTCTTTAGTTTCTGATGCCCTAAATGTAGGTTTCCTCAAACATATAGTTCCTGGATTATGTTTATCTTCTCTCTAAAATCTTCACCTTAGAAAATGCATCAAAATCATAACATTAGGTATCATAGTTTGATGATAATTTTCTTGTAAATTTCTGTATTTAGCTAGAGTTTCTATTTTGAACACTGTGATTGTTGTTAACTTCTATGGACTCCACACCCAACTCACAGCTACCCTATATGCTACAGAGTAGAAATTCTTCACAAGGTTTTATTGAATATAAAGATTATATTTTATAGAAGTATTTCACCAGGCCTGGAAAGAGCCTGGTGGCTTATAGAATCAGCACTATATTGCTAACTGAAAACCTGGCAGTTCAAACCCACCAGCTACCAGGGGAAAAAGATGAAGCTTTCTGTTCCTGTAAAATTATACAGCTCCAAAAACCCCATACAGTGTTGCTATGAGTTATAATCAGCTCCATGGTAGTGGATGAGTTTCTTCCCTGGAGCAGCAATAGGTTAGCAACTAATTACAAACCACTTACATCAGCTAGGCTCCTCATTCTAAGACCTAACTAAAAGCATATTATCAAATGAGATCTCATTACCCACAAATTCACTCATTTTTTTTCTAACCTCTCTTTTTGTAAGTGCTGTTTTCATCTCCCTCCACCTTTATCAAAGAACAAAGCTATGATTCAATGCTTTTCTCTGGCCTGCACAATCAATGAGTTATATGGTTCTGTCAATTCTATCAAAACTGTATTTATTCCATTTTCTTGTGGTCATGGAAATGACCACAAGAGTATGATGGAAAAAAAAAATAGATAAGAAAAGTTATATAATTGTATTTTATATTCTTCCATGGTCAGTAAAATACTTCTTATGCCTCTCCTAATAATGAATAGGGATATTTCCATTTGTCACTTTACTCCTTATACAAAGGTCAAAAGTTATTTCCCTAGTTTCTTTTTTTGTTCTTATTCATTTTCCTTAAAGTTTTTATTGTGAACTGAGTGATAGTTTACATGGGAGACCTTCTGCTTTACACAACCATTTCATTGCAATGATTACAGTCTCTTTCATGCATCATCATTCAACAGTATTTGCTTCCATTCTCTTTGTTTTTTTGTAGTGGAAAGGGATGTACACAAAAACACTCAGCAATATATACTAATTTAAACAACCAAAGGGCACATTCTGCAAGCCTGCCTCCTGGCCACCAGCAACCAGTTCCTCTATTTCTATGATTCCAGAGTCCTCAGATGCTTCCCCCTCTCCATGTCCTCATCTCTGCCTCCATCTTTGGAATCACTGCTTCTCTGTAACAAGGTCCCACATTCTGCATGGCTCTTCTCCCTTTATGGTCCTAGGATCCTATGTATCTGGACTATAAGATTAATTACTCTTTTACTTTTGTTACAAAACTTTTACCTTTACAATTGTGATACTTGAAATTAGTCATGATAACAATTACTATTGAATCATAAGAATCTTATCCCCATCTCTTTCCCCAAGACACGTCTAGACAAGATGATAACTGTTCAGTGGGGTCTCTACCTTCCTCTGCACATCCTTAAGCTAAACTCCCTCTTGAAAACTTGTAAGCCAGTCACTTTGTGCCTTTATCACCCCCTCATTTTAGGTAGCCAATGTCTAAGTTGTCCATCCCTATCTACCTTGTATACAAAGGAGGTATCATTGATACTTAATGTGAAGACTCCT
>NW_006408703.1:3937772-3938586 GCF_000296735.1 Chrysochloris asiatica
TTCCACATTCCAATCATCAGTAATTATCAATGAATCGTGGTTGGATACTTGATCAATTTCAGATCAAAGAAGTAAGTAAAATTCTTCAATTTCCTCATCATTGGCTGTGGTAGTTGTGTAATCTTGAATAATTGTTTTATTAAATGGTCTTTCTTTTAGGTGTATTGATAGTATCATAATACAGATACCATAGCACTCAAGATAGACCTTGAGAGACTCCGGTTTGGCGGTGGCAAGCAGAGTCAGGTAGGACAGGCTCCGTGGGGGAGGGGCTGACACTCCAGAGACATGGATCCAGAGCTCTGGATCTAGCATAACTTTCAGGGCATCGGTTTCCCGCAACTGCCAGTGGAAAAATTACAGTTTAAAGGAAAACATTGCGATTTAGAAATCAGTCAAGACACAGGACTTCCTCTGTGGCCATCCTGCTCACGCAGAAGTCAGAGGGTGGGGCTACAGCCAGACCACCACAGGGAACTGATGCTAATAGCAGCACAGCAACATTTGAAAAAGGAGGTGTTGAGGGATTCTTTATGATTTTTTCCCTCCTATTCCCTGTCATGTCTTCTTTGCCCAGCTTGGAAGCCTTCAGGCAGGCGGATGCACATCCCCAAAAAAGTCCAGCATTGAGAACACGGCTTTCCCACGGCACACAGAGAAAGAGCCCCATAAGTCCAAGGGCAAATTCTTTGGCTATTGCTTTTGACTTCTTCCTGTGGGTTCCAGCCCTAAAGTTAACTTGTGCAGGACCATTAACCCCTGCCTGCAAAGGTTGGGAGCAAAGAGGAAGGATCCGTAATTGGAAAATATGGCA
>NW_006408703.1:3938686-3941474 GCF_000296735.1 Chrysochloris asiatica
TTGTGCATCTTCCTTCACTTCATATCAGCTGGATGATTCACTGTCAGCTCTAGTCTTCCATGGCCATGTCCTGGTTGATGGACTCAGCAGTCCCCAGGTCTCACCACACTTTGGACCAACTAACCTTTCCTCTTCTCTCTATCATCTTCAGGTCAACAGGAGTCTAGGAATGTGGTTAAACTCAGCCCATTTTTTTCATTGCTGCCTTTCCCCTTCTTCCATTCACAAGAGGACCAACATGATCACCAGCAAGCTGATGTGCCTGATCATGTGTTCCATTGGAGTTTTAGTCTTGAAGGAGGATATGTCCTGAAGGAACTTGATTGCTTGCCTTGATGGCTCCCTGGAGAATAACTTGCTTGTTCTTGTAGTAGCCAATCATACTGTCATTGTTGTTTTGGATTTGTCCTGATGGTCTTTCTTTGAAGATGTCTTTTGTAGCTCTAGCTGTTCCAGACTGGTCCGCTTGACATTTCTAGTGGGAATGTCGCATATCAGGTTCTGAATGGGGCTCAGGATTCCACTTAAGGTCCCATACCCTGCAAAATCTCCTCAAGAGGCCTGTTTCACTAGGGAAGTCGTAGAGCCTTTTTTAGGTATTCCAATTAGTTATACGCTGAAGACAAGCTTTCTGTAATTATGTTTCCCAACATTCCTTTCTATCCCACTCAAGTGTCTATTTTATAATAGTAGGTAAAGGAAACCAAAATTCATAAGACAATCAAGCATCTTAACACATTATTTCCCCTGTATCACAGAGCCCTGTTTTTCCAAATTTGAGCATAGCTCACTATTTACCTCTGTTCCTTTTAGCCCATGCAAACCTGTCTCAGTGTTCTCATATCTACCTTGTTCTTCCACCTGTCTATCCCTTCTTGTGTATTGTCCTCCCCAACACCCAAACTATGATGCGTCTACCCCCTACCTTGTGCTGTACTGCTCCCTCCCTCCACCCACCCCAACCTCCTCCAACCCACCCCCACTGGTAACAAACAAATACATATTTTTTCCCTTTTAGTATGGATATCTTTTATTACGCATTTACAATAATATCATTATGCAATGTTTGTCCTTTTGTGACTGACTGATTTCACTCAGCATAATAGCCTCAAGGTTCATCCATGTTGTGTGGTGGCCTACAGCTTCTTTGTTATTCTTCAAGGTAGCATAATATTCCATTGTGTGGAACTGACTCAATGGCACATAACAACAACAACAACAACGGCTCATGATTGTGAACAATTCTTCTTATGTTTGTTGGATGCCTGAATCTCTTCCTTGGTGAATTGTCTGTTCATGTCCTGTGCATATTTTTTAATTGGGTTATTAGTCTTTTTCTGATAGAGGTGTTAAAATTCGCTATAGATTTTAGAAATTAGTCCCTTGTATGATGTATCGTTGCAAAAGATATCTTCCCATTATGTGGGCTTCCTTTTTACTCTTTTGATGAAATCCTTTAATGCACACAATTTATAATTTTTAGAATGTCCCAATCATCTATTCTGTCTTCTTTTGTTTGTGCAATTTTCACAATGTTTGGTAGTCTGTTTGTGCCCTGTATTGGAGTCCTTAAATTTGTCCCTATTTTTTCATTAATAACTTTTATAATTCCAGTATTCACATTTAGGTCTTTAATCCATGCTGAGTTGGTTTTTGTATAAGGCTCGAGGTAATGGTCTTGTTTCAGTCTTTTGCATATTGCTTTCCAGTTCTGCCAGCACCATCTGCTGAAGAGACTATGTTTTCCCAATTCAGTGTACTTTGCCCTTTGTCAAAAATCAGTTGGCTCTATGTGGATGGGTTAATTTCTGTATTCTAGTTTCTGTTTCATTGATCTATGTATCTTTCATTGTACTACTACCAGGCTGTTTTGATCACTGTCACCATGAAGTAAATTTTGAAATCAAGGCATGAGTGGCCTCCAACTTTGTTCTTCTTCTTAAGCAGTGCTTGCTTATCCTGGGTCTTTTTCCTTTCCATATAATATTTGTAATGTCTTTTGTTTTTGTTTTTGTTTTTGTTTTCCATCTTTTTAAAGAATGCCATTGAAATCTGGATTGGGATTGCGTTATATGTGTAGATTGCTTTGGATAATATTGACATTTTCACAATGTTAATTCTTCCTATCCAGGAGCATGTTGTATTCTTCTGTTTTTTAAGTTTCTTTTGATTTCTTGTGGTAGTGTTCTGTAGTTTTCTTTGTATAGGTTCTCTGTTTCTCTGGTTACATTTATTCCTAAATATTTCGTCCTTTGGGAGGCTATTGTAAATGGTATTGCTTTCCTAATTTCCTTTTCAGTGCTGTTATTAATAATATGGAGGAATCCAACTGATTTTTGTATATCAACCTTGTACCCTGCCATATGCTGAATCTTCCAATGTGTTCCAGGAGTTTTTGTTTTGTTTTGTTTTGTTTTCCCTGAGTCTTTAGGGGTTCTATATATGGGATCATATCATCTGCAAATAAAGAGTGTTTTGCTTTCTCTTTGCAATTTGGATGTCTTTAATTTCCCTATCTGCCATATAGCTCCGACTAAGACTTCCAAAACAATATTGAATAGGAGTGGTGATAAAGGACATCCTTGTCTGGTTCCTGTTCAGAAAGGGAAGGCTTTCAGTTTCTCTCCATTGAGAATGACGTTGGCTGTTGGTTTTGTATATATGCTCTTAATTATGTTGAGGAATTTCCCTTCAATTTCTACTTTGTTGAGTGTTTTTGTCAAGAATGGATTTAGATTTTGTCAAATGCCTTTTCTGCATAAATCAATATAATCATGTGGTTCTTTTT
>NW_006408703.1:3942281-3946405 GCF_000296735.1 Chrysochloris asiatica
TTTTTCTGTTTTTTTTCTTGTTTATTTCTACTTTAATATTTATTATTTCCTTTCTTCTGTTAACTGTAGGTTTACTTTGCTGGTCTGTTTCTAGTTGTTGGAGATGTTGTGTTAATGTGCTAATTTTGTTTTTTTCTTCTTTTTGGATGTGAGCAGTTATTGCAATAAATTGTCCTCTCATCACTGCTTTTGCACTGTCCCAAAGATTTTGGTATGTTGTGATTTCATTCTCATTTGTTTCTAGGAACTTTGTGAGTTCACGTTTAATTTGTTCTACTACCCAATAGCTTTTCAGCAGGATGTTATTCCATTACCATGTATTTGACTTTTTTCCTTAGTCTTCCTATTGTTGATTTAAATTTTGTAGCATTATGGTCTGAGAATATGCTTTGTAGTATTTTGATGTTTGTAAAGTTATGGAGGCTTGTTTTGTGGCCTAACATATAGTCTATTCTGGAGAACGTACCATGTGCACTGGAAAAGAATGTGTGCTGTTGTTAGGTTGAATGTACTGTACACATCTATCAGGTCAAGTTGGCAAATTGTGTTGTTTAATTTCTCTGTAACTTTTTCGAGTTGTTCCATTCATTTTCAAAAGTGGTGTATTAAAATCTCCGACTATTATGGTAGATTTGTCAATTTCTTTTTTCCAATCTATTAGAGTTTGCTTTATACATTTTTAAGCTCTTTCATTGGGAGCATAGATATTTATTATGGTCATGTCATCGTATTCAATTGTCCCTTTAATCATGAGATAATGTCAATCTTTATCTATTATGCCTTAAAGTTTATTTTATTGGAGATAAGTCTTTTCACTCCTGCTCATTTTTTTTTTTTTAATTAGCATGGTATATATTTTTTCTATCCTTTAACTTTTAGTCTGTTTTTGTCTTTGTGTGTAAGGTTTGTTCTTGCAGGCAGCATATTGAAGGATCTTGTTTTCTTATCCATTCGGCCATTCTCTGTCTCTTAATTGTTGCATTTAATCCGTTGACATTCAGTGTAATTATTGATAGGCTCTGGTAGCGTAGTGTTAACGAATCAGGCTGCCAAACTCAAGGTCACCAGTTCAAAACTACCAGCGATTCCATGGGAGAAAGATGAGGTGTTCTGCTCCCGTAAAGATTTACAGCCTTGGAAACCCTGTGCAGGGTCACTATGAGTCAGAGCCAACTCCACGGTACTCAACAACAACAACAACATGAATTAATTGCTGTCCTTACGTTTGCTGTTTTGTGGTGCTACTGGTTTCTTTGTTTTGCGTGCCTTCCTGTGCTGATCAGGATCATTTTTTTGTGTGTGTTCTTTCTCATCAGTTTCTTTATATTTTTAATTTTTCCATGTTCTTGGATTTTAATTTTCTTGGTATATTGTGAAGTACTAATTTTCTTTGTGGTTACCTTATATTCTATTAACTTTCCCCTCCATTTAAAACTGTCTATTTTGTCCTATAATCTACCTGACCTCCTCACCACCTGTTTTTATCTTCTTTCACACTATAATTGTTTTGAATCATAGACTAACCTACTAGATCTTCTGAATTTGTTTTCATAATTTTCTTTGCTTCTGGACTCTTCCATTTGTTGATTGAATTCCTGAATGTGCTGCCACATATGTCAGTCTCTAATTGTTGTCTATTCTTGTTGGTTCTCTGTCCAAAGAACTTGCTTTAGTATGTTTTGAAGCATGGGTTTGGCTTTGGAAAAATCCTGTAGCTTCTGTTTATCCTAGAATGTTTCTATGACACCATTATATTTGATTGACAGCTTTGCTTGGAAGATGATCCTTGGTTGGTGGGGTTTTTTTCTTTCAGGGTTTTGTATATGTTCCCCATTGCCTTCTTGCTTACATGGCTTCTGCTGAGAGATCAGGGCTTAATCTGATTTGCTTGCCTTTGTATGTAACGTTTCTCTTTTCCTTAGCTGCTTTCTGGATTCTCTCCTTGTCTTTGATGTTGAAGAAATTGATTATGATGTGTCTTTGTGATTTTCTTTGGGGTCTAACCTTCCTGGTGTGTGTTGAACTTCTTGAATGCTTATTTTTTCATTGTTCAGGATGTTATGAAAATTTTCTTCCAGAAGTTCTTCAACTATCTTCTCTGTGGACTTCTGTGATTCTTTCTGTTCTGGAATGCCAATAATTCTTAAGTTATTCTTCTTCATGTTGCCCAACATGAGTCTTAGACTTTCTTCACACCTTTTCATCTTTTTTTCTGCTTGCTCTTCTATCTTAAAGGAGGTTTGGTAACATAGTGGTTACAAGTTGGGCTACTAACCTCATGGTCAGCAGTTCAAAACTACCAGCAGTTCCATGGCAGAAAGATGAGGTTTTCTGTTCCCATAAAGATTACAGCCTCGGAAACCCTGTACAGGGTCAGTATGGGTTGGAACCGACTCGATGGCACTTAACAACAACAACTTCAATCTTAACAGTATTGAGAGATTAGTTTTTTAGCTTGCTGGTTCTTGCTTTGACCACTTCAGTTTTATTCCTCTCCCCTTTCAGTGTATTATCCATTTCTGATATTTTATTATTAATCATTTTTACCTCTTTTTGCAGGTTTTGAATTGTTTTCAATGCTGTATCTAACTTATTTGATTGTTCCTGTAGTGCTTTCCTGACTTTTTCTTTATTTTTCTCAAATCCTCTGTAAAGCTTTTGGATGAATTTCAGTATCATTTTTTCTAAATTCCTTCTCAGGCATTTCCAATGCCTGCCCTCTTTCCAGTGTGATGTCTAGGTCAACCTCATGCCATTTTTCCCAGTCACTGTATCTTGTATCTTGTTTCTGGACATGTGCTGATATAGTCAGCTGTTTCTTTGGTATCATCAATAGTTAGCTGTGAATGCAATTAGTAATTGAATGTATGCTGATGTTTTATTATGTTTTCTGATTACTTCTGGATAGATGTGATCAGGAGATGAACTTCTCTTTTCACTCTTCTTATTACTCAACTTAGAATAACTGTAGAAGGCGTTGCCTGCCTATATGGTGTATGGCAGCTGGTATTGGCTCTTGCCTGGATGGTAGGATTTTATAGGGTGTAATTGTGGCTTAGGACTCCTGATGTGGCACTGTGGGGTAATGCGTTAGACTGCAAAATCATTTGAACTGCAAGGTCAGTGGTTCAAGCTCACCAGCTGCTCCTTGGAAACCCTATACAGGGTCACTATGGCTTGGAATCAACTAGATGGCACAAAATAATAACTACAATTGTAGCTTGACTATATGGCCATAATTGCTGTCTCTGCTTGAGTAATGTAGACAGAGAAATAGCCCCCTAAAGGTAAAAAAGGGACACAAAAGACAAAACATCAACAGCAAATCTGATTGGATACTTTAGTCTATAATCGCAGAAAAGAAAAAAAAAATGTAGAAGAATATGAGTATGACTTTAATGTCCCTTTCTGTGCTTCTTTCCTACAAAGCCACCTGAGAAATTTCAAGTTGTCACTGCTGGTTTTTATGATGTAACTCAGGATTTAATTTTCGGCCTGTTTCCATTTTAGTTTGTCTCCCACTCCACAACCCCCATTTAAGCCTTTTTCCTAGTGATTAACATATCAGGATGGTTGCATCCATTTCATGCTGCTGTTTGGTTTTAAGCAGAACATTCCCCTTAGATTCTGTTGAGCAGATATGTGTGCATGCTTAGTAGAACCCTCTAGGGGTAGAGGGGTGTTTACTTGCTCAGACACACCCTCTAGTCACTATAATGAAAGTTCACAGACCACGAAAGACCAATGAACAGAGATTAAAAGAAAAAAGAAGAAAAAAAAAAGAATGTTCATACCTTTATCTCAGAGGATCAGTCAAAAGTCCACTATGGGAGCACTGTTCTGACCCTTCATCTGCTCCATCTCACCAAAGATGGCCATTCCAGGAATCTCTGGGGCCAGCCAATCAGACAGCACTAGTTTACTTGCTTCTGCTACAAATTCCACTGGCTGTAGGCATTCAAACTTTCTAATATTCTTTTGTATGTAGTTCAGAGTTCTGGGACCATACCCTGAACCTTCTTTATGTGGTATTCTGTATTATTACTGATGGAGGTTTGCACTGCACTTCTCCCTAATCTTCCCCTAGTTTCTTTCTCTCTCTCTCTCTCGCTCTCGCTGTCTCT
>NW_006408703.1:3946967-3961037 GCF_000296735.1 Chrysochloris asiatica
AAAACTATTCAGTGGGGATTCTACCTTCACCTATACACTCTGACACTAAACCTTTTTTTGAAAACTTGTAAGCCAATCACTTCGTACCTTTATAGTCCCTCCCATTTCAGGTAGCCAATGTCTAAGTTGCCCACCCCAATCAACCCTGTATACAGAAGGGATAGAATTGATTTTGGATGTGAAGACTCTTTCCCTCTCTGTTGGTATTTTGAGTTAGTACCTCCATGAGTTCATCAAATTGTAGCAATTTACACTCGTTTCCTTTATCAAAATTTTTAATTTTTTAAATTGTCCTCTAATCGAGTTCTGATTATCAAACCATTGAGGCTTGGTCAAATGGGTACTATCTGCAAGTTTGGGTGTTCTTGTGCATCTCCCCTAACAATATCAGCTGTATGCTTTACTCTCAGCTCTAGCTCTCCATGGCTATGTCCTTGTCCATGGGCTCAGGTGTCCTCAGATCTCACCACACTTTGGACTAACCTGCCTTTCCTCTTCTCTCTTTCTCATCTCCTGGTCAATGGGAGTCTATGAAACGTGGTTGAACTCATCCCATTTCTTCATTGCTGCTTTTCCCCCTCTTCCACTCCCCAGTAGACCAATGTGGTTGCCAGCAAGCTTACATGCCCACTCATGTAATCCCTTTGAATTTCATCTTAGAGGAGGGGAGATGTCCTGAAGGGACTTGATTGCTTGCCTTGATGACTTCCCATTGAGCAACTGGCTTATTCTTGTATGAGTTGATCATACTGACATTTTTGTTTTGGGTTTTGCCTGGTGATTTTTTTTTTTTGAAGATGTACTTTCTGTTGCTCTAGCTGTTCCAGGATGGTCTGCTTGTCATTTCTAGTGGGAATGTCCTACCTTAAAATGTCCGCAAGAGGCCTATTTCACTGGACAAGTTTTAGGACCCCTTTGAGGTATTCCCTTCCCTAGTTTGTTAAAGAAAACTTTAACACTGCTATATCATTTATAATTTAAATCAACATCTTTCACTTATGTTTTGAAAGTTTTAACATTTTAGTCAAGTAAAACATATACCCTATAATCTGATTTTTAGAAATATCCTGAGATATTTATGTTTGGATTCTGTAAAATTTCCCCCTTCATAATATCTGATTCTAAATTTTACTCTTTCTAAGTCCCTTATAAATTGAATTTGATAGGTATCAATACAATTAATTAAAGTTAATTTACATATAAGGTAATAATCACTTATGAGTTTGGATCTCTTATTTTGAATTCAGTTTCCTTAAGTTCAGAGATATTATTACATACTTTAAATTAAACTATGTAGTTTGTTGAATTGTTACATGCCATCCAGTCTGTTCTGATTCATAGTGACCTTATGCACAACAGAATGAAACAACACATTGTCCTGTGTCATTCTCACAATTGCTGCAATGCTTGAGCTCATTATTGCAAATCCATCTTATTGGGGTCTCACTTTTTTTGCTGTCCCTCCACTTTACCAAGCAAGGACTGGTACCTCCTGATAATATTTTCCAGTACAAGAAACAAAGTCTTACCATATTGCCTTATAAGGATCATTCAATTTGAATTTCCTAAAATACAGATGGTTTGTTCTTCTGACACTCCATGGTACCTTTAAGAATTTTCTTCCACATCAGAACCCAATTGTATCAATTATTTTATGGTCTTCCTCATTCATTGTTCAACTTTCACATGTATTTGAGGCTACTGGAAATACCATGACTTGGGTCAGGAACACTTTAGTCCTTAAACTGAAGTCTTTGCTATTGAACATTTTAAAATGGTCTAGTACAGCAGATTTGCCTAATGTAATACATCATTAGATTTCTTGACTACTGCTTCCATGAATGTTGATGGTGGAGCCAAGCAAAATGAAGTCTTGACAACTTGAATTTTTTTTTCCATTTATCTTGATATTATTTATTGGTCCAATTGTGAGTATATTTGTTTTCTGTACATTGAGTTGCAACCCATACCGAAGCCTGTGGTCTTTAGTCTCTATCAGTAAGCATTTTAAATCCCCTTCTCTTTCAACAAAGTTGTACCATTTGCATATTGCAGCTTGTTAATGAGCCTTCTTCCAACTGTGATGTCATGTTCTACTTCAGAAAATTCAACCTCTCAGATTATTTGCTCAGCATAGAGATTGAACAAGTATGGTGAAACAATACAACTTTGGCCTATGCCTTTCCTGACTTTAAACCATTCAGTGTACCTCTGTTCTGTCTGAATGACAGACTCTTGGTCTGTGTACAGGTTCCTCATGAGCATAATTAAGTGCTCCAGAATACTCAGTTTCTGCTATGTCATTCATAGGTTGTAATGATTCACACAGTCAAAAGCTTTTGCATAGTCAATAAAACACTGGTAAACACCTTTCTGGTATTCTCTGCTTTTAGCCAAGATCTATCTGATGTCAGCAAAACTATGTAATTTAAATGATGGTAAATGTCATAAATAAAACAATTTGCTTTAAAGTGGTGTGTAAATGAACATAACTGAAAATTTTCAAATAAATTTCCTCTGTTATATTGTTATGCAAGAATGTTTTGTAGCTAAAATTCTCAGTAATGGTTAGTACAGTACATATCTTCATTTAAATTTACCTAAGAACTGTATTTTAGTATCAAAGTGCTCTGACACTAAATGCACCTGGAAAGCCTTCATTTAAGGATTCACCATTGAGGCTTTCCAACAATTTACTTAATGCTGCATGATGGAAATTATATTTAACTGAACTGAATGAGAAAATCACACAATAAAGAGCTCTAACTTTATGCAATTCCCAGGTTTTTCTTAGGTGGGATGACTAATAAAATATGATTGTTGGTGGATGATAGATATTAATTTGTCATATAATTTTAATGATAAAAGTATGTTTTATCTTCATGCTAATCAAAATCATTTCAAGGCACCTACCCTAAATCAGTAGAGTCCTGGTGTGGTGCTGTGGGTTAATGTGCCATACTACAAAGCATTTTGAACTGCAAAGTTGGCGGTTCAAACTCACCAGTCACTCCTCAGAAACCCTATATAGGGTCTCTATGGGTCAGAACTGACTCAATGACACTTAACAACCACAGCAATCCTAAATCAGTAGTTTTAAACCAGTGGTAAGTGTGTCATATAAAGTAGAAGAGTTTACCTCTCTGAGACACTATGATGCATTACTTAATAAATAAAATGAAAAGCTCTTCCCTATCAGATGTTATTATGCTGCACTTTCTTCTTATTTATGAGGCTGGAAGCAAAACAAAAAGATTTTTCTTACAAAAATTACCTTATTTCACTCATTCATTCATTTATTCATTTAAAATAACCCCAGTGGATATGCAGTGTGCCAGGTCCTAAGCTATTTCTTGAGAATGCTGGGACTTCACTGCCTATTTTTTTTGTTAATATTTATAGCTTATTTAGCATATAAACTCTTCCAGGACCTGTGCAATGATACCTGAATACTCATTATGTTACGTATAGACTTACCATACTCAATTCTATGTCTTATTTATGTGATAAAACTTCCACATGGTTTATATCCACAATGTTTGTTTCCCCTAATCCTTTTTGTTACAGTCTCAACAAAAGAATTTTCCTCTAAGTACTATGGGTGAAGATTTTAAAAGGTTCTACTTGAAGCCTTACCTAATCACACATGGCCTGAAAAGAGCTATCAAAAATGGTAAGCCTCTTTTACCTCAACTGCCTGGTGCAAGACTCTATAAAATATATACCTAGTTCAAGAAACTAAGATTTGCTAGGATAACTCAGTGAACTTTATGGTAAATTGTTCAGTACCAAAACAGTAATCGACAACACAATTGCATAGATAGCCTTGTTGTTGTTAAGTGCCCTTGAGTCAGTTCTAGTTTATAATGACCTTGTCTAGGGTTTCTGAGGAATGGCTGGAGGGTTTGAAATTAGAAAGTTGTATTAGCTGTCCAGTGCCTGTCCTACAAAACCACACGAGGACTACAAGAATAGCCTACCATACAGTATGACAGAAATCTTCTTCACTAGAATCAAGAAGACATATAATTCTTAATTCATCTGAAACTCAGAAAGGTGCATTGATTTCCCCCCGCCACCACTCTTTTGGAGGCATAGGAACTCTGAGATTTAAGTAGACAATTTTATGTTGTGTTTAGGCTACATAAACTCAAGTAGACTTCTTTTTTGTCCTTTTCAAATGGCATTCATATTATCTAGAATGCAAATACAACGATAAGGTGACCATTTTTATGGACCCAATGAATACACAATTACTTCTCTGTATTAAAGTATACTCTTGATTCAAACACCCTCTGATTGTGTGTAAATTGTTTTTGCCTTTCCCTGATTTAAAAATTAGGTCAAGATTTCTATGTAGACACATAGAATTTCTATTTTATTTTTTGAATATATCAACTATTTAATTTTGACCCAGTTGACATACTTCCCTCCTTAGAAAGATTTGCCTCGGGCATTTTCTATATCTCTTGCTACATTATAAATAATCTGAGGAGAATTTATTAAGGTAGGATTTTCTTTAAGAGTTTAATTTCTTAACTCTCTAATGCAAAGCAGTTATGAATCTTTCCAGGTTTTCTCCACATTTCTCATACATTTATCCTCAACATTTAATTTCTTGAGGATATTTGATACCAAATATGTACTAACTGAATGTTTTTGGTTCTTCAAAATTGGGCTTTATCCATTCCATCAGGTATTTTAAGAAGCTTGAAATGCTTCCAGAATCACTTACCTAAAGAAAGACAATACTAGTAGAATTTTGTTATATACCATCCAAAAAGGAAAATTAATTTTGCCTCAGGTCTCAAATGTAAATGGGAATTCTATCATATAATGAAGGTTTGTCTGAATAATCTAATTGAATCAAGGTATAAGAAATATTCAGATATTTAATGAAAAATATAAATACATGCTTTTTAATGAAGGACTAAAATGTAACTTCTCAACCTTTTTTTTTTTCATTTTTATTTACACATCTATAATATTTTTTATATCTCATCTCTGACTTTCAGAGTAAAATGCATAGATATATGAAGAATGGAAAAAGGTGACTTGGAAATGTAAGATGAGATTAATTAGAGATGATTGAAAATAGTATTGGCTCTTTGTAATTTTTACAATAATTCTTTCAAATAACCTATTTTGTAGGAGGACCTAACCTTCCCAATTAATAATTTTGATTCTATTGTATTAAACATAAAATAAAAAATCTCGGTCAGAGTAATGGTTGGCAGAGAATTTGGACTACAAATGAGGCATATTTTCCCCATCACTTTTATGCACAAATACCCAACATCTGGCCAGCATTAACGTATGTAGGTCTGGCAGCCAGTATCAAACTTTGTACAACAACTACAGTCAGAATTCTTTCTGAGCAGGTTCACTATACATGATGTGGGACACATGTTTGATATTATCTAGGAAAACAAAAACAATGAGTCAATGACTTGTGCTCTACTTGACACTGAATAGGCATTTGGCTTCTCAAACTGTTTCTGAGAAGAATATTACACTCCAAGCATAGCAGCTAAGGTTTCATTATTAATGTAAATAAATGAGAGGAAAGTCTTGATGGTAATGGTAAAAAATTAAACAGTTCTGGAACTGTCAATTGGCATTGACTTTAGTAACCGGCTGGGAATGCAGACATTTGCTATTGAATATGCTGTTCCCAGAATTCACAATGACCAATGGCATCTTCTATAAAGTATTTGCACTTGGGAATTACAGTATCCCAGGGACACCTATGGAAACTTTCAGGGAAGGGCATTTTGAATACATACTACCTAGTTTTAAAAAACAGTTTCACTTGTTCAAAACCAACACCTGTAACAAGTTGTGTGGATGCACACACACACACACACACACACACACTTTCCTTCTTTAGAAAATAACTGGATTAAAATGATTTAAAGACATTCTTCTGATAATTGACCATATATTGACTTGCAGGTTGAAGTTGTTGTTGTTAAATGCTATATAGTCAGTACCGACTCATGGTGACCTTATGCACAATAAAATGAAACCTTGTTCAGTATTGTACGAACCTCAAAATCATTGCTATCCTTGAGCCATTGCTGCTGCAACTTTGCCAATCAATTTCATTGGGGGTCTTCCTCTCTTTCTCTGACATTCCACTATACTAAGTATGATGTCCTTCTCCAAGGACTGGTCCCTCCTGATAATATGTCCAATGTATGAGAGACAAAGTATGGCCATCCTGCTTTCCAAGGAGCACTCTGGCTTGTACTTCTTCCAACACAGATGTGTTTGTTCTTTTGGTTGTCCACGGTATGTTTAATATTATCCTCCAACATTATTACATAAATTCATCAATTCTTCTCTAGTCTTCATTTATTATTCAACTTTCACGTGCATATGAAATTACTGAAAAGACCATGGCTTGGGTCAGGCATGCTTTAATTTTGAAACTGACATCTTTGCTCTTTAATACTTTAAAGAGGCCTTTTCACAAAATGTGACTAAAGCAATATGTTGTTTGATTTCTTGACAGCTGCTTCTATGAGTGTTGATGGTAGATCCAAGCAAAATGAAGTCTTTGACAAGTTGTTTTTTTCCCCATTTATCATGATGCTGGTTATTGGTCTAGTTGTATTTTTTTAATTCTTTGCATTGAGGTGCAACCCACACCGAAGGCTGTGGTCTTTTATCTTCATCAATAAGTATCTTATGTCCTCTTTTCTTTCAGCAATAAACATGGCTAGGAGCTCTGGTAGCGTAGTGGTTATGAATCAGGCTACAAATCGAAATGTCAGCAGTTCAAAACTACCAGTTGTTCCATGGGAGAAAGATGAGGCGTTCTGCTCCCGTAAAGATTTATAGCCTCGGAAACACTGTCTAGGGTCGCTATGGGTCGGAACCGACTCGACGGCACTTAACAACAACAACAACAATCTTTGAATTACAATGTTGCAATAGAATACTAAAAGTGCCATGGGCTGCCAAAAGAACCAATAGATATGTTTTGGACGAAGTGCAGCCAGAGTTCTCCTTAGAGGCCAAGATGGCCAAACTTCGTCTCTCATACTTTGGACATATTGTCAGGAGGGAACAGTCTCTGGAAAAGGATATCATGCTTGGTAAGATGGTGGGTAAGAGAGAAAGAGGAAGACCCCCAACGAGATGGATTGGCCAAGTGGCAGCATCAATGGACTCAAGTGTGGCAACAGTAGTGAGGTTGGCCCTGGATCAGACATTGTTTCGTTCTGCTGTGCATAAGGTCACTATGAGTCAGTGCCGACTCGATGGCACCTAACAACAACAACAACAATCTTTCTGAGTACCAATTTTATTTAATAGTGAAAGCACACAAATTTCATCTCAAAAAGAAATCCCTTGAGTGATTAAAAATAATATCTATATGCTAATTAGTGTAGAACTGCAAGTTCAGTGGTTCAAACTCACTAGGTACTCCTCCGAAATATAACATAACATTGTCATGGGTCAGAACTGACTTGAAGGCACTTAACAACAACAACAAATAACGGAGACAATTGACTAAACATGTATTTCAGATTAATTATTCTATTGTAAGAGATTAGACATCAATCATCAGAAGAGTTCCTTTAATGAAGATGTAAATTGTCTTTGAAAATTGATTTTTAGATTACATTTATAGCTATGAGGGAAAGTTAAAAAGAAAAAAAACAAACAAAACTATCACTACTGAGGTTATAGCTCATGTATGCATAGGTTTATTCCAAACAAAATGTATTTAAAAATACCTTTAGGATCAGTGGATAGCAACAGACAAGTTCTTTCAGTACTATCTCCTTACCCAAAGCACCAAATCTACTGCCGTCCAATCAATTCCAAGTCATAGCCACCTCTTGGATAGAGGATAACTGCCTCTTAGGGTTTGTTGCTGTTTTTCAGTGTCACCAAATCTTAACCCACAAAGTAACCAATGTATCTTTAGCCTCTTTAGGGTGCCTTCAAACTCAGGTCCAGTTAAACAGTGGTTTTCAAGGGCATCTGCTGGAACAGTTAAATTCAAGGCAGATGGATAAGCTCAGAATGTTATGACAACTGTTTTGTGGGATCCTAAATGGTTAATGATGATTGATTTTCTCAAAGTGCTCAAGATAATCATGGGGGATTATTAAAAAAAAAAAAAAAATCAGAAAATGGAAAACTGCTTTGGTGAAAAAAAAGGTTAGGAAATTTGCTCCCAGGGTTTTTTTTTTTTTTTTCCTTTCCATCATGACTGTGTACCTGCCCATTCTTCAAGAGCAGCAAGGGTTGTCCTGTGAGAATGTCATAGGGAAATCTTACCACCCTACAGTTATGATCTTACCCCTCAGATTTTTCTTGTTCTCAAAACTTAAGAACATTTAAAAGAAACATTGTATGGGTCCCTACTTGAAGGTGCCAAAATGGTGGTTTTTACCTGGTTTAAATTGAAGAGCATAGAAATCTTAAAGGAAGAGTTAGAAATATGAAAACATCGCATTCAGAAGTGTATAAACTTAGATTAAGGATGATGAGAAACAGTAACTTCACATTTTGATATTTTTGTTTAATAAAGATTTATGTTATTTTGTAATGATACTTTTTTATTTACTTTCATATACTTCAACAAAGCACCAGGTAATTATAGCATGGATCAGGTGACACATAGATGTTGCTATAACACTGATTTTTATTACTTTATATGTAAGCATGTGAGCATAGATGCTCACAAGCACATATAAACAAAACATAAAAATAAAGTATTTTACTTCCAGTTTCGCGGCAGTGGAGAAAGTCAGGTAGGGAAATTTCCTTGCTAGAGAGGGACTGAGAGCTCATGAAGAAGTGCTCACAGAACAACTCTGGATCTAACACAAAGTCCCGGACGTCAGTTTCCCGCTCTCTCAAGTGAAAAAAATCACTATATTAAGGAAAATATTGCGAGTTAGGAATTGGGAGATGGGACTCCCTCTGTGGCTATCTCGCCCTGGCAGAGTTTAGAGGGCCAGGTTACAGCCATTCCAGCTCAGTGAACCTGGTCTAAAAGTGTCATAGAGACACTTGCATAAAGAGGCGTGGGAGACTCTACATATTTCTCCCGCATCTTCCCTGGGGTGCCTTCTTCACTCAGCCAGGACACCATCAGGCGGGTGGATGTGCACCCCCCAAATCAACCTTGACCCCACAGTTCCCCCATGGTACAGAGAGAGGGAGCTTGGTGGCCACTAATGACGTCAGCCGTGAGACACAGCCTTAAGGTTGATTTGAGCTATACTCTTGGTGGCTGCGCACCTTGGAGTCAGTTCTGACTCCAGGGGACCCTGTATGGGTTTCCAGGGCTGTTGGTCTTTGTGGGAGCGGAGTGCCTCACCTTTCTCCTGTGGAGCGGCTTGTGGTTTCAAGCTGCTGACCTTGCGGTTCATGGCCCCATTCATGGCTGCTGCACTGCCTGAGCTCCATGTTCAGAACCCTTATAATACAATCTGTAAAACCCCAACATAAAGGACTCAACCATCTCGAGAATTGTGCTGTGCACATGCAGACACCTAACTGACCTTCAGAGACAAAAATAATGGACAATCTTTCTCCCATTAACTTCTCAATATCTACCTGTGCACCTCTACTGTAGTGACTAGAGGAGGGGCCTGAGCGAGCGATACCCTCACCCACTGTGGGATGCTTCTACCTTGCACACACACTGACTCAGGACAGTCGACTATAGCTTCATTTCTGATCCAAAGTGGTGGTATTTGTCTCTGCATTTATATTACTTCTGCTTTTGGTCCTTTTGATCACACATCTTTCCTGGAAGTAGCAGCTTTTTCTCCCTATGTTACCCAAGAAGAGACAGCAATCATGGCTATATAGCCAGGCTATAAGCATATCCCATTATATTCCACCACTGAGCAAGAGTCAACACCTGCTAAGCATTACATGTGAAAAAGGAAGCCTATCTCCTGATCATATTAACCAGGAGACATCCAGTATGCTTAATAACAAACAACAAACATCCAATTAAGCTTAAAGAAAACACACAAACAAACTATCGGAAATGACAAATAAAAAACAACAAACAATATTGAAACATGTCCACAAACAAAAGAGAGTAGCTGAGACAAATGAGCTGGAGACAGAAAAGGGTTTTCTAGAAGAGGTAGAGCAGGTTTTGGATATGCCTGAAAAAGAATCCAGAAAAATGATATGGAAACAAATTCAAATGCTCCAAAAATGGGTGGAAGAAAACAAGGAAGAAGTCAGGAAAGTACTACAAAAGAAATCAAATAAGAGGAGCTATTTACTGACAGCCAGAGGGATCAGGCCTGTGGGGTGTATCCTTTGGTGGTTATTTCATGATGCATGGAGGGGATTGTAATCATTGCAATGAAATGTAATACGACAGGAAGAATGTGAAGCTGAAGTGGGAAAGAGGCAAATAATGATCTATGCACAAGCCTGAAAGAGCAGGGCTATGGGATACAGAGACTGAGACATGGTTGGATTGGGCAAAAGCGGGGAAACAATGTTAAGATGCTTAGCTGTCTTTTGAATTTTGGTTTCCCTGGCATACCACTATAAAATAGACACTGGTGGGGGAGAGAAAGGAATAGCCAGGAATATCACCATAGAAAGCTTGTAAGTCCATCTTCTGCCTATAACTGATTGGAATACCTAAAATGGGCCTACAACTTGACCAGTGAAGGAGGCTTCCTGTGGAGTCTCTGTATTACACAAGACCATAGGTGGATTCCTGAACAGCATCCAGAATCTTCTGAGGTGAAATTTCCACTTGAAAGGAAAAGCAGACCAGCCTGGAGCAGCCAGAAGAACAAAATAATACAGGCAGATCGACTGATTACTACAAGAACAATGAAGTGGCTCGCCCAGGAGACATCAAGGCAAGTGGTCAGGTCCCCTCAGGGCAAACCTCCTTCGAAGGCTGGTGGACCCAATGGGAATACATGCTCTGATTGGTGACCACGTTCATCGCTGATAAGGGAATGTGAGGGAAGGGCAGCAGTGGAGCTGTGAGCTAAGCCTTGCAACGTTTAATGGACTCCTGTGAACCCGGCTGGAGACCTGGCTGGCCAGCAGTATGGCAAGACCTGGGGACTCTTGGGCCCAGAGTCAGTGACATAGCTACAGAGTACTAGAGTTGAGAGTGAAGCATCCAGCTGATAAGAAGAAAGAGCAGCACATGCATAAGTACACCCACACTTCCAGATAATACCCACCTGACCTGGCTTCAATGGTTGGATGATCAGAGCTCAACCAGAAGAAGAAAGAATAGGAAAAAAAAAGGGTAATCTGATACAATTTGATGAACTTGACCTATACCTATGGAAGCAGTAGTTCAAAAGAGGGAACAAATCTTTACAGCAAAGATCATTCGCACCCCCTCAATACACAGGGTAGACAGGAATGGGCAACTTGGACATTGGCTACCCAAAATGCGGGGGGGGGGCACGGTTTAGAGGCAGGAAGTGACTGGTTTACAAGCTTTCAAGTGGGAACCTAGATCCAGAGGGCGTGGAGCAAGGTAGAATCTCCACTGAGTATTATCCAATCTGTCTAGGTGGGGCTGAGGAAAGGAGATGCAGATAGGTCTCTTGTGATACAATGGTGAATAATTGTTATCAGGACTGATTGTGAGGGCTGGAAATGAAAAGGCTGACATTTTGTAGCAAAGGGATGGGAGAGATTAACTTTGCAGTGTAGGGACAGAGGTCTCTGGGACCATCAAGGGAGAAGAGCGGAGAACAGAACCCTACTCAGGGAAGCAGTGATGCCAGAGATGGAGGCAGAGATAATGATGGAGAGAGATGGAGCGGCTGGGGACTTTGGACTTGGAGAGGGAAAGGGCCGATGTGCTGACGATGGGGGGTGGAGGGGACAGACTTGAGGGGTATAACCTGTGGTTGGTGGATGATGCATGGAGGGCCATGGAGGGGATTGTAACCAGGGCAAGGAAACAATACATGATGTGATCAATGTGAAGCTAATGTTCGACCATGTAAACTATAACATAACTCAAAAGAAAGCATCCTATAGGCTTCAATAAATAAATAAATTACTCATTCTTATCACTACAAAGTTAGGTTGCTGTTGTTGTTGTTAGGTCCCTTACACTTAGTTCTGACTGTTAGCATTCTTATGCATAACAAAGTGGCCCAGTCTTGTACCAACCTCACAACACTTATATTTGAGCCCATTGTTACTGCCTTTTATCAATTCATCTTGTTGGGGGTCTTCCTCTTTTTCACAGACACTCCGCATTACCAAGTCCTTCTCCAGGGACTGCTTCCTATTGACAAAATGTTCAAAGTATGGAAGATGAATTGTTGACATCCTTGTTTCTAAGAGGCATTCTGGTGGTAATTTTTCCAAGAGAGATTCGTTTGATCTCCTGACAGTCCATGGAACTTTCAGTATTCTTCACCAACATCATAATTCAAATGCATTAATTCTCTCTCAGGCTTTCTTATTCATTGTCCAACTTTCAAATACTTATGTGGCAACTGAAAATATCATGGCTTGGGTAAGTAACACCTTAGTCCTCAAAGTGGCATCTTTGCTTTTTAACGCTTTAAAGAGGTCTTTTGCAGCATATTTGGCCAATACATTATGTCATTTGATTTCTTGACTGCTGTTTCCTTGAGTGTCAATTGTGGATCCAAGCAAAATAACATTTTTTGGCAACTTCAGTTTCTTTCTCATTTGTCAGTTTCATTCTGTGGTGGCTTGTGTGTTTCTGTGATGCTGGAAGCTATATCACCATTATTTTAACTGTCCACCCAGGGTGGACAGCTTTCAGCAAAGTTTCAAGACTAACAGACTAGGAAGGAAATTTGAATCACTTTTGAATGGTTAGCCACTGAAAACTTTATGAACAGCAGTAAAATATTGTTTTATAAAATGCCAGAAGAAAAGCCCCTCAGGTGCAAGTCACTCAAATTAAAATGGGGCATGAGCCGCCTCCTCAAAATAGAGCTGACCTTAATGACATGGATGGAGCAAAGCTTTTGAAACCTTCATTTGCCAAAGCGACATAACTGAAGATGACAAGAAATAGCTGCAAACACCATTCAATAATTAGAGCAAGGAATGTATAAAGTATGAATCTAGAAACATTGGAAGTTATATAAAAATTAAATATAATGCACAGATAACCTAGGTATTAGTTATCTGAAATGGATTGGCACTGGCCATTTTGAATTGGACATCATATAGATTACTGTGCTGGGAAAAACAAACTGAAGACCAATGGTGTCATATTCATCATCAAGGAAAGCATTTCAAGATCTATCTTGATGTACAATTTTCTCTGTGATAGGATAATGTTCACATGTCTACAAGGAAGACCAGTTAATACCACTATTATTCAAATTTACATACCAAAGACTAAAGTATGTTATAATGAAATTGAAGAATCCTACCAACTTCTTCGATCTTACATTGCTCAAATATACAATAAAGATGCATTGATAATTACTGCTAATTGGAATGTGAAAGTTGGAAACAAAGAGGAAGTATCAGTAGTTGGAATATATGGCTTTTATAATCGAACCAATGATAGGAGTTTGCAAGACCAATGACTTATTAATTGTGAATACATATATATATTTTTTTTTTTCCAACAAAATAATGGTGGCTATACATGTGGACCTCTCCAGATGAAACACACAGGAATTAAACTGACTACATCTGTAGTAAGAGAGTATAAAGAAACGCAGTATGATCAGCCATAACAAGGCCTGAAGCCAGCTAAAGAACAGGCATCAATTGTTCATATACAAGTTATGTTCAGGATGAAGAAAATTAAACAGGTCCAAAAGAGTCAAAGTATATCCCACCCTGATTTAGAGACAATCTCAAAAATAGATTTGATGCATTCAACACTAATAACAAAGACCAGAAAAGTTGTAGGATGATATCAAAAGCATCATCCATGCAGAAAGCAAGTCCTTGTCAAGGTTGTCAAGGACTTCATTCTTCTTGGATAAACTATCAACACTCGCGGAAGCAGCAGTCAAGAGATCAGATGACGTATTGCATTGGGAAAATCTGCTGCACAGGAACTTTTTAAAGTGTTGAAGA
>NW_006408703.1:3961352-3966933 GCF_000296735.1 Chrysochloris asiatica
AAAAATAAGGCCAATGTAAAGTTTAAAGTTCAATGCAGCTGATACCTCTACACTTTGGCATCATTGACAAGGAGAAGGCAGAGAAGTTGAAACAGTCCCTGCCCCTGGTTTGGCCGTGAAGGAGCTGAAATGAACAAGACATGCTGATTTGAATTACAATATAAAAAAAGGAAACCATGAGAAGATTCTCAGTAGCTATCTTAGTGGAGTCAGGAGAGTGGTATGTTAAGTCTTCCGAACATAAATAGCAATTAAAGCTATGGGCATACAATTTGCTTTAGAGAGAATAAAGTGAGAAGGGAGCAAGACAGAAAAAATAATTGAGAAGTCAACTATAAAAAGAGAGAAATAAATTACAATCCGAAATATAAAATAAACATCTATAATTCATGTAGAAGAATTTCAGATAATTTAGGTAACTACTCAACTGTCAAGGAGATAAAGGTAGACCTCCATCCATTCTATTTACAGTCAGAAAACACAATCTCAGACAGCTCACCAAAGTTAACCTCATCAGTTCTGAGTTATACTGATTAATGTACACTTGGTAAGATACAGATCAAGAGTATGGAACTTTGCTTTGTAGATGGCCTCTCCAAAAACCCAAGCCCTAGTCTAATCATGGGAAAAACATCTGATAAATTCCATTTGGGGGCATTCTACAAAATATATAATCAACATTCCTTAGACATCTCAAGGTAATAAAAAGTAGGGAAAGGAGTTAAGGTAAACTCGTTATGTATTTTAGGGTCACCTCAGGTTTTTGTTTTTTAATATACCTAGTCCATTTTCTGGAGTTCTGGTGTGCACTGTAGGATGACTATTTTACCACAAGGTGGTTTGAACCACAAGGTGAGAGTTTCAATACCCCAGCTGTTCCTTGGAAACTCTATACAGGGTCACTATAAGTAGGAACCTACTCCTATGCACTTAACAACAACAACATCCCACTTCTTGGTATGGTGCTGTACGATAAGCACTGGACTGCTAATCCTAAAGTCACCTGTTCAAAGCCAGTAGCCACTCCTTGGAAACCCTAAACATGTCGTTAGGATATGGAACTGATTAATAACACTTAACAACAGCATTCCATTCCCCATTGTCCTTTTTCTTTCTTCTTCAGTGTGTGTTGTTGGTTAGTGCTGTTGAGTTCATTTCCAGTCATAGCCACCCTGTCTGAATAGGGTTTACAAGGCTACTCATCTAAGGGGAAGCAGAAAGCCTCATCTTTCAACCATGGAATTCCTGGTGGGCTTGAATCACCGAACATGAAGTTCACAGCCCAGTGTTTATCCAACAGAGTCACCACGCTTATGAGCTTGTATAGTTTAATTAAATTGTTGTTACTGTTAAGTGCCTTTGAGCCAGTTCCAATTTAGAGCAACTCTGTATATGGTTCTTGAGGAGCAGCTGGTGAATTTGAAATGGTAATCTTGTGGTTCAAACTGAACTTGCAGTTCAAACCAAACTTGTGGTCCAGTGCTTATCCTACAGTGCTACACCAGGACACCTTAATTAAATTAAGCATGCCAAAATGCATAACCATATACTTTCAAATTTAAATTCCTAAGAAAAAACAGAATTGACCAATGTAATGTTGGCACTAGTCTTTTGATGTCATAAATGATTGGATTATGTGTTAATGGCTTATTCTTCACTGTGAAGCTCATGCTTGGACCATCCAATTGTTGTTGCTGTTGTTAAGTGTAGTTGAGTCGGTTCCGACTCGATGGCACCTGACAACAACAACAACAATGCAGAAAGCAAAAGGTTATTTAAAAGGCAGGAAAGAAAGAAAAGGCCAAAATGCATATCAAAAGAGACTCTGAAATTTGCACTTGAACACAGAAAAGCTAAAGTGACTGAAAGAAAAGATACAAAAGTGCTAACTAGAAAAGTTCAAATGGCAGCTAGAGCAGAAAAAGTTAAATATAATAATGATATGTGCAATGCCTTGGTATCAGAAAACCAAAAGCAAAGAACATGCTCACCATTTCTGAACTTGAAAGAACTGAAGAAAATATACAAGCCTCGGGTTTCAATACTTACGGACATGTTAACAGGAGGGATCAGTTCCCAGAGAAGGACATCATAGTTAGTAATGTCAGGGGGGGCGGGTCATCAAAAAAGAAGAAGACACTCAACGAGATGGATTGCCACAGTGGTCGCAGCAAGTGGCTCAAGCATAATATTAATTGTAAGGATGGCTCAGGACTAGGCAGTGTTTTGTTCTGCTGTGCTATGAGTCAGAACCAACTCAACAGAACCCAACAACAACAGTGAAAACAAGGCAAAACACTGAATGATTCAGAAAGCATCACAAGAAAATGGAAGAGATATGCAGAAGCACTGAACCAAAAAAAGATATGGATATTAAGTTGTTTTAATGAGTACCATATGATCAAGAACTGATGGCACTGGATGAAGAATTACAAGCTACCCTGAAAGCATTGGTGGAAAACAAACCTACAGGAATTGACAGGATGCAAATGGCAATATTTCAATAAACTGATGCAGCACTAGAGAAGTTTACTTATGTACTCCAATCAATTGGAAGAGATCTATATCCTGCTCATTCCAAATAAGGGTAACCCAATGGAATCTAGAAAGCACTGAATGATATCATTAATATTACATACAAGCAAAATTTAGATAACTTAGATAAAAAAGAAGATAATTCAAAAGCAGTTGTAGCAGTACATTGACAATGAAAAGGGAGAATACATCATAAAGCATAATACATTACTCACTTCCATTGAACCACTTGTTACAACCACTTTGGAAATGAATTTGACATTATCTTATGGTGCCACTCATTGAAACAAAATGTATCACTGGGTAGGAAGAAAAGACATGTGTTTTATTCTGGACAGTTTCAGTTTGATATGTTAATCTAATCTAAAAATGCCTGGCTTCGAAATTTGACATAAATGAGTACTCTAATATATAAATTTTATAGACATGTTTGTCTTCTCATTATTACAAAATTTAAATTTTCAGAAACACTTAAGAAGATATCAGGTTGAGGACATTGGTAGACAAAACTGAGTCTTCCAATTTCCTCTAAAGTTTAAAATTCCCATTCATCATATGCATTTTACCTGCTTCATGTAAAGTTTTACCAATTCAAATTATTGTTACCTGTTTCTGACTCCTAGCTACCCTGTGTTGGGTTTCTGAAGTTTTAAATCTTTGTAGGGCAGAAAGCCTCATCTTTCTCTCTAGAAGCAACTGGTGGACTTGAACCATGGACCTTGTGGTTCACAGTCCAGTGCTTATCATATGGAGCCATCACGCTCCCTACCAAATCATAAAATGTATCAAATAAACTCATAACCATTTTCTTATTTTGTCAATCATGTCACCTAAATATAAATTCCTGATAAGTGCACCTGACTTTGCATTAGTGCTACATTTCAACATTCATTTTATATTATATAGTTATCAAGTCTTGACACATGCACAGATTAATTACAGCTATTTACCAATGACAAATTTGTTGGTATATGAAAGAACCATTTCTTCAATTACTAATAAATTTAGGAGAAACTGAAAAAAGTAGACTTTTTTAAGGACCTAACAGGACCAGGCAGTGATTCGTTCTGTTGTATATATGGTCGCTGTGAGTTGGTACCGACTCGATGGCACCTAATAACAACAACAATCATTATGATCAACACAAATCCATAAGGTTTCAGCTCTTCGCTCCTCCTTGCTTCTTCCAGCTTGTTGTACTGATACGCACCAGTAGGTCGCCGCCTCGAGCAGGTTGCCGCTATGACTCACAAAATTGAGGAAATCAAGGACTTTCTGCTCACAGCCAGGTGAGAGAATGCCAAATCTGTCAAGATCAAGAAAAATAAGGCCAATGTAAAGTTTAAAGTTCAATGCAGCTGATACCTCTACACTTTGGCATCATTGACAAGGAGAAGGCAGAGAAGTTGAAACAGTCCCTGCCCCTGGTTTGGCCGTGAAGGAGCTGAAATGAACAAGACATGCTGATTTGAATTACAATATAAAAAAAGGAAACCATGAGAAGATTCTCAGTAGCTATCTTAGTGGAGTCAGGAGAGTGGTATGTTAAGTCTTCCGAACATAAATAGCAATTAAAGCTATGGGCATACAATTTGCTTTAGAGAGAATAAAGTGAGAAGGGAGCAAGACAGAAAAAATAATTGAGAAGTCAACTATAAAAAGAGAGAAATAAATTACAATCCGAAATATAAAATAAACATCTATAATTCATGTAGAAGAATTTCAGATAATTTAGGTAACTACTCAACTGTCAAGGAGATAAAGGTAGACCTCCATCCATTCTATTTACAGTCAGAAAACACAATCTCAGACAGCTCACCAAAGTTAACCTCATCAGTTCTGAGTTATACTGATTAATGTACACTTGGTAAGATACAGATCAAGAGTATGGAACTTTGCTTTGTAGATGGCCTCTCCAAAAACCCAAGCCCTAGTCTAATCATGGGAAAAACATCTGATAAATTCCATTTGGGGGCATTCTACAAAATATATAATCAACATTCCTTAGACATCTCAAGGTAATAAAAAGTAGGGAAAGGAGTTAAGGTAAACTCGTTATGTATTTTAGGGTCACCTCAGGTTTTTGTTTTTTAATATACCTAGTCCATTTTCTGGAGTTCTGGTGTGCACTGTAGGATGACTATTTTACCACAAGGTGGTTTGAACCACAAGGTGAGAGTTTCAATACCCCAGCTGTTCCTTGGAAACTCTATACAGGGTCACTATAAGTAGGAACCTACTCCTATGCACTTAACAACAACAACATCCCACTTCTTGGTATGGTGCTGTACGATAAGCACTGGACTGCTAATCCTAAAGTCACCTGTTCAAAGCCAGTAGCCACTCCTTGGAAACCCTAAACATGTCGTTAGGATATGGAACTGATTAATAACACTTAACAACAGCATTCCATTCCCCATTGTCCTTTTTCTTTCTTCTTCAGTGTGTGTTGTTGGTTAGTGCTGTTGAGTTCATTTCCAGTCATAGCCACCCTGTCTGAATAGGGTTTACAAGGCTACTCATCTAAGGGGAAGCAGAAAGCCTCATCTTTCAACCATGGAATTCCTGGTGGGCTTGAATCACCGAACATGAAGTTCACAGCCCAGTGTTTATCCAACAGAGTCACCACGCTTATGAGCTTGTATAGTTTAATTAAATTGTTGTTACTGTTAAGTGCCTTTGAGCCAGTTCCAATTTAGAGCAACTCTGTATATGGTTCTTGAGGAGCAGCTGGTGAATTTGAAATGGTAATCTTGTGGTTCAAACTGAACTTGCAGTTCAAACCAAACTTGTGGTCCAGTGCTTATCCTACAGTGCTACACCAGGACACCTTAATTAAATTAAGCATGCCAAAATGCATAACCATATACTTTCAAATTTAAATTCCTAAGAAAAAACAGAATTGACCAATGTAATGTTGGCACTAGTCTTTTGATGTCATAAATGATTGGATTATGTGTTAATGGCTTATTCTTCACTGTGAAGCTCATGCTTGGACCATCCAATTGTTGTTGCTGTTGTTAAGTGTAGTTGAGTCGGTTCCGAC
>NW_006408703.1:3967193-3978550 GCF_000296735.1 Chrysochloris asiatica
GTAAATCTTTATGGGAGCAGAAAGCCTCATCTTTCTCCCATGGAAGAGCTGGTAGTTTTGAACTGCTGACCTTGTGGTTCGCAGCCTGATTCATAACCACTATGCTACCCTAGCTGAACTTCAAATCTTTTCTAGTGCAGCCTGTGTGTGTGGCTTTAAAATCAAAAAGCACCTTAGACTAGTGTTGTTAGTAGAATAATGAGCCCCAGTGATGCCAAGAACTTAATCCCCAGAACCTGTGAATAATTTATATTACATGACAAGAGGGTTTACATAGCCAGATGGAATTAGTCAGATGACCTTTCTTAAAATAAAGAGGCCATCCTAGGTTATTTGAGTGGGCCCCAATTTAATCATCAGGGTTCTTACAGGAAGAAAAAGGGAGGCAAAAGTATCAGTGTTAGAGTGATGTAATGTGAGCTAGACCAAGCAGGACATTGCTAGCTTTAAAAATGGAAGGAGACAATGAGCCAATAAATGTGGGTAGCCTCTGCAAGATGGAAAAGGCAAAATAAATGTATTTGTCCTGAAAGCCCACAGAAAGAAAACACCTTGAAGTCAAAAGTCAGAAATAGGTCTCTCTATGCTAAGATAAATATGCTGAACTTCTACCCTCCAAAAATAGAATACATTTATATTATTTTAAGCCATGAAGTGCATGGTGATTTATTACAGCAGCAATCAGACACAAATGCAATTGATTTGCAGATGATGTATGTATCCTAACCTACACCTTAAGAGAGCCAGAATATTTGTGGTCATTGTGGATGGCCTCGAATACACTATATTTGATTTGTTGATTTGTTTCTCATAAATAATTGGAAGCTATCAAGGAATCACAAGGAGTCCAGGTGGCACTGCAGGATAAGCATGGGAATGCTAACCAAGTGGTGGGCACTTCAAAAGTAACAGCTTCTCCCAGGGAGAGAGATGAGACTATCTGGTCTCATAAAAATTTAGTCTTGGAAACCCCAATAGGATATCTATGAATCAGCATCTATTCAATGGCAGTGGATTTAGTTTTTTGGGAGTTATCAATGAATTAAAAAGAGAAGTAGTCAGAAGAATGAACAACATAGGAATAACTGCCAACATGAGTCAAAAAATACTCCTCCAAACAATAAAATATACATGAAAGGCTCCATGAAATGTTATTTTTAAGGAGATTCATTATTATTTATATTTTACCCAACTGCTTCTGTGAGACATGGTCTAATACACTATGCTTATGAATTTAGCATAGTAGGCAATACTATATAAAGAAACTGAAGGAAGACAACAGAAATGTCATTAATATGTGCAGATTCAACATACTTGTTAAGACCCACAGCAATAAAACAAAACAAAACAAAACAAAATGTAATGATATTTGGAAACTATTTGCTTCAACACAGCGTCAACACTAATAAAAGAAATCCAAGAGTACTCATAATAATATACAATGGTGCTTCAAAAAGTTTATGGCATAATTTCACTACCTTTAATGCCATTTTTTCTATTAACTTTTTGAATCCCCATCTTATCTTATGTGTGTGTGGTAGGGGTGGGTCAGGGGAACTTCATTTTTTCCCCCAAGTATATCTCTTTTCCTCATAAATGTTGCACATAAAAGGAATGAATGAATGATGGTGGGATTTTCTGTGATTAGAATACAGAAGTTCACTAAATAAAAAGACTGCTTGGTTGTGTGTCACTGCATGGTATCCAGAGTTTCACAACAGAGAAAAGTTCTGCTTATTTCTTTTTCTATCTCTATTATGCTTCTCAGGCCTCAAAAAGGGTTTTCTTGGCTTCAGCCCTGCTGAATTCCATCACATTCATCACATTATCTTATAGCTACAGAACAAACTTGTATTCTGAACTAGCAGCCAAAGTTAGAGGAGAATTGAAGTAATTTTAGGTCAGAGGCCAGTATCAATCAGGGCTTGGGTAAGTAACAATCTATCAAAGTTACAGCTCTCTCTGCCAAGCTTAGACTTTCCCACAACATTTTAATATGACTTGGATGTGACAGATGCACATGCTACTGTGCCCAGACTTTGTCTTGGAAAGGAAGACCTAGTGTTCTGAAGAGCTAATCCTTTTGGTTGCTAATGCTAACTAAAAGTACAAAAGCAAAAATAAAATTTTAGCTAATTATTAAAAAAAAAAAAAAAAAGACATATGTTATCCAAGTATTTCACAATCATTTTTGGTCTCTTATCTCTGAAAATGATCCACCAGGAAGAATTTCATGGAAAGGATAACACAGACCCACCAATATATCAATATTATAGTCTATATAAAGCAACATTGTTTTCCAAGGGGCAGCATTAACATCTGTACTTCCCAGGAACAGAAACAAATGGTGTACCAGAAGAGAAAGTAAGAAAAAATCTCATATAGACAGGTTCAGTCTTATTTTTTTAATGAACAAATGCATGTAGAGAGAATTTCTTATCATAACAAAAATTATCCTTGTTCTCCTTGTATATAAACTGTATATTTTATTGATTTTTAATTCAACATCTAAAGTAATTGGATCAAAATTTAAATATTTTAAAAGAATAACTTAATAATTATAAAGTACATGTAGTTCTACAAACTATAATTTTAAAATGCCAATTATCTTTTTTAATGGATAAATAATATTGTATTTCCCAAAGCAGCTTATAGTATAGAATAATTTACCTAAAGCAAAGAGCTAAGAGATAGTTTTTAAGAAATTAGTTTCTCAAGTTCAATATCTTTGCAAGGCTGAGAAAAAAGACCATTGGGGCTATGATTTCATGGTAACTTTTGCCCTATAGGAAATTATTTTTATTATTACCTGCTGGTCTTGAACCATGCTATGACTTGAATTTGCTGAGTACTTAGATGATTCTAACACTATCTCCTTGCCTGATTTCCAGAACCATCGTCTATCAGCATCTTGGGATGAGAGAAGAGAAAGAATTAGGATTCTTTCACACTCTTCCTATTCTGTCCCATTTGCTGCTCCCACATTTTGAACATTCATTTCAATTAAGATCTATCAAATTCAATTTAATCAAATATTTAATCAAATATTACCTGTCCAAAGGTAAAAACTGTTTACTAGGATATGAATCTATAGAAGGTAGACTGTTTATTTAGAATAAAGTAGATCAAGATCATCCTCTCTAGTTTCATGTTATTTTTCTTAAATATTGTCCAGTAGATTCTGGGTCATGTGCAACAGAATGAAATATTACCCAGCCCCTTACAGTCATTGCTATGTTTGATTCCAATGTTGTAGATACGGTGGGTGTCTATCTCATTGAGGGTCTTCCTCTTTTACTCTGACCCTCTACTTTACAAAGCATGGCATCTTTCTCCAAGGACTCGTGCCTCCTGATAGCATATCTAAACTGCAAGAGATAAAGTATTGCTAATCTCACTTCTAACAACCATTCTGGCTGTACTATTTTCAACAGATTTATTTGTTCACCCGCAGCCTTTGTTACATTATGTAACTTTTGCCATAGCTATACTTCAAATATATCAATATTTTCAGTCTTCCTTATTAATATCCAATTTACATATTTTTACAAGGCAACTGACAAATCCATGGCATGACGCATCTTAGTCCTCAAAGTGACATCTTTGCTTTTTAACACAGTAAAGAGATCTTTTGCAGATTTGCCCAATGCAATGTGTCCTTTGACTTCTTGACTGATGCTTCCAAGAATATTGATTGTGGACCTATGTAAAATGAAATTCTCAGCAATGACAACTTCAATATTTTCTTCATTTATCATGATGTTGCTTACTGATCCAGTTGTAAGGATTTTTGTTTTCTTTATGTTGAAATATAATCCATTCTGAAAACTGCAGTCTGTGATCTTCAGCAATAAGGGCTTCAAGTCCACTTTGAATTCAGCAAGCAGGGTTATGCCATCTACATATCCCAAGTTGCTACTTATCTATGCCAAGAGATTTGGAAGACCACATTTCCTTACCAATCAACTGGAAGAGATCCATATTTGTGCTCATTTAAAAAATTAATTAGTAGAATATGAAGATTATTGATTAATTTCACTTGCAAGTAAAATTATGCTGAAGATAATTCAATAATGGTGCAGCAGTACGGAAAGCTAGAAATTTGAGCTGGTTTCAGAAGTTGATGTGGGATGAAGGATATCATTGTTAATTTAAGATAGATCTTGCTGAAAGCAAGAGAATGCCAGGAAGATATTTGTTGTTGTTGTTAAGTTCCGTCACATTGGTACTGATGCATAGTGACCCTGTATAGGGTTTCCAAAGAGTGGCTGGTGAGTTTGAACCACAGATCTTGCATTTCAAACAAATCTTACAGTTCAGTGCCACACCAGGACTCCAGAAAGACGTTTAAGTGTGCTTTATCAACTATGCAAAGTCATTTGACTGTGTGACTTATAACAAACTTTGAATCACATTGTAAAAAATTAGTATTCCAGAACACTTCATTGTGTTCATGTACAATTGTACATAGACTAAACGGTAGCTATTTAAAAGGAACAAAGGGTCTAAGCTTGGAAAGGCATACATCAGGATTTTGTCATTTCACCGTACTTAGTTAATATTTATGATGAGCAAATAATCCAAGACAGTAGACTATATTTTAAAAAATGGCATCAGAATTGGGGGAGGAGTCTTCTCTTAGGAAAATAAATTTACCATGTTGACCCAAAAGTTCAGACCTTTTGCCATCAAGTTAATTACAGCTCATGGCGAACCCCTGTGTTACAACAGTAAAACTGCTACATAGGGCATTCTTGGCTCTAATCTCTTATTGCCAGGCCTTTCTTTTGGAGAACTGCTGGGTGGGTTCAATTTATCATCCACCACTCAGGGACCTATAAACAACTGACAACTCAAACACTGATATTTATTGAGGGCAGGTGTTGTTCCAGGTGCCATTCAGCCATTTCAGATTCATAGTAACCCTGTGTACAACAGAACAAAACACTGTCCAGTCCTGTGTCATCCTCACAATTGTTATTATGTTAAAACCCATTGTTGCTCACACAGTGTCAGTCCATCTCATTGAGGGTCTTCTTCCTTTTTGCTGACCCTCCATTTTACCAACCATGATGTCCTTTCTGACAACATGTCCAAAATATGAAGGACAAAGTTTCATCATCGTTGCTTCTAAGAAGCATTCTGGCTGTACTAATTTCAAGACAGATTTGTTTGTTCTGGAAGTTCATGGTACTTCCAATGTTCTTCATTAACAACATCATCCCTTGATGATCCTGGTCCTCTGCTCCTGGAATGTAAGACTAACTACTCGCCACTTTATGTTACAAATTCTACCTTTACGGTTGTGAAAATGGCAACTAGTCATGATAACAGTAAATCACTGTTGAATCTTAGTCCCTTCTCTTTTCACTAGACCCATCTAGACAAGATGAAAACAATTCAGTGGGAAGTCTATGTTCCCCCACACTCTGAAACTAAACTTCCTCTTAAAAACTTGTAAGTCAGCCACTTTGTGCCTTTACAGTCCCCCCTATTTTAGGTAGCCAATGTGTAAGTTGCCCATCCCTATCAATCCTTTCTACAGAGGGAATGTTTGATCCTTTATGTGAAGGCTCCTTCTCACTCGGTTGGTATTTTGAGCTATGTTGTTGTTGTTGTTGTTAAGTGCCGTCGAGTCGGTTCCGACCCATAGCGACCCTGTACAGGGTTTCCGAGGGTGTAAATCCTTACGGGAGTAGAAAGCCTCATCTTTCTCCCGCGGAGCGGCTGGTAGTTTCGAACCGCTGACCTTAAGGTTCGCAGCCCGATTCGTAACCACTACGCTACCGGAGCTCCTATACTACCTCCATAACTAAGGACCTCTGGTAGTGGTTACGAATCAGGCTGCGAACCTTAAGGCCAGCAGTTCGAAACTGCCAGTTGTTCCGCCGGAAAAAGATGAGGCGTTCTGTTCCCGTAAAGATTTACAGCCTCAGAAACCCTGTACAGGGTCGCTATGGGTTGGAACTGACTCGATGGCACTTAACAACAACAACAACAACACCTCCGTAAGTTTAGGTCACATTCATCAAATTGTAACAATTTACACTTGCTTCCTTTATTAAATTTCTTTATCTTCGTCTGTTTGAGTTCTTATCATCAAACCATCAAAACTAGGTCAAATGAGTATTATCTGCAAATTTGGACGTTTTTGTGCATCTCTCCTCACTTCATATCAACTGCACGCTTCACTCTCAGCTCTAGCCCTCCATGGCTATGTCCTTGTCCATGGACTTAAGAATCCTCATGTCTCACCAAACATCAGACCAACCAGTCCTTCCTCTCCTCTTTCTCATCTCCAGGTCGATGGGAGTCTACGCAATGTGGTTGAATTCAGCCCATATGTTCATTGCTGCCTTTCACCGTCTTCCACTCACCAGTAGACCAATGTGGTCATCAGTAAACTTACATGCTTGCTTGTGTGTTCCCTTTGAATTTCAATCTTGGAGGGGCATTTGTCCTGAAAGGACTTAGATTAGTTGCTGGATGGTGCCCTGGAAAACAACTTGCTTGTTCTTTCAGTAGCCAGTCAGACTGCCATTTTTGTTTTGGCTTTTATTGCTGGTCTTTCTTTTAAGATGTACCTTCTGTCCCTCTAGCTGCTCCAGGTTGGCTTACATGTCCTTCCAAGTGGGCATATTGCGCCTCAGAATGTTCTGGATGGGGCTTAAAATTCCACCTAAGGTCCTATACACTACAAAGCCTCCTCAAGAAGCTGATTTCACTGTAGAACCCCTTTTAGGCATCCCGATTAATTATAGGCTTAAGATGGGTTTACAAGCTTTCTTTAATCATGTTTCCTGGTATTCCTTTCTCTCCCACTCAATGGTATATTTTATAATAGTAAGCAAAGGAAACCAATATTCATAAGACAGTCAAACATTTTAATATTATGTTCCCTTTTTTACCCATTCAGCCTATGCCTTCATCCCTGTATCACAGAGCCCTGTTTTACCAAGGTTGTGTCTCACTATTTACCTTTGTCCCATTTAGCCCATACAAACCTGCCTACGTGTTCTTTTATCTGCCTTGCTCTTCCATCCCTTTACCCCTTCTTATGTATTGCCCTCTCTAATAACCGAATTATAATGTATCTATCCCCTAACCTCTGCTCTACCATCCTTTCCCTCCCACTCCTGGTAGCCAAAAAAGATTTTTTTTTTTTTTTTCCTTTCTTTTAGTATGAGTATCTTTTCTTAAGCTTCATGTTTGTAATGTTTCCATGTTCTTAGATTTTCATTTTCATGGTATGTTTTGAAGTATTATATTTCTTTGAGGTTACCCTATATACTATTAACTTTTTCCTCTCTTTAAAACAGTTTATTTTACCCTGAAAACTACCTGACCTCCTCATCATCTGGAACTCTGTTCCTATATTTTTATCTTCTTTCATACTGTAATTGTTTTGATCAAAGACTAACCTCCCAGATCCTCTGAATTTGTTATTGGAGTTCTATTCTGTTCTGGACTCTTCCATCTGTTGATTGAATTCTGGGTGGTGTTGCCACATATGTCAATCTGTGGTTGTTGTCTGTTTTTGTTGCTTCTCAGTCCAAAGAACTCCCTTTAGAATGTTTTGAAGCACTCGGTTTGCTCTGACAAAGTACATTAGCTTTTGCTTCTCCTGAAATATTACACCATCCTATTTGATTGACAGCTTTGCTGGATAGATGATTCTTTGTTGGCATTTTTTTTTTTTTTTTCTTTCAGGGTTTTGTATACGTCTCCCCATTGCCTTCTTGTCTGCAAGGTTTCTGCTAAGAGGTCAGAGTTTAAGCATATTTGCTTGCCTTTGTAAGTAACACTTTTCTTTTCCCTCGCTGCTCTCAGAATTTTCTCATTATCTTTGAATTTGGAGAGCTTGAATATGATATATCTTGGTGATTTTCTTTTGGGGGGGTCTATCCTTCCTGGGGTTCGTTGTGCTTCTTGAATGCTTATCTTTTCATTGTTCAGGATGCTAGGGAAATTTTCTTCCAGCAGCTCTTCAACTATCTCTTCTGTGATCTTCTGTGATTCTCTTATTCCAAAATTCCAATAATTCTCGTTATTCCTCTTCATGTTATCCCACATGAATCTTAGACTTCTTCAGATTTTTTACTCCTTTTGTCTGCTTGCTCTTCTATCTTAGCAATATTGAGAGATTTGCCTTCCAGTATTCTGGTGCTGGCTTCCATCTCTTCAATTCTACTTCCTTGTCTTTTCAATGTGCTGTCCATTTCTGATATTTTATTATTAATCATTTGAACCTCTTTTAGCAAGTTTTGAATTGTTTCCAATGTTATTTCTATCTTATTTGATTATTCCTGTAGCACTTTCCTGACCTCTTCCTAATATTTCTCCACCTGTGGATCATTTGGATGCACTTCAGTATAGTTTTCCTGAATTCCTTCTCAGACAGTTCCAAAGCCTGCCTTCCTTCCAACAGGAAGACTAGTTCTAACTGCAGTTCATGTTTCATTTATTCTATCTTGTTTCTGGAAATGAATTGAGATCTTCGACAGTTTCTTGGGCATCTTCAATAATTTGATGTGTTTTCAATAATTAAGTGAATGTATGTTAATGTATTAAGTCTTCTGATTGCCTCCAGGTAGATGTGATCAGGAGATGGGCTTCCCTTTTCATTTTTCTTATTACTCAAACTCAGAGTAACTGTAGCAGGTTCTGGCTGCCTATCTGGTGTGTGTAGCAGCTGGTATTGGTCCTTGCCTGGATGGTGGGATTTTATGGAGGGTGTGATTGTAGCTTGGCTATATGACCACAATTGCTGTCTCTTCTTGGGTAAAGTATGGAGAGAAAGAACACCTCCCTAGGTAAGAGGTGAGACCAAAGAAACAAAACAAAAAATAAAACCAAAACTGCAAAAAAACACACCAAAAACAAAAACAAAAACAGATTGGATTCTATATATACAATATAGTCTATAATTACAAATAAAAAGCAAAATATGAGTATGACTTTAATTCTCTACACTCAGCCTGTTGGAGCCATTCTGGGAGACTATACTATTTTAGACAGTTCCTATTAACTTCTTCCTCTTCTTAGATTCTGTGTGATGTGGTCTTTGCTAAGCAGATCTGTGTGCATGTGTAATAGAATCCTCTGGAGATGGGATTAAGTCCACTTGCTCAGGCACCCCCTCTAGTCACAAGAATGGAGGTGTGCAGACAGTGAGAAACCAATGAACAGGAAAAAATATTCACACTATTATCTCTGAGGATTGTCAAACATCTGTGGTAGGAGCACTCCTTTGATAATGCTCCTTCTTGGTGATGCCCAAGATGGCAGATACAGCATCCACTGATGACCACAGATTAGAAAACACCACCTTTCTTGCTTCTGCTACAAATACCACTAACAGTAAGCCTTCAATCCTTCTAAATATTCCTTTATATGTAATTCAGTTTGGGGACTGTCCCCTTACCCTGCTTCATCAGGTATTCTATGTTATTACTGGTGGAGGTCTGCACCACGCTTCTCTGTAATCTGCCATCAAACCCCACTCCCCTCAGACTATAGTCTTTGATATTCATCAATATTTCAAGTCCTCTTCACTTCCAACAAGTAAGGTTGTGTCATCTGCATATTGCAGGTTGTTAATGTGTCATCCTCTAATCCTGATTTTACATTCTTCCTTAAATAATCCAGCTTCTAGGCTTATTTGCTCATTATACAAATTGAAAAAGTATACTGATGAGTTAAAACCTTGACACACTTTTCCTAATTTTAAACTATTCAGTATCCCCAGGTTTATTCTAACAATTGTCTCTTGGTCTATGTATAGGTTCTTTGTGGACACAATGAAGTGCAGATATCATAGAATATATCTCCTTTTTGTTTTCAACAAAACATAAAAGCAACATTAAAAAGTCTGTTATTTCAAATAATACTTGAAGAATGTTCAGTCATCATAATGTACTGCTGGGTATTCATCGTCTCCTGAGTGATTTATTAGCAATATCTGAAATACAGAATTTTGTTAAAGGAATAACTCATTACATTGTTTTTTTTCAATATATTCCTACTCTGTATTCCATGGCTTAGTTAATCACTAAGTTAACTTAGTTAATCATACAGTCAATCATTCCTCTGCTTGCCCAAGCTAGAAATCTCAGGATCATTTTTGTTTTCTCCCTGTCCTTTACTTCTATACAACCAATTGCTCAATGCATATCATCACATCACATTTCAAAATAACTTTCAATCCTGCCCCATAACTCCATTCTCACTGTCTCCAAATAAATGGATGCTTCATCATTTACAGCTTAAATTACTGTAGTTAACTTTCTGCACATAAGTTTTTACTATTCTATTTTAGCAAAACAGCTAGAATTGTCTTATGTAAATATGATCAGATAGCAGCTACCATTAAAACCATTTGATGATTTCTTATTACCTGTAAGATAAAAGACCATTTCAGGACTGAAAGGACAATTTAGTCTTTATTATTTAAAATCCTCCATATCTATATCTCTGTAGACCAGTAATGCTAGGGTATTTCTGATACCTTGAAAATCCCATTCATTTCAGGCCTCTCAGTTTTTGCATCTCATCACCCTTGCTCTTACTTTTCCTTTTTCATCTGAACATTAATAACACTGTCTTTTATTCTAAAAACTCCTCTCTCTGAATCCTTCTTTGAATTGCCTAGCTGTAATATGTTGCTCTTTGAATATCGAGTAAATATTTCTACAAATCAGATATCGTATTGCTTTAAGAGTCCTGTTGTGGCACTGTGGGTGGACTGCAACGTAGGTTTGAATCACAAGGTCAGGAGTTGAAGAAGCTCATCAGCCGCTCCTTGGAAACCCTACAAAGGGTTGCTATGAGTAAAAACCAACCCAATGGCACTTAACAACAACAACATAATAAACTATGTATCTAAATATCCTGACAAGTTATACATTCTGAAAAAGTAGCATTCTTAACTACTTGTTTTTAGTGTGTATTTAATGTGTTAAACACATTTACAAGCACTTTGTGAGTACAATTTTGCTTTAAAGCAACTCTGAAAGAAATGTACTCTGTACCCATTTTACAGATGAAGAAAATGAAGGAAAAAATAAGTTAAAATAACTTAGTCAAGGTCACATACCTAATAGATGGCAAGAGGTAGGACTGAGAGGTAGACTTGGACAATGATTTCAAAGTTCAAATTTATAATATATAGCATGAATATTCTTTTTTTTTTTCGCCTCTATCATCTTAGGCTAAGCATCTAAGAAATGTGGGGAAAGGTAAATTTAAAAAACAAACAAACTGTTTTATTGTGAATTATGTGATAGTTTACATGGGAGAACATTAGTTTAACATTCATCCTGTCGTATATCATTTCATTGCCGTGGTTACAATCACCT
>NW_006408703.1:3979460-3981400 GCF_000296735.1 Chrysochloris asiatica
ATTGCTGTTTTTCCCTCACTTACCCTTATCAGTGATGAATGTGGTCACCAGTCAAAGCACATGCCTGCTCATATATTCCCATTGAGTTTTAGTCTTGGAAGGGGGCATGCCCTGAGAGGACTTGACCACTTGCCTTGATGTCTCCTGGGCTAGCACCTTGCTTGTTGTTGTAGTAATCAGTCAGACTGCTGTTATTGTTTTGATATTTCCTGCCGGTCTTTATTTCAAAAAGTATTTTCTGTTCTTCTAGTCGCTCCAGGTTGGTCTGCTTCTCCTTTCAAGTGAAAATTTCCCATGTCAGTAGATTCTAGATAGGGTTCCGGATTCCACCAATGGTATTATGTAATTCAGAATCTCCACAGAAGCCTCCTTCACTGGGCATGCTGTAGCCCCATTTTAGGTATTCCAATTAGTTATAGGCAGAAGACATACTTACAAGCTTTCTATGGTGATATTTCTATCTATTTGTTTCTCTCCAACTTGAGTGTCTATTTTATAATGGTATTCCAGTGAAACCAAGATTCAAAAGACAGCCAAATATCTTTACATCCCCGCCCCCCTTTTGCCCATTCTAACTGTGTCTCAATCCCTGAATCCCAGAGCCCTGTTTTTCCAAGGTTGTGCATACATCATTATTTACTTCTGTCCCACTTAGCCCATGCAAGCATGCCTAATTGTTTTCCTATCTGCCTTATTCTTCCATTTCCTACCCCTTTCTTTTTTATTGCTCCCCTCCCTAGCTCCCAAACTATCCTGTGTCAATTCCCTATCCTGTGCCCCTCCTTCCCCTCATTTCCCTCAGCTCATCCCCCACCTCCCGGTAACCAGCAAAGAATCACCCCCCATTAAGTATGGGTTCTTTTTCTCAGTCTTTTACAGTAGTGGTCCAATGCAGTATTTCTCCTTTTTCTGACTGACTAATTTCACTCAGTATAATGTCCTCAAGAACCATCCATGTTATGCGGTGGCTTACAGTTTCCTTGTTATTCTTCAAGGTAGAATAATATTCCACTATGTGTATATACCACTATTTGTTTATCCATTCTTTAGTTGATAGGCACTTAGGCCATCTCCATCTCTTTGCTATTGTAAATACTGCTGCTATGAACATTGGTGTTTCTTGTGGGTAAATATCAAATAGAGGAATTGTTAGATCATAAGGGATTTCTGTTTCCAACCTTCTGAGGAAACGTCATATTGCTTTCCAGAGAGGTTGGACCATTTTGCAATCCCACCAGCAATGCAGGAGCATCTGAGTCTCTGCACATCATTGTCAGCATTTATTGTCCTATACTTTTTTGATCTTTGCTGTTATTGATGGTGTGAGATGATATCTCATTGTTGTTTTGGTTTGCCTTTCTAATGGCTAGTGACTGTGAACATTTCTTCATATGTTTGTTGGCTGGTCAGATCTCCTCCTTGATGAGGTGTCTGTTCATATCCTGTGCCCATTTTTTAATTGGGTTATTTGTCTTTTTCTTGGAGAGGTGTTGTAGTTTCCAATATAGTTTAGAAATGAGTCCCTTGCTTGATGTTGTATTGCAAAAATTTTTTTCCCATTTTGTGGGTTTCCTTTTTATTCTTCTGGTGCAGTCTTTCAATGTACATAAGATTTTAATTTTTAGTATGTCCCAATCATCTATTTTGTCTACTTTTGTTTGTGTAGTTTTCAGAATGTTTCATAGCCTAGTGTTCCCTGAATTAGCACCGTCACGTTTGTCCCTATTTTTTCATCGATGGCCTTCATAATTTTGAGATTCACATTTAGGTCTTTAATCCATGCTGAGTTGGATTTTGTATAAGGTGTGAAGTAAAAGTCATTTTTCAATCTCTTGCATATCTCACTCCAGGTTTGCCAGCACTATCTTTTGAAGAAACTATCTCCACCCCATGCAATCTATTTAGGTACTTTGTCAAAAAAATTAGTTGACTATATGTGG
>NW_006408703.1:3982284-3984255 GCF_000296735.1 Chrysochloris asiatica
TGCCTTTTCTGCATCAATTGATATGATCATGTGGTTTTTCTAATGTTGAACCATCCTTGCATCCTTGATATGAATCCCACTTGATCATGATGTATTATTATTTTAATGTGCTGCTGGATTCTGTTGGCTAGGATTTTGTTGAGAATGTTTGCATCTATGTTCATGAGGGTTATTGGTCTCCTAATTTTCTTTCTTAGTGATGTTGTTCCCTGGTTTTGGTTTGAGGTTTATGCTTGCTACATAAAATGTATTAGGAAGTATTCCATCCTCCTCTATATTTTGGAGTAATTTGAGTAGAATTGGTGACAGCTCTTCCCTGAAGCCATCTGGGCCTGGACTTCTCTTGGTTGGGAGTTTTTTGATGACTTGATCAATTTCTTCTTTTGTGATGTGACTGTTCAGGTTTTCTACTTCACTGTGTGTAAGTTTAGGTAGGTTGTGTTTTCTAAAAATGTATCCATATCTTCTAAGTTTTCAAATTTGTTAGAGAACAACTTTTCATAGTATTCAGTTATTATCTTTATGATTTCCTTTGGTTCCATTGTGACATTGCCCATGTGGTTTCTAATGCATGTTAATTTTTTTCTTCTCCCTCTTTTCTTTTGATATTTTGCCAATGGTCTGTCAACTGTGTTAATCCTTTCAAGGAACCAGCTTCTTGTCCTGTTGATTCTTTCTATAGTTTTTCTGTTTTTATCTCATTTATTACTGCTCTAATCTTTATTATTTCTTTCCTTTTGGTGGCTGTAGGTACCCACTGTTGGCCTGTTTCTAATTGCTGTAAATATTATATTAATGTGTTAATTTTGGTTCTTTCTTCTTTTTGGATGTGTGCATTTATTTCAATAAATTGTCCTCTCAGCACTGCTTTTTCCATGTCCCAAAGATTTTGGTATGTTGTGTTTTCATTTTCATTTTTTTCTAGGAGCTTTGTGAGTTCATGTTTAATTTTTTCTACTACCCAGTTGCTTTTCAGCAAGGTGTTATTCAATTTCCATGTATTTGACTTTATTTCCTTGGTCTTCCTATTGCTGATTTCTAATTTGATAACTTTGTGGTCTGAGAAGATGCTTTGTAGTATTTTGATGTTTGTAAATTTATAGAGGTTTGTTTTGTGGCCTAACACATGGTCTATTCTGGAGAATTTTCTATGTGCGCTGGAAAAGAATGTGCATTGTGCAGTTGTTAGGTTGAATGCTGTGTACACATCTATGAGGTCCAGTTGGCTGATTGTGTTGTTTAGTTCTTCTGTGCTTTTGTCAAGTTTATTTCTGGTTGTTCTTTCCATTTTTGAAAGTGGTGTATTAAAATCGCCCATGATTATTGTAGATTCATCTATTTCTTTTTTCAAATCTACTAGAGTTTACTTTTTATATTTTGGAGCTCTTTCATTGGGTGCATAGATATTTATTATGGTTTTGTTATCTTGCTCAAGTGTCCCTTTAATCATGAGATAATGTCCATCTTTATGTATTATGCTAGTTTTTGCCTTAAAGTTTATTTTATCATAGATTAGTACTGTCACTCCTGTTTGTTTTTTTATTGCAATTTGCTTGGTATATTTTTTCCCATCCTTTGACTTTTAATCTGTTTTTGTCTCTATGTGTAAGATGTGTCTCTTGCAGACAGCATATTGAAGAGAAGAAGATTAAAAATAAATAAATAAATCTGTAGCCTAATATCATTATGGCTTTAATGTCCTCTTTCGGCTTCTTGCCTTCAAGGCCATCTGACAAATTTCAAGATGCCACTTTTGGTTGTTATGCTATACCTCAGGATTTCATTTAATTTTCTGCCTGTTTTGTTTTTAAACTCTCTTTCCCTCTCCCTCTCCACATACCTTGTTCTGGACTTTTCCCTATTAAAAAACAGTTCAGGGCTGGTTCTTGAGCTGAGAGTATCTGTGCAAATGCGCAACAGAAGAAACTCCCAGTGGTGGCAGTGGGGAGTGTCCACTCCCTCAGGAACCCC
>NW_006408703.1:3984520-3992483 GCF_000296735.1 Chrysochloris asiatica
ACTACAAGTTCCACTAGCTATAAGCCTTCAAACTTTTCAAATATTCCTACCTATGTGGTTCAGAGTTTTGGAGCTCTTCCCTGAAACTGCTTCACCTGATATTATGTGGTATTGCTAAATACGAACTTCACTGTACCTCTACCTTATCTGCCATCATGTACCATTCCAGTAATTTTGAATGATTTTTAAAGAATGGAAAAATTCCATTTCATATATGCCAATGAAAAAATCCATGTAACTTAACATTTCTGGTACGTAGAAATTATATGACCTTTATCCTTCTTTGTTTAAAAAATTCTGATATTGTTATACTGATGCTCCTTGGTCCTGTCAACACTCCTGTTCTTTTCCTACATAGCCACCTTGCTCCCTAGGTTTATTTAGATTGTCCCAGGTTATTTGGAAAACAATGGACAACCACAATTCCTTTAGGGGAAAGCTGTTTCTGTATCAAAATTAACGGGGAATAATTAAAGGTAATGATTGTTGCTGGCATTCCTGGTGTAACACTGTGGGTTAATGCACTGGACTGAAAAGTTGGTTTGAACTGCAAAGTATGCAGTTCAAGTTCACTAGCCACTCCGTGGAAATCCTATATAGGGTTGCTATGTGTAGGAACCAACTCGACAACACTCAACAACAACAACAGCAGTTTTGTTGTACACCACTATCATCACCATTGTTTACAATATTTAATTCAAGTTACTTACAAAAATTTTGATTTCAGGTTGTTATAAACACGAAGACCTGCTGAAATGAAAACATTTTATTAGTTCTCTATGCTATCAAGATAATTTACCTCATAACCACAAATATGTGAAAAATACAGATAAAACAATTCTTAATTTAATAATACCATCTGGAGGCAAAAACCACATGTTTGTTAGTGTTATTACTTTAGAAAGACCTTATTATATAGTAATCAAAATAAATTATTTTTTTTCCTGTAGAGCATTCTTTAAATGAACTAGCTATTTAAAAGTTATCATGTGATTGTTGTTGTTAAGCGATGTTGAATCTGTTCCGACCCATAGTGAACCTGTAGAGGGTTTCCAAGGAGCAGTTGATGAGCTTGAACTGCTGATCTTGTGGTTCACACTGACTTTGCAGTCCAACACATTAAGTCACACCACCATACCAGGAATCACACAGAGCAGCCAATTTGCAAATGAATCCCATGTAAATGTTATGGGAGAGGGAAACCAGGACCAGCCCTTCCCCTTATGATATTCTATGTTGCAACAGTATAACATTCTCAAAGCAGTATGACACAAAACAAAGTAACACATAACACACATATATGAAAGTAGCTACATAATTTTCAAGCTGTTTAAACTTAGGTTAAACCATCATAAACCTGCAGAGAATTCTCTGAACAAACACATATTTCTGAAACAGGAACTTCTGCCCTTTTCCCCTGCAAATTCTTGGAAGACTCATGGTAATTTTGCCACAATCAGTGCATCACAATCTGACAGCAAAATTTACCAGTGAAGCAGAGCATTGGCTTTCTCAGCAAGTGGCTCAAGATCCCAATGGCTCCCCCAACAAAGTACACACAAATTATTCCTGCTTTCTAAGAAAAATAGAATTACTTCCCTTAAAATGCCCACAGAAGTGCCAAACTTAGTCAAAACCTAGTGACTATAATTCCCTAAGTGAGCATCTTACTTTCTACAAGGAGAAGAACCTGTCTCAACAATTTGTGGTTTCCTGTAGAATTAAAGATAAAAGCATGGCATTACATTTTTTTAAATGTAATTAGATTAGCATGTTATGATTAAAGAAAGAAAGAAAGAGAGGGCAAAAAAAAAAACCATGTTTATGAACACAATGGATATCATTGTAGTTCCTGCCTGAAGAAACTGTTCAGAAATGTAGGCTTCAAAAAAAAAAAAAAAATTAAAGTGTACCAATCCTTAATCCTTCTAATCTAACTGGCATCTGATTTCTAATGCAGTTTTGGGTGCACATGTGTGTATGTGTCTGTGTGTGTGTGACCAAATGCCTGTATAAAGTTTTCTTTGGATTATGCCACAAGGAAAAGAAACTGATATACCTTGAGCAATGGAAAGGCCTGTCTTTAAGCAGACAGGCTCTCTGATGATTTAAATAAAATAAGCTTTATGAGAAAAACATTAAGCAGACTCCTTTCTGATTATTTTTCTAAAAGAAAAATTCTCTTCTAATTGATGCCTTGAAGCTTATTGCTGCAAATTGAAGTTTATGTCAAATAGTTGGCAGTGCTTCAAGGAAAATTATTTGTCTCACCTTGATTTTCTAATTGAGATGTTTAGGGGTGCTTTGCTTCTTTTTTATCTGGAAGTGTTATGGTTGACATCGTCTACATGGGATGTTTCAACTTGGCTTCCCATTTCTTTTCTTGCTGAGTGCTAAATTGTTTTTAGTCTATCTGGCATTCTGTTATTTTTTTCCTCCCCCCACAGGGTTCAGTATTTGTCCTTGAAGAGTTGTCAACGGCAAAACACAAAGAAAATTGTATATCCAATTAAAGCGTACCAAAGCACAACTGTCAAATAAAAGCATTAACCCTCAGAGTACCACAATTTCTGGTATAATCTGACAGGTCTCTTCTCAGATCCTTCAACTTTCCTTACTTTCAATTCCCTTCCTTTCTTTTAAAGATATTGCTTATGGGACAGCTTTGTACTCTATAATATGTGATATATACATATTTATCAAGTCATGTTCTGACTATAGGTAACATACTTAGTAGATGCATTTTTTCAGGGTAAGTAATTAATCTCATTTTGAAGCAGATGGTTGTTGTTGTTAAATGTCATGGAGTGGCTTCTGACTGAAACCCTGTATGAGGTTTCCAAAGAGCTGCTGGTGAGTTTGACCCATTGATTGCCATACAAACCGACTTTGTAGCACAGTGCCACATCAGGATTCCTAGAAATAGAATAGTTAATCATATTTTACACACAGACTTCATTTTCATTCTTGTTTTTCTTTCTTTAATAAATATACTGAGTTCCTTCCATTTCCAGGAACTTTGTTGTTCACTGGATATTTAACATCAAATAAAGCAGAAACGATCGCTGTCCTTACGCATTTACAACCTAGTGAGAAAGACTAATCAACTACAATTAAATTACAACTTTTATAAATGGTATGATAGACCAGGAAAAGATGCTATAAGAATGATTGAGTTCTGGAAGATGAAAAGAAAGGGATTAAACCATTGAAAGACTTGAGACAGCTATCTTCTAAGTAAAGGGCACAGGACTCCTGGTATAGTGCTGTGGGCTCATGCGCTGGATTGCAAGTTCAGTTTGAACCACAAGGTATGTGTTTCAAGTTCACCAGCCGCTCCTAGTACACCCTATACAGGAACACTATGGGTCAGAAACAACTCAATGGCACTTAACAACAACAACAATAAGGAGAGGCGGAGGCCTGGTATGGCTCTGTGGGATAAAGCATTGGACCAAAAGGTCAGTTTGAACCCTAAGGTCTGCAGTTCATACTCATCACACACTCCTTGGAAACCCTTTGCAGCGTTGCTGTGAGTCTGAACCCACCGAATGGCACTTAACCACAGCAACAACAACAAGGGGGGGGGTGGATACATGGAATTTCAATGATGTTTAGGAGGTGTGGAAAGATAAGTAGAACCATAACATTTCTTGAGAGCCTCATACTTGTCAATTTAAAATAGTTACAGCTGTATGTTACAGAAACAATGATATTTGTTTACTTTTAAAATAGTTGTTGTTGTTGTTAAGTGCCATCGAGTCTGTTCCAACCCATGGCGACCCTGTATAGGGTTTCTGAGGTGCAGCTGGTGAGCTTAAACCACCGACCTTGCAGTTCAAATGGCTTTGCAGAGCATACATATATCATTTCTTATAATGTACTCAAAAAGTAGTAAGTACCTTCTTGTAGGTTATGACCATCAAGACTCCAAGTTTTTGAATCTGCCTGTGTGGAGCTATAGAATAAGCACTGGACTGCTAACTACAAGGTTGTTGATTCAAACCCACTAGCCACATCTCAGAAACCTTATATAGGGTCACTATTAGTTGTAATGGACTCAACTGCAATTAGCCACAACAGCACTTATATCTTAGTGTGTTGACCTTATCCTAGGCTGGTTCCACTGCTGGATGAAAAATGGCAGTAGCAGTCTCAGGAATTATAACCAAACAAGATAATATACCAAGGAAGAACCCGATCTTCTTCATATCTCCTATTTCTTTATTAAGAGAGAGACGTCCTTTCTGAGTTGCTCCCAGTAGACTTTCTTTCATGTTTTCTTGGGCAGAATTGGTCCACTTTTCCATTCTTTAGTGAACTATGAGGAATGTGCACTAGATTATAAGCATGTGGGAAAGTTCAACCATCATTTCTGTGTGGTAGTTATCAGCAAGAATATAATCTCCAAAGTGTGATAATGGATTCAGTCCTCATCTCCCCATTTTTTGTAATCATTGTTAGCAGCTCACTTGTACTTTCTCTCTCAGCCAGACACCCAGAGCTAGATCAGAGTGCAAATATTAGAGAGCACCTTCTTTCAGATGACCAACTACGTCTCAGAAATCCTATCCCTGTGAATCAGAACTTACTCAACAGCACTTAACAACAACAATCTGGCACTCACTGCCTTTATGGGTTTGTAAATCTGTTGGAATGACTCACATAATTCCTGGAGAATACACTATATTAGTAGCTACAACTCTATTAAGGAACTCTGGTAGCATAGTGGCTACAAGTCGGGTTGAAAACCTCAAGGTCATCAGTTCAAAACTACCAGCTGTTCCATGGGAGAAAGATGAGGCTTTCTGTTCCTGTAAAGATTTACAGCCTCATAAAACCCTATGCAGGGTGGATATGAATCAGAACCAACTCCATGGTACACCATCACTACCACAACTTTATTACAAACGAAAAATGATCTTCCCCTTAACATCTTATGCTGGGAGCAATGATAGTGCAAACTTCCACTTCCCAAATAAGAACTTGCTACAAAAAATTTTGTCAACTTTACTGAGCAATAATTCTCAGTGGTTTGCAAGTTACATAGTAATTTCCCATGATATGATCTGGTATGCTAAACCATTAAGAGACTGGACTGCAATATCCTTAATCCCATCACAGACCTGATCTGAGAGTATCCCAGGGTTGTGGCCTGTAGTATTTTTTTTTTTTTTTTTAATCTTATAAAAGATTAAAGAAGATAGAAGTAAGCAGATAAATGGATCTATTGCCACCCAGAAAACAGAGTCAGGAGTGCAGTGTATACTTTGGACCCAGGTCTCCTTCACGGTGAAGTTTCTAGATCCAGGCGAAGATTAATGCCAAGACAGTGAGAATAGCCAAAGAATGCTGGTTGTACAGATGTGGAGAGGAGACAATGACCTTTCTCCAGAGCCTACAAAGAAAGAAAGCCTTCCCCTAGAGTTGCCACTTAGAATTTGAACTCCTAAACTATGAAAGAATATATTTCTGTTTGTTATAACCATGCACTTGTATTTCTGTTGTGGAGCAGTAGATAACTAGGATACTCTTCAACCAGGAAGCTTCATCTGAACCTTTTAGTAAGAGACTCATCAACTTCACCAAGTGGCCATGAGAGATAAAGTATTGCTTGGTAAGGTTCAACATCAGTTTCTCAGGTGATCCTTTTTGGTCTGGTCAACCCCTCATTCATTAGCCTTAGGTGTTGATACCACTAGAATGAACTGAGACCAAAAGGTCAAGTTGCTGTCTTCAAGATGCTTCCAAAGGGAACAAAATGAATGAGTGATATGATATTAGCAATGGATATTAGCAGGTAAAACATTATGATCATTTCACATATCCTAAGAATATCGTTTCTCTGCAATTCATCAGTAGATCTGTTTTGGAAGAAGTGCATCCAGAGTGCTCCTGAGAGGCCAGGATGGCCAAACTTTGTCTCTCATACTTTGGACATATTGTCGCGAGGGAACAGTAGCTGGAGAATGATATCATGCTTGGTAAAATGGAGGGTCAGAGAAAAAGAGGAAGACCCCCAATGAGATGGATTGGCCAGGTGGCAGCATTGATGGACTCAAGTACGGCAGCGGTAATGAGGTTGGCCCAGGATCGGACATTGTTTCGTTCTGCTGTGCATGGGGTCACTATGAGTTGGTTCCGACTCAATGGCACCTAACAACAACAACAAGAATATCATACAGGAAGAAATCAAGAGGTCATTAAAAAGATAGGAAAGCTAGGAGAGACTGAAATGGATGTCAGAAAAGACTCCTAAACTTGCTCACCAGCACAGAAATGCTAAAGCAAATGAAAGACATGAGAAATTAAAAGAGCTGAGTAGAAAATTTCAAAGGGCAGCTTGAAAAGACAAAGTATTATAATAAAATGTGCTAAAACCGGAGTTAGAAAACCAAAAGGGAAGGAAACATCCAGCATTTTTCAAGCTGAAACTAAAGAAAAAAATTTAAACCTTGATTTGTATTGCTGAAGGATTTTATGGGCAAAATATTGAATGATGCAGAAAGTATTAAAATAATTGATGCATTTGTGTTATGGTATTAGAGAAGAATATTGAGAGTACCATGGGCTGCCAGAAGAACAAACAATTGTGTATTAGAGAAAGTACAGCCATAGTGTTCCTTAGAAGCCAAGATAGTCAGACTTCATGCCTCATACTTTGAACGTGTTATCAGGAGATACCAGTCCCTGGAGAACAACAGCATGCTTGGTGTAGTGGAGGGTCAGAGGAAAAGAGGGAAATTTCAACAAGATCGATTGACACCAGCAGCAGTAATGGGACCAAGCGTAACCTATTATGAGGATGGTGCAGAATCAGGTGGTATTTCATTGTACACAGGGTAACTATGAATCAAAATCGAATACACAGCACCTAACAAAAACAAAGCATCTTTGGAGTCTTTGGTACATTAGAATAAGCACTGAACTGATAACTGCAAAGTTGGAGGTTAAAACCCACCAGACACTCTTCAGAGACCCTGTATAAAGTAGCTATGAGTCAGAACCTACTCCAAAGTACTTAACAACAGCAAAGTAACTTTTTGCTATTTAATTGCACAGGTTGAACAGTCTAGATAAATGTCCTCTTTTAAAGAGGCTTACTAGTCAAAATGGATTCCTGGTATGGCACTGTAGGAATAGCACTGGACTGTGAACCACAAGGGCAGCAATTCAAAGCCCCCAGCTGCTCCTCAGACACTCCATACAGAGTGGCTGTGAGTTTGAGTTGACTCAATGTCAAATAACAACCACTGCAACTAGTCAAAATATATTTACAAATTTAAACTGATTTAATCATGTCTTGAGAATTATTATTGACATAAATGCTGCTTCAATTAATAAACAGAAGATTTGCAGTATTTCTTTCAAGCATTATAGTGCTTCATTATGTTATTAAAGTTTATTCATGCAAAATTTTCTAAATCTGAGAAAAAGAAGACAGATGCTGTTGTAAATGAAACATTCTATCTTCCCTGCCATTCACTGTGACAATGAACAATATGTCGCATTATCTTCACCAACATGAGAAATTCATCAAGGAAGATACTGAAAAAGGAGAACATTAAAACAATAAGAAACAAAAATTTTGTATTGCTTGTACTCAACTAGCTTTTTATAATATTGCTGATAGTTTAATTATAATGTTGTTATGTGCCATCGAGTCAGTCTTTACTCATAGCAGTCCTGTGTAGTGTTTCTGAGGAGTGGCTTATGGGTTTGAACCAATGACCTTGTGGTTAGCAGTCAGTACTTATCCTAGATCTGAATTGTGTTAGGCGTGTAGTATCTTAATTTGGATAACATTACTATGTAGGGTATGTTTTTGGCCCCACATCAAATGTGAGAATGTTGAAATTCAGTTAATCGGTGAGCAAGATGGTCAGAATTCATATTTAACTATCCCATATTAAAGCTGTTCCTCTTACTACACAACTAAGTGTGTGTGTGTGTGTGTGTGTGT
>NW_006408703.1:3993025-3994828 GCF_000296735.1 Chrysochloris asiatica
TCTTAATTTTACTCTTTTGGATAAAAATAGTAATATTTTAACTAAGAGTAATTTTGGGTGCAAGATATAAAGATGAGGCTTTATGCGTCTACAGACATTTACAGTCTTGCAAACCCTATACAAGGCTGTTATGAGTTCCATTGTGTGTAGGGTCACTATGAATCAAAATCAACTCAACAGCACCTCATGACAACAACAACACCCTTAAGCAACATTAAAGGATATGCTCCCAAAAGAGAAAATTCGACAAGAAAGTATGAAATGCAAAATAGAATTGTGAGTAAATGACATGCAATAATGTAAGTAAATTGATAAATCTAGATTATTTATTATTCATACCATTAATAATGATGTTTAAATTTTTAAGTGCCATCAACTCAGTTCCAACTCACAGTGACCCTGTATAGAGTTTCCTTGTGCAAAGAGGAGTGGCTGGTGAGTTTGAACTGCCAACCTTGTAGTTCAAACTGACCTTGCAGTCCAACACATTAACCTGCAGCACCACACTAGGTTGTTTAAATAGGAGGATTAAAAAATACCTGTAGACAATATTAATATGCAAAGCTGAAGGATTAATATAAGATACTAGAATAGGCAATTCTTCTAAAACACAAGACATTTAAAACCATTAAATGAATTCAAATAAATTATAAAAAGCTACAGCTGTTCCATGGGAGAAAGATGAGGCTTTCTGATCCCTTAAAGATTTACAGCCTCAGAAGCCCTGTACAGTGTCACTATAAGACAGAAACGACTCCACAGAACATAACAACAACTAAAGCTATACTATGAAAAATAGAAAAACAAAAACTTAGAAATATTTCTACATATATGAATAATTGTAGAAAATATATAGTGACAACAGAGTTTGTGAAGTAGGGCAATCTGATCATTTTTATACTGATCATAGATATTTTGACTCTATTGTATTCTTGGCACATAGTGGAATGTATACATCATGATGTTAAGTTAATTTTGCTCTACAGCTTGCTTTGGTCACTGGAATGGGAGCAGAAATAGTGTATGTCACTGCTGGGCAGAAGCATTAAGAGCAAATATATACTATAGTAAGGTAAGTTTTACTCTGACACAGCCAATAACCATATTGCAGAAGACAGTGGCTTCTCGATCAGCCTAGGATTTGGAGTAGGACAGAGGGGATCAGATTTTGCAGCATAGTTACTATCCAGTGTGAGACAGAAATAAGCATTGTTCTTTTAAGAAACGAATGTTAATCTATGCCTTAGTTATCAAGTGCTGCTATAACAGAAATACTCCAACTGGGAAACCTTTTTGTTGATGTTGTTGTTAGTAGGAGCCATCAAGTTGATATCAACTCATAACAAACCTATGAACAAAAGAACGAACACTTCTAGTTCCTGGGCCAATGTCACAATCATTGCTATACCTGAACCCATCAATGCTGCCACCTTACCAATCCATCTAGTTGGGGGTCTTCCTCTTCAACACTGCAAATCAAGGCTTGAATGTTTTCATCAGTTCCATTAGCTTGAGGAATGCTGAGGGTGTTCTTTCCTTTTGGTTTTCTAAATTCAGGACTTTGCACATTTCATTATATCTGACTTTGTCTTTTTTTTTTTTTTTTTAATGCTTTATTGTGAATATGTGATAGTTTACATGGGAGGACATCAGCTTCACATTGATCCAGTCGTATATTGTTTCCTTGCCATGGTTACAACCCCTTCCATGCATCATTGATCAACCAAAGGGTAAACCCCGCAAGCCTGCCCCCCTTTTGTCCGCACACTGCCCCTCTCTCTCTCTAGGTCCAAAGTCTCCAGC
>NW_006408703.1:3996255-4024647 GCF_000296735.1 Chrysochloris asiatica
TTTCCTCTTCATTTTGAGTTGTGGCCTATCAGCATGTGAGGGTCCTGAAGGCTTTGCTCTATTCTTGTTATTATAGTCAACTCTACTTTGAGAAGACAACTCTTGCCAGTCAGTTTTTGAGGGCTTTCCAACCTGAAACTCTCATTTTCTTGCACCATTTCTGACAATATTCTGGTATTCTTCATCATGTTTCAATAGTCAATATTCTGGGGCTATTTGACAGTGTTCCACTGCTATTCACAAAGTTTTCAATGACTAAATATTCAGAAGTAGTCTCTCCTTCTTCCTAGTCTATCGTCATCTGAAAGCTCAGTTGAAACGTGTTCATTATGATTGTTCCTGCTGGTTATTTGAAATACCAGTGATATAGTTTCAGAATCACAGCAACATACAAGCCACCACAGCATGATAAACTGACAAACGCATGGGTGACATTAAGGACTAGTAATTCACTTTCTCACAGTTCAGCATTCTAGAATCTGAGTATAGTATATTGACTTTAGGTACGGCTGTCTCTTTATATAGGTGGTGCTGTAGGGTCAGCATTGGACTGCTTACTGCAAGTTTAGTAGCTCAAAATCACCAGCCAGTCACTGGGAGAAAAATGAGGCTATCTGCTCCCATAAAGATTTATTGTCTTAAAACCCTGTATAGGTTTCTATGAGTTGGAATTGACTGGATGACAATTGGGTTTTTTGTTTTGTTTTGTTTTAGGATTTAGGGGAAGTTTCTATTCTTCATTTCTTGGGACTCTTCATGTGACCTGGCTTCTATATTTCACCATGAAGTCTTGCTTCATTGTATTTAATCTTTTCTGTATAAATCTCAAAAGTGATTGGCTTAAAACACACGTTGATATAATGGCATTAACAAAAAAAGAGGGACATATTCCAAAATGGAATTATATCCACAGATTGAGGAGTTTAGGATTTGTAACACATACTTTTGGGGAAAACTATTCAATACATAACAATCAATACAATTTAGTATATGGATGTCACCAGGAGGAATATACAGAAATCAAATTGACTACATCTATGGAAAGAGACGGTGGAAAAACCTCATATCATCAAACAAAACAAGGCCAGGGCAGACTGTGAAACTGAAAATCAATTGCTCAAATTGAAGCTGAAGAAAGTTAAAACAAGTCCATGAGAGTCAAAATATGACCATGAACATACCCTACATAAATTTAAAGATCATCTCAAGAAAAGATTTGATACATTATACACTAATGACCGAAGACAAGAAGTGTTGTTGGATGACATCAAGAACATCATATAGGATGAAAGCAAAAGGCCATTAAGAAGGCAAAAAGAAAGAAAAAAAACAAAATGAATGTCAGAAGATACTCCAAAAGTTGCTCTCCAGTGTAGAGATACTAAAGCAAATGGAAGAAATCGAATGCAATAAAGCTGAACAAAAAATTACAAAGGGCAGCTAGAGAAGACGGAGTTCAATATCATGGTGAAATGTGAGAGGATCTGGAGTTACAAAACCAAAGGGAAGAACACACTCAGCACTTCTCAACCTCAGGGAACTGAAGAAAAATTCAAACCTTGAATTGAAATATTCAAGGATACTTTGGGAAAAATATTGAATGATGCAGAAAGTATCAAAAGAAGATGGAAAGAATACACAAAGTCACTGTAAAAAAAGAGATGACTGATGTTCAACCATTTCAAGAGGTAGCATATTATAAGGAGCCAAACGTATGGAAGGACAAAGTCCAAGGTTCACTGAATGAAAGCTTTGTCAAAGAACAAGTCCTCAGCAATTAATGGAATGTGAATTGAAATCTTTCAACAAACTGATGAAGATCTGGAGGCACTTACTCATCTATGCCAAGAAAATATTGGAAGTAGCATGGACTGCCATCTGTTTAGAAGAGTTCCATCCAAATTTATGCGTATTCCAAAAAGAGGTGACCCAATGAAATGTGGAAATCATTGAACACTATGATTAAGATTGCATTCAAGTAAGATTTTGCTAAAGATAATTTTAAAATGGCTACAACAGTACTTTAACAAGGAACAGCCCACAATTCAACCCAGATTCAGATTAGGGCGTTGAATGAGTGATACCATTGCTCACATTAGATGGATCTTGGTTGAGAGTAGAAAATAACAGAAAGATATTTACTTATGCTTTATTGACTATGCAAAGACTTTCCACTATGTGGATCATGCCAAACAGCACTGCAGATAATGTGTATTCCAGAACACTTCTTGTACTCATGAGAACCTATTTATAGCCCAAGAGGCAATAGTTAGAACAAAAGTGAACTATGAATGGTTTAAGATTAGAAAAGGTGTGCACAAGGATTGTATTCCGTCACAATATTTATTCAATCTGTATGCTGACCAAGTAATCTGCAAAGATGGATTATATGAAGAAGAACATGGCATCAGGATTGGATAAAGATTCATTAAAAACTTGCTTTTGGGTGGCTTGTGGCCGCAATGGCTGCCCACAGCAAATGTGGGGTTAGGCTAGTTTGCACTGTGGTAGGGGTCTGGCATCTGGGCCCCGAAACTGCAAGGGACTGGATGAGCAGAATCTCCTTTTGGTCCATCATCCCGACATGCCTGAGAACCCTCAGGTCCTGTGAGTGGTCCTCCTAGCAGCCGCAAATGCAGGGAAGTCAGCACTCTCTAACCAGCTGCTGGGCTGCAAAGTGTTCTTTGTCTCCAAGAAGGCACATACCACTCACTACCAAGCTCTGGGAGTCATCACAGAAAAGGAGGCCCAGGTGATTCTCCTTGACACACCTGGCCTCATCAGTCCCATTAAACAGAAGAGGCGCCATTTGGAAATCTCTTTGCTGGACGATCCTTGGAAGAGCATGGAATCTGCTGATCTCGTTGTGGTTCTTGTGGATGTCTCGGACAAGAGGCCTCAAAACTAGCTCAGCCCCCAGGTGCTCCAGTGCTTAACACAGTTCTCCCAGGTTCCTAGCATCCTTGTCCTGAATAAGGTCAATTGTCTGAAAGAGAAGTCCGTTCTCCTGGGGCTCACAACAGCTCTCATTGAAGATGTGGTCAATGGGAAGAAGCTCAAGGTGAAGCAGGCCTTCCTCACACATCCTCGCACCCATTGCTCCAGACCAGAAGCTAAGGACCCAGACCCACAACCTGTAGGAGGCCCTCAGAGGATTGGCTGGCCTCACTTCCAGGAGATCTTTATGTCATCAGCCTTAAGCCAAGAGGATGTGAACACGTTAAAGCAGTACCTCCTGGCACAGGCCCGGCCAGGACCCTGGGAGTGCCACAGTGGAGTCCTCACTACTCAGACCCCTGAGGAGATCTGTGCCAACACCATATGGGAGAAGCTTCTTGAGTACCTGCCCAGGAAGTAACCTGCAATGTGCAACAGAAAACTGGGGTGTGGGAGGAAGGGCCAAGTGGCCAACTGGTGATCCTACAGAAACTTCTGGTGCCCAAAGAATCTCATGTGAAAATCCTGATTGGTCAGAGGGGCAATTGATTGCCCAGATCTCACAGGAGGTGGGCCGTGACCTCATGGACATCTTCCTCTGTGCCGTTCAGCTCCGCCTCTCAGTGCATCTCCTCAAGCGACCACCCCCTATTGTCCCTCCCCAGGCATCCCAGCCCGAGCTACTGGCAGGAGACACTGACCAGAACTGTCCCAACCCAGTAACCTCTAGGGACTGGTGATGAGCATGGACATTGACTATTGGCTAGATGACTTGGCCTGGCCAAGTCTGCGTAGCGCCTGCATGACCACTTCTTTTGTTGGAGAAAGGATCCTGCCTGAATTCAGTTCCCAGGTAGTTCCTCTGCTTGGGACTACATCTTACTTGGGACTCAAAAGTTAGCCCATTGGTGAAAACAACGTAACCCTGCCTCCAGCTGGCATTGAGCCCAGAGTGTCTCCCTAAGTTGCCAGTTGTTAGCAGAGAGATCTTTCTTTTCTTCTCAGTTCCTCAACCTTAAAACCAAGTAAGGACCCATATGTTTTGAATGAGGAAAGTCTGCTGCACAAGACCTCCTTGGAGTGCTCAAGAGCAAGGATGTCAGTTTGATGACTATGGTGCATCTCACTCAAACCATGGTATTTTCAAAATGCATAAGTTAGACATTAAATAATGAAGACCATAGAATTGATGTATTTAAGTTATGATGTTAGAGGAAAATATTGAAAGTACCATGGACTGCCCGAAGAACAAACAAATCTATACTATAAGAAGTACAGCCAGAATGCTCCTTAGAAGCTGTGGTGGCCAGACGCCATCTTTCATACTTGGGACATATTATCAGGAGGGACCAGTTCCTGGATAAGAACATCATGCTAGGTAAACTGGAGGGTCAGTGAAAAGAGAAATATATCCTTGAAAATGGACTGGCACGGTGGCAACAGTAATGAGTTTATGAATGATTATGAGATTGATGCAGGACCAGGCAGTGTTTTGTTCAGTCGTGCGTAAGGTCCCTGTGAGTTTGTATCAACCTAATTGTATCTAACAGCAATGATAAAGAGTAGCTGGTGGGTTTGAACTGACAACTTTGTTCTTCACAGTCTAGTCCTGATCCTACAATGCCATAACTGGATTATTGTTGTTGTTGTTAAGTGCCGTCGAGTCGGTTCCGACCCATAGTGACCCTGACCAGGGTTTCTGAGGCTGTAAATCTTTACAGGATCAGAAAGCCTCATCTTTCTCCCACGGAGCAGCTGGTAGTTTCAAACTGCTGACCTTGCGGTTCACAGCCCTATTCGTAACCACCATGCTACGGAGTCTTAAAAAATAACCAAATCAAAACAATGGCCTCCTAGGATATCTACTGGGCCAGTTAAATTCAAGGCAGAAAGGACACTTTGAAGGTTATGATGGCATTTTTGTGGGGATTCTACAGTGGTATTCTTGATAGATTTCCTCAAATAGCACAGAATGATCATAGGGGCTTATTATAAAAAAAGTTTTAATAAAATTGAAACATGCATTGCCAAGAAAAAAGCCAGGAAAATTGCACCTAGGAATTTCCCCCACCATGACAATACATCTGCTCATTCTTCTAGGGTATCAAGGTCTACAATATGAGAATTTTATTGTGAAACCTTACACCATCCACTCTACTGTCCTGATCTTGCACCCTGATACTTCTTTTTGTTGCAAAACTCAAAGAACCTTGAAAAGACATTCTTTGAGGATATCAAAACTGACATTTTAAAGAGATATAAATCTTAGAGCACAGAATTCTTCAGGGAAAGGTTGTTGTTAAGTGCTCTTGAAGCAATTCTGACTCATAGGGTATTTCTGAGAGATGGAAATACCACCTTCAAAAGTGTATAAACCTAGGTGGAAGATATGTTGAGAAACAATATCTTCACATTTTGAGTTGTTGTGTTTAATAAAGATTTCTATGATTTTTGTAAGGACCTCTGGTGGCATAGTGGGTTATGCTTTGGGCTGCTAACCACAAGACTAGTAGTTCAAATTCACTAGTTGCTCCATGGAAGACAAACAAGGTTTCCTGCTCCTTTAATGACTTACAACCTTGGGAACCCTATACAGGGTTTCTATAGATTGGAAATAACTTTATGGCACACAACCACCAACCACCTCTATTATTCTATAGCAATAAATTTTTATTTACCCACAGATAACAAGAAAAATTTGTGTATTACATTGGAATACTGTAATATCTATTTCTCAGCATTTGATAGATCAAGCAGACAATAAACTAATAAAATTAAATGGCTTCTACAACAAAATTTATCATAAAGAGAATGCAAAAATAGAGAGAAAATAAAATTCCTTTGAAACCTTGTTGTTGTTGACTCAGTTCTGACCCATAGCAACCTTGTATAGAGGTTCTGAGGAATGACTAGTGAACTTGATCTGCTAACCTTGTGACTCTGCAGTCCAGCACATTAACCCACAGAGCCACAAAAGGACCTTAGGACATTGATAAATTTGATCATATATTAGCCTATTAATATTTTAATAAACTTTAATGAACTGATACTATATAAAAGTTATTTTGTAAATTAGATCCAATTAATTCATAAAGAAATTAAAACTATAACATATAAAATATAAATCCATATGTTTATATTAAATTATCTATCCATCAAAAATCATAATATCATTGTTGAAATTTAAAAATAAAAAAACATATTGCTAATAAAACTATGCCTTGTAAAACTTCATGCAAAACAGCTATTCGAATCAGTAGCTAATATTCCATTTAAATGATTTATGTTGTTACAGTTGTTAAGTGCTATCCAGTCAGTTCTGACTAATAGAGACACTCTATAGGGTTTCTGAGGAGCAGCTGGTGGGTTTGAACTGCCAATTTTGTGGTTATCAGTCCAGTGTTTATCCTATAGTGTCACACCAGGACTTGAAATGAGCTATAGAATTTATAACTATTATAAAATTAATCTAAATGAATATTTCATTAGAAAGCAACAAATGTTATATATTGATTAGTTAAATGTTAAACTGAAAGACATGGGGGGGAAAAAGAGGGAACCCACTCCCTCTCCCAAAAAAAAAAAAAAAAGGTAAAGAATTTGATATCAAAAATTAATAAAAGGGAAAACAAGTAAGAGGATTCACAAAATGAAATTTGGTTCTTTTACCAGACATAAATCTTTTAAAAAGGGTTACATAACAACAGATACAGCTGTTTTTTAATATCTGTTTAGAGACTGCTACAAAGATTTTATGTTAATATGTTTTAAATGTTTCAAGCGTAGTGGTTATGAACCAGGCTGCTAATCTCAAGGTTGGCAGTTCAAAACTACCAGCTGTTCCGCGGATGAAAGATGAGGATTTCTGCTCCCATAAAGATTTACAGCCTCAGAAACACTGTGCAGGGTCACTATGAATTGGAACTGACTCTATGATACTTAACAACAACAACAACAAAGGAAATTATATGCCTTTCAAGTCTTTGGCTATTAATTTGCACAAATGTGAGAGAAAATAATCTTTGCAAGAATAACTGCAAAGGACCAGGTAGAAAAATGATGAATTCACACAGAGATTTGAAGAGTTTGTATTAATACCATTTTGAGTTGACAGACATTGTAGTGCACAGAACATTGGATATAATCCACAGAATTGTACCATTTTAGTTGCTGTTAAGAGTCATCCAGTCAGTCCAATTCATAGTGACCCTGTGTAGTGTTTCTGAGGCTGTAAATTTTTGCTTGAGCAGAAAGCCTCATCCTTCTCCTATGGAGCCACTGGTGGGCTTGAACTACTGACCTTGTGGTTCACAGTACAGTGTTTATCCTACAAAAACACCATGTTCCCATCTTAGTTGTTGTTGTTAAGTTACATCAAATCAGTTCCAACTTGTAGTGACTCTGTTTAGGGTTTCCAAGTAGAAGCTAGTGGGTTTGAACCACTGACTTTGTAGTTAATAGTCCAGTGCTTTTCCTACAATGCCACACCAGGTTATAAATTAACCTTAGACATAAATAACATTGCTTTGTTTATACCCTAAGTAACTTAATGATACAGAAAAAAGAAAAAAACAACATCAGCAATATAAAATTCACGTCAGGCACACCTTGTATTTAATCAAAATTACTAGGTATGCAAAAGAAACTGAAAACATGTCTGATAAGCAGGACAAAAATAAGGAAAAAAAAAAATCCAGATGATGTAACTTAAGTTGTTATTGTTGCATGCCTTTAAGTTGATTTTGACTTACAGTAACCTGATGTAACAAAATACACTTCCCCATGCGGTCAAAACAAAGATAAAAACAAAATTCTATAGACAGCCAAAAGGGATAAAATACTATTATTTATAGAGATAGAAATATGAATTATAACTGACTTTTCATCAGAAATAATTCAAATCAGAATACAATGAAGCGATACTGCTAAAGTATTGAATTAAAAAAAAAAGTCAATGTGAGCTTCTTTACTAAGTATAAAATATATTTAAAAAATAAAACCAAGCTAAAGCAAACCCACCACTTCTGTCAAGGAATTTCTTGACAAACAATAAATAAAAAATAAAATCCTTTCCCAACAAAGGCTATGATCATTCTATTGTCAGTAGACTTGTATATAAGAATTGGTGAAAGGAGTTCCTCAAGAAGGAAACAATTATGGCAGATGAAAATTTGGTTTAAAAAAATACACATATGGAAAAATGCAGAAAAAACTTTTTAAAAATCATAATTGACTGGCTAAACCAAAAAAGATAACATTGCATTTAAAATATATATTGAAAGAAAATATATGGTAACTAAATATTAAATGACAGAAGGGGATAATGAAAGACTACTGTCACAGGATTTTTACATTATTTGTGAATGGTCTTAATATTGTATGAAGGTAGACGGCCATATGATACTGTTGGTTATCATATGATATCACAACTCAACAACAAAAAGAACCTAACTTAAAATGGGTTGTTATTGTTAAGTACTGTCGAGTCCATTCTGACTTATAGAGCCCCTGTATAGGATTTCTGAGGCTGTAATCTTTGCAGAAACAGAAAGTCTCATTTTTCTCTAACAGAGTGGCTGGTGGGCTCACACCATGGACTTTGTGGTTTTCAGTCCATTGCTTAGTCTTCAGATTCACTGTGCTCCATAAATATGGGTAATGTACGTTTTTCCATTAATGTCATTAATATCCAAAAGACATTTCTCCAAGGAAAATACATGATTTAATAACCAATAGCACATGAAAACATGCTCAACATCATTAGTAATTAGCTAATGCAAATCAAAATCAAAATGAGATACAGCCTCATTCCTACTTGTTATTGCTATTGTTGTTACTGCTTCTGTTGTTGTTGTTAGGTGCTGTTGAGTCAGTTCCTACTCATTAAAACCCTATGAAACACTGCCTGCTTCTGTGACAACTTCATGAATGTTATGTTTGTATCCATTGTTGCTACTACCATGTCAATCCATCTAGTTGAGGATCTTCCTTTCTTTCACTGACCTTCCACTTTACCAAACTTAATTTGCTTCTCCAGGGTCTGGTTCTTCTTGACAATGTGTCCACAGTATGAAAGACAAAATCTCACCATCATCCCTTCCAAGGAGCAATCTGGCCATACTTCTTTCAAAACAGATTTGTTCATTTTCCTGGAAGTCCATGTTACTTTGAATTTTTCCCAATAATTCAAATGTATTGATTCTTCTACAGTCTTCCTTATCCATGGTCCAACTTTCATATGCATATTGGACAATTAAAAAAACCATGACATTAATCAGGTACACCTGTCCTTAGAGTGACATCTTTGCTCTTGAACACTCCAAAGAGGTCTTGTGCAACAAATTTGCCTAATGCAATATGTTTGATTTCTTGACTGCTACTCTCATGAGTGTTGATTTGGATCTAAGTAAAATGAGATATATGGCAACTTCAGTCTTTTCTCTATTTATCATGATGTTATTTATCGGTCCATTTGGGATGATTTATGCTTTCTTTACACTGAAGTTCACTCCTACTAGGATGTCTACTATCATCGAAATGGAAAATAATAAGTAGTGAAGTGAATAAGGAGTTTTGGTGGGGCACTATGAGCTAATGCACCAGGACTCCGATGTACCTGTATCTGTGTGTATGTCTATCTATCTATCTATCTATCTATCTATCTATCTATCTATCTATCTAATCAATAGTGTTATAGTGTTGATAGTTATACAACATGGTGAATGTAATTAATGTCCCTGTACACCAATATATATTAAAGCAATATTTTGTTGTTATTATTGTCAAGCGCCATCAAGTCGATTCTGACCCATAGCAACCCTGTATAGGGTTTCCAAGGAGCGGCTCATGAACTTGAACTGCCGACCTTGCAGTTGAAACATCTTTGCAGCCTGGTGCATTAACCCACAGCGCCAAACCAGGACTACACTAGTGAAAAGGTGGACAGTTCAAATGTTCATCAAGAGATAAATGAGCAAAGTGTAGTACATACTTGGAGTCATGGTGATGCAGTCATTAAACACTGAGCTGCCAACCAGAGAGTTAGCAGTTTAAACCAACCAGCAACTCTGCAGGAAAAAGCTGTGGGAATACATTATATATATATATATAATCAATAGTGTTGATAGTTATCCAACATGGTGAATGTAATTAATGTAACTGAATTAGACATATGTATACATGTATTTAGTTACCATAGTAATTTAAGAAAAATATCCAGAATAATATATTACATCTTTGTCCTGTAAAATAATCCATAATGTGTATAATAGACACCTTCTATAAAACAAAATGGCCACCACTCATCTGTCCGTTTGTCTTACTGTAGTGGCTTGTGAGTTGCTGTGATTTTGAAAACTATGCCACCGGGATTTTAAATACCAGCAGGTTCACCCATGGTGGACATGATTCAGATGAGCTTCCAAACAAAGACAGACTAGAAAGAAAGAGTGATGAACTACTTCCAAATATTTAGTCACTGAACACCTTATGAATAGCAGAGAAACACTGTCAGATATAGTGCCAGAAAATGAGCTCCTCAGTATGGAAGGCACTCAAAATGAGACTGGGGTAGAGCTGCCTCCTCAAAGTAGACTTGACCATGATGACATGAATGGAGCTCGTGAAAGAAAAGCAAACCTTCATTTGCTGATGGGGCACAACTCAAAATGAAGAGAAACAACTATAAATATCCACTGAAAATCAGAACATGGAATGTACAAAGTATGAATCTGGGAAAATTGGAAGTTGTCAAAAATGAAATGGAACACATAAACGTTGATATCTTAGGAATTAGTGAGCTGAAACGGACTGGTATTGGTCATTTTGAATCTGACAACCACATGGTTTACTATGCTGGGAATGACAAATTGAAGAGGAATGGTGTTGCATTCAGATCTAGAAAACAATCTTGGAAACTTTTTATGGCACAAATATAAACTCTTCTGGGAATTTGGGATTCTGGATGCCATAGTGACCATTAAAATTATCCAGAAAAAAAATAAAAGATTTCCTAGTTTTATATTTACAAACTCAAAAGAAAAGCAAATGTGAAAATACCAAAAGTGTTGAATTTTATCAAGCCATTGAATATATTTAGTAGAAACATGAATTGGTGTCTTGTTTCTTGGTGTTTGGCTTTATCACACCATTCATCAAATTAAAAAGAATACCACAAACAGCAAGATCTGAACCCAGTGTGTAATGCTTGTTTTAAGATAATAAAATCCTAGTGCAAGTAGAAAAGTATATTCCATATTCTGCAATCCTATCAGATTCATCCATAAAGGCAATAAACAAAACAGAAAAAATAAATTAATACAGTGATTTAGCAGTCAACAGGAGTACAACTTCTAAGAATAATGTCTTTAATAATTATTGACATTACTTTATGTGCTACCTTTATTGTGAATTGAGAGATAGTTTACATGGGAGAACATCAGCTTTACATTCATCCTATCATATTTCACTTCGTTGCAATGATTACAATCTCCTCCATGCATCGTTATTTAACCACATTTGTTTCCATTCCCTCTGTTTTTCTTTTTTGGATGTTTTATGTACTATCTTAAATATTTTCCTTTTCAGGAATAATTTTATACCTATAAAATATATATTCTATTTTTAAGCATCTGATCTTCCACTGTTCTCCTTTGTTTATTAGATCCCAGCAACACCATGAAATATTTACATTAGATAATTTCTTGCACATATTTAATGAATTTGTTTGCACTCTCTGTGTGTCTATAAAACTGAAGTCTATAACAAATTTCCAAGATATCAACTTTGCTTGATGTATTGAATTCCACAAGCACAATTAATGAACCTAATGTACTCCAACTTAAATCTAAACTAATAAACAATGCGGAAAAAGTGCTGCAGGGCATCAATAAGTTGCAAAATTTAACGTAAGTATCTCTTCCGCAAAAGCTCCAGCTACCACCACACTAGAAAAAATAACCTAAGAGAAAAGAACCTTGCTTACCAATTAGTTCTGGTAGGTCATCCCAGTATGAGACAGAAGAGCAGCTGTGCAAATCCTAATTGTGAAAATTGTAGAAAACTGGGTATGAAAATGTTTGTCTTTTCTGAGGCTAGTGGCAACGTTAATCCTGTGGCACTGTAAGATAAACACTGGAATGCTAACCACAATGCTGATGATTAAAATATACTTAACTCTCCTCAGAATCCTTATATAGGGTAACTATGAGTCAGAACTGACTGAATACACAACCCCCTTTGAAAATCAACTGCAAATGCAGTAAAGCAAATTATTTATATGTCTCTTCTAGCTTATCTTTTTTTTTTTTTTTTTTAAGTTTTTATTGTAAGATTTACATGGGAGAACATCAGCTTTACACTCATCCTATTGCGTTTGGTTTCATTGCAATGATTACAATCTCCTCCATGCATCATCAAATAACCATAGGGTACACCACACAGGCCCCCCTGCCAGCCACCAGCACACAGTCCTTCTCCTTCCCTGAGTCCAATGTCCCCAGTCACTCCATCTGTCCACATCATGTTTGTCTCCATCCCTGGAGTCACTGCCTCTCTGGATAGGGTTCTGCTCTCCGTTCTTCTCACTTGTTGGTCGCAGAAATCTCCGCCCCTGGCTTGCAAAATCAATCACTCTCCTCATTTTGTCAAAAAACATCTACTTCTATATTTCCTACCCTCACAGTCAGTCCTGATGGCAATTATTCACTATTGTACCACTAGAGTCTTATCCCCATTTTCTTTCGCCAGCCTGGTCCCAACAGATTGGAAATCATTCAGTGGTGATTCCACCTTCCCCTGCCCAGTCTGGAACTAGGCTCCCTCTTGAAAGCTTGTAAGTCAGTAACTTCTTGCCTTTTAGGTGCCCCCCATTTTGGATAGTCAATGTCTAAGCTGCCCATCCTTGTCAACCCTGTGTACTGAGGGAGTGGGAGTGATCCTCACTGTAATGATTTGTTACTTTTTTTTAGCTACTATATCCATAAGTACAGGTAAAGTTCATCAGGTTGTAGTGGGTTACTCTTTTTTTTTTTTTTTCCCCTCTTCTTTATTCTCCTAGTCAAGTCTAGCCATCGAAACCAAGTTAAGTGGGTATTATCTGCAAGTATGGGTGTTCTTGTGCATCGCGCCTCACTTCATATCAGCTGGATGCTTCACTCTCTGCTCTAGTCCTCTGTGGCCACATCACTGCCTCTGGGCCCAGGAGCCCCTGGGTCTTGCCGTATTGTTGGCCATCCAGGTCTCCACCCAGGTTCACAGGGGCCTATTGAATGTGGTCGGCTTAGCTTGCAACTTTGTTGCTGTTTTTTCCCCCTCTTCCCCTTATCAGTGACCAATGTGGTCACCAGGCAGACCACACTCCTGCTCATGTATTCCCCTTGAGTCTCAGTCTAGGAAGGGGGTTTGTTCTGAGGAGTCCCGATCACTTGCCTTGATGGCTCATGGGCGAATAGCTTTCTTGATCTTGTAGTAATCAATCAGACTGCTGTTATTGTTTTGGATTTTTCCTGCTGGTCTTTCTTTAACGAAGTATCTTCTGTTCTTCTAGCCACTCCAGGCTGGTCTACTTGTCCTTTCCAGTGGAAATTTCCTACCTCAGTCCATTCTGGATGGGGTTCTGGATTCCACCTATGGTCTTGTGCAATGTAAAGATGCCACAGGAAGCCTTTTTCACTAGGCAACTTCTAGCCCCCTTTAAGGTATTCCAATCAGTTACAGGCTTACAAGCTTTCTGTAGTGATGATTCTGGCTATTCCTTTCTCCTCCCTTCAAATGTCTATTTTACAATGATAGGCAAGGGAAACGAAGATTCAAAAGACAGTCAAGCGTCTTAACATTATTCTCTTCTTTTACCCCTTCAAACCATGCCTCAATCCCTGTATTCCGGAGCCCTGTTGTTCCAAGATTGTGCATACATCACCATTTACCTCTGTCCCACTTAGCCTATACTAACCTGCCTAACTATTCTCCCATCAGCCTTCTTCTTCCATTTCCCTCCCCATTCTTGTGTGTTGCCCCTCCTGCCCCACCCACACCCAAACTATCCTGTGTCTATTCCCTACCCTGTGCTCTATCTTCCCCTACCCCTCCCTCCCTCCCCTCCTCTCATCCTGGTAATTAGCAAAGATATATATATATATTTTTCCCCCCTTTTAATGTGGGTTCTTTTTCTTACTCTTTTATAATAATGGTCCTATGCAGTATTTCTTTTTGTGACTGAATAATTTCACTCAGCATAACGTCCTCAAGGTTCATCCATGTTATTCAGTGGCTTACAGCTTCCTTGTTGTTCTTCAAGGCAGCATAGTATTCCATTGTGTGTGTGTACCATAATTTGTTTATCCATTCTTCAGTTGATGGGCACTTAGGCTGTCTCCATCATTTTGCTATTGTAAATAGTGTTGCTATGAACATTGGTGTGCATATATCTACTTGTGTTATGGCACGTATTTATTGTGGGTAAATACCTAGTAGAGGAATTGCTGGATCATAAGTTATTTCTATTTCCAGCCTTCTGAGGAAGCGCTGTATTACTTTCCAGAGAGGCTGGACCATTTTGCAATCCCAAAACCAGTGCAGGAACATCCCAGTCTCTCCACATCCTTGCCAACATTTATTGTCCTTTATTTATTTATTTTTTTTAAAATCTTTGTTGTTATTGCTGGTATGTGATGATATTTCATTAATGTTTTGATTTGCATCTCTCTGATGGCTAGTGATCATGAACATTTCTTCATAGGTTTGTTAGCTGCCCAGATCTCTTCCTTGGTGAAGTGTCTATTTATGTCCTGTGCCTAATTTTTAATTGGGTTATTTGTCTTTTTCTTGTAGAGGTGTTGTAGTTTCTTATGTATTTTAGAAATTATTCTCTTGTCTGATGTGTCATTGCAAAATATTTTTTCCCATTCTGTGGGTTCTCTTTTCACTCTTCTGGTGAAGTTTTTTGATGCACATAAGTTTGTTTATTTTTAGTATGTCCCACTCATCTATTTTGTCTACTTTTGTTTGTGTACTTTTCAAAATGTCTGGTAGTCTGTGTATTCCCTGTATTAGAGCCCTCACATTTGTCCCTATTTTTTCATTAATTACTTTCATAATTTTGGGATTCACATTTAGATCTTTAATCCATGCTGAGTTGGTTTTTGTACAGGATGTGAGGTAAAGGTCTTGTTTAAATCTTTTGCATATCACTTTCCAGTTCTTCCAGCACCATCTGTTAAAGAGACAGACTTCGGACATATTGTCAGGAGGGACCAGTCACTGGAGAAGGATATCATGTTTGGTAAGGTGGAAGGCCAGAGAAAAAGAGGAAGAACCCCAATGAGATGGATTGGCTAAGTGGCAGCATAGATGGACTCAAGCGTGGCAACAGTAGTGAGGCTGGCCCAGGATTGGGCAGTGTTTCATTCTGCTGTGCATAAGGTTCCTATGAGTTGGTACTGACTTGAAGGCACCTAACAACAACAACAACAATTATTGTAGATTTGTCTATTTCTTTCTTAAATTCTAGTAGGGATTGCTTTGTATATGATGGTGTTCTTTCACTAGAAGTGTAGATATTTATTATGGTTGTATCATCTTGTTCAATTGATCCTTTAACCATGAGATAGTGTGCTTCTTTATCTCTTATGCTGGTTTTTGCCATAAAGTTTATTTTATCAGAGATTAGTATTGCCACTCATGCTTGGTTTTTTTTTTATTGCATTGGTATATATTTTTTCCACCCTTTAACTTTTAGTCTGTTTTTGTCTGTGTGTAAGGTGTGGCTCTTGCAGGCATCATATTGAAGGGTCTTCTTTTCTTTTCCATTCTGCCACCCTCTGTCTCTTCATTTGTGTATTTAATCCATTAATATTCTGTGTAAATATTGATAGGTATGAATTAATTGCTGTCATTACGTTAGTTTGTGTGTGTGTGTGTGTGTGTGTGTGTGTGTGGTGCTGCTCATTCCTTTGTTCTACATGCCTTCTTGTGCTGAGTTCATGCTTTTTGTGCTCTTTCTTATCAGTATCTTCTTAGTTTTAAGGTTTCCATGTTCTACTTGGATCTTCATTTTCATGGTATGTTTTGAAGTATTAACTTTCTTTGAGGTTACCTTATAAACTATTAACTTTTCCCTCCATTTAAGACTGTCTATTGTATTCTACCATCTACCTAACCTCCTCACCACCTGGATTTCTGTTCCTATGTTTTTCCCTTCTTTGACATTGTTAATATTTTGATCTGTGATTAGCCTCCAAGGACCTCTGAATTTGTTATTGCACTTTTGTTCTGTTTGAACTCTGGTATCTGTTGAAAGAGTTCGAGGTGGTGTTGCCACATATTTCAATCTCTGTTTGTTGTCTGCTGTTGGTTTTCAGTCCAAAGAACTCCCTTTAAGATGTTTTGAAGCACCATGTTGGCTTTGACAAAGTCTCTTAGCTTCTGTTTAACCTAGAATGTTTGGATTGCACCATCATATTTGATTGACAGCTTTGCTCTATAGACAATTCTTGGTTGACAGTTTTTGTTTTTGTTTTTCTTTTAGGATTTAACACATTTCTTCCCATTACCTTCTTGCCTACATGGTTTCTGCTGATAGTTCAGAGCTTTATTTGATTGGCTTGCCTTTGTAAGCAACACTTCTCTTTTCCCTGGCAGCTTTTAGGATTCTTGCCTTGTCTTTGAATTTGGAGAACTTAATTATGATATGTCTTGGTGATATTCTTTTGGGGTCTATCCTTCCTAGGGTTTGTTCAGCTTCTTGAATGCTTATCTTCTCATCCTTCAAGATGTTAGGGAAATTTTCTTCCAGTATCTCCTCAACTAACTCCTCTGTGGAATGCTGGGATTCTTCCTGTTCTGGAATGCCAATAATTCTTAAGTTGTTCCTCTTCATGTTATCCAACATCAATCTTAGACTCTCTTCAGATTTTTTTTTTTTTTTTTTTTTGCTTGCTCTTCTGTCTTAGCAGTATTGAGAGATTTGTCTTCCAACTCACTGGTTTCCCTCTCCTTGATTCTACTCCTTTGCTCTTTCAGGTATTGTGCATATCTAATATTTTATTATTAATCATCTGGACCTGTTTTTGCAGGTTTCGAATTGTTTCCAGTGCTATATTTATCTTGTTTGACTGTTCCTGTAGTGTTTTACTGGTTTCTTTATTTTCTTCCATCCTTCTGTGAAGCTTTTGGATTTGAGTGAGTATCATTCTTCTGAATTCCTTCTCAGTCTGATCCGAATCCTGCTCTTCTTCTAATGGAATATCTATGTCTGCCTCCAACTCACTTGTCTCAGTTACTCTTTTCTGTTTCTGGACATGTGCTGAGATATTTTGTTGTTTTTTCTTGGACATTTTCAATCATTAGTTGTGTTTTCAATGAGCAAATGGATGTATGTTGCTGTATAGTTAAGCTTACTGAGTGACTCCTGGTGCATGTGACCTGGAAATAGGCTTCCCTTTTCACATTTCTTATTACTCAACTGTGAGCAATCTTAGTAAGTGTTGGCTATCTATGTAATGAGTAGTAGCTGGTATTGGCTCCTATTCAGATGGTGGGATATTACAGGGTATGCTTGTAGCTTGGCTGTATGGTCACAAATGCTATTTCTTCTTGGGTAACATAGGGATAGAAAGCTCTCACCTCCAGGAAAAAAGTAAGACCAGAAGGATAAAAAACAGAAACATAATTAAGGCAAAAACAAAAACAAACCCATAGCAGACTGTCCAGTAGACTTTGCTGTGAAAGTCAGAGTGCATGCACAATAGAAACCTCCAGTGGTGGGTGGGGGATGTCCACTCATTCAGGTCCCCCTTCTAGTTACCACCATGGAGGTACACAGATAGAGATTGGGAAATGAATGGAAGAAGATTGTTCACAATTTTTATCTCTGAAGATCAGTTAGGTATCTGTACATGCACAGCGTAATTCTCAAAATGACTGTGTTCTTGTAATTTCTGTTTGCTCTTGCCTTGTATGTTGGGGCTTTATAGGATGCAGATACTGTTTAGCTATATGGACAGACCTATTGTCTTGTGCTAGGTAAGGCAGGAGTAAAGGCTCCCGCTTAAGTAGGAAAGTCAACTTTAGAGTTAAATCCCAGAGTCTTATGTCTTAAGAAGCAGCCAAAGGATTAGCTGGAACCACTGTGGCTTTCAGGGATTTCCACTTTGTGCCATGGGAAAAATGTACCCTGTGGTAGCAACACTAGGTGGGGGTATGCTCCCAACCACCTGATGATGCCTGGGCTGGATAGAGAGGATGCGGCAGGGGAGTGTAGGAAAGAAAAGTAAACAAAGTCGTCACACCTCTTTTTCCACAAGTCATTCCACAGTTTTCATGCTGTATCAGCCTGGCTGGAGCCACATCCTCTAATCTCTGCCCAGGCTGCGGGCTGCAGGCAGCATCCTGATTGAGTCAGAAATCAAGTTTCTACCAGCTACAGTTAGATTTCTCCACCAATGGGTGCCTGAAACTATTTCCCCTTACTTTATATTAGATCTAAAACTCTGGAACTGTCCCGGCAAAGTGCTGTCTCTTTTTTTTTTCATGCCTTTGCTGAGGAGTCTCTGCTGTTTGTCTCTGTTTCTCCTGCACCCAAACCCGGATGATGTCTTTTTCCAGGGACTGATCCCACCTGACAGCAGGTCCAAAGTATGGAAGACTAAGTCTCTCAATCTTGAATCTAAGAAGCTTTATGGCTGTATTTCTTCCAAAGCAGATTTATTTGTTCTTCTGGAAGTCCATGGTACTTTTAATATTTTTCTCCAACACTATAATTCAAGTGCATCAATTAGTCTGCAGTCTTTTTTATTCATTGTCCCACTTTCACATGCACATGAGACTATTGAAAATACTACGGTTTATCCCCACAGAATGGTTTTCATCTTGTCTAGATGGGTCTGGTGAAAAGAGATGGGGATAAGATTTTTATGATTCCATAGTGAGTAATTGTTATAGTTACTAATTGCGACCATCACAACCATAAAGGTAGAAGTTTTGTAAAAAAAAAGCGGGGGAGTAGTTCATCTTACAGTCCAGATACAGTGGACCCTAGGACCAGAAAGGAAGAAGAGCATGAGCAGAATGTGGTACCCTTTCCAGAGAAGCAGCTACACCAGAGATGGAGGCAAAGATGAGGCCATGGAGAGAGGGAGCAGATGAGGACTCTAGACTCGTGGAAAGAGAAAGACTGAGTGCTGGATGCCAGGAGGCAGGCTTGAACAATATGCCCTTTGGTTGTTTAAATTATTATATATTTCTGAGTGTTTTTGTGTACATCCCCCCCAAAAAAAAACAAAAAACAAAAAACAAAAAACAGAGGTAATAGAAGCAGATATGGTTGAATGATGATGCGTGGAGGAGATGGTAATCATTGCAATGAAATGATGGTGTAAGACGATATTCTCCCATTTAAATTATTGCACAATTCACAATAAAAACATAAAAAAAGAAAAGAAAATACTATGGTTTGAGTCAGGTTCACCTTAGTTCTTTTTTTTTTTTTAAATGTTTTATTGTGAATTATGTGATAGTTTACACGGGAGAACATTAGTTTTACATTCATCCTATAGTATATCATGTCATTGCCATAGTTACAATCCCCTCAATGCATCATCAACCATTCAAAGAATATAATCTCCAAGCCTGCCCCCTGGTCATCAGCACACAGTCCCTCTCCCTCTCTGGGTCTAGAGTCCCCAGCCATTCCATCTCTCCACGTCATCATCTTTGCCTCCATCTCTGGCGTCACTGCTTTTCTGGGTAGGGCCTCGCACTCAGCTCTTCTCCTTTGATGGTTCCAGCGACCTCGACTTCTGGACTGCATAGTCAATCACTCCCCTCCTTTTGCTACAAAACATCCACCTTTACATTTCCAACCCTCTCAGTCAGTCCTGATAACAATTATTCACCATTGTACCATAAGAGGCCTATCCCATCTCCTTTCATTAGCCCCACGCAGACAGATTGGATACTACTCAGTGGAGATTCTACCTTCCTCAATGTCCTCTGGATCTAGGCTCCATCTTGAAAGATTGTAAGCCAGTCACTTCTTGCCTTTGCAGCCCCCCCTTCCCCCCAGTCCCCATTTTGGGTAGCAAATGTCCAAGTTGCCCATCCCTGTCTACTCTGTGTATGGAGCTGGGTGGAATGATCCTTGCTGTAAAGATTTGTTCCCTCTTTTGAGCTACTGCATCCATAAGTGTAGATCAACTTCATCAAATTGTATCAGATGACTCTTTTTTTCCCCACTTTTTTCTTCTTCTAATTGAGCTCTGATCATCCAGTCATTGAAGCCAGGTCAAGTGGGTATTATCTGCAAGTGTGGGTGTTCTTGTGCATATGCCCTCTCTTCTTATCATCAAGATGCTCACTCTCCACTCTAATCCTCTGTGGCTATGTCACTGACTCTGGGCCCAAGAGTCTCCTGGTCTTGCTACACCGCTGGCAAACCAGTTCTCCACCTGGGTTCACAGGAGTCTATTGAACATGGTAGGGATTAGCTCACAGCTTCATTGCTGCTTTTCCCATACTTCCCCTCATAGGTGACAAACGTAGTCACCAATCAGAGCACATGGCTGTTTGTGTATTCCCATTGAGTCTTAGTCTTAGAAAGGGATTTGCCCAGAGGGAACCTGACCACTTGCCTTGATGTCTTCTGGGTGAGCAACTTGCTTGTTCTTGTAGTAATTAGTCTGACTGCCATTATTGTTTTGTATTTTTCCTGTTGGTCTTCTTTGAAGAAGTATCTTCTGTTCCAGTCACTCCAGGCTGGTCTTCTTGTTCTTTCAAGTGGAAAATTTCCACCTCAGAATATTCTGGGTGACACTCAAGATTCCACCTATGGTCTTATGTTTTGCAGAGGCTTCACATGTAGCCTCCTTCACTGGGCACGTTGTAGCCCCATTTTAGGTATTCCAATCAGTTATAGGCAGAAGATAGACTTACAAACTTTCTATGGTGATATTTCTGGCTATTCTTTTCTCTCCCCCTCAAGTATCTATTTTATAATGGTATGCCATCACCTTAGTACTTAAACTGATATTTTTGTTCTTTAATACTTGAAAGAGATATTTTGTAGGAGATTTGCCAAATACAATATGTTCTTTGATTTCTTGGTTGATGCTTCCATGAGTGTTAATAGTGGATCCAAGCAAAATGGAGTGTTTGACAGCTTCTAGCTTGTCTCCATTTATTTTGATATTAATATGGCTGGTGAGTGTTGAAGCAATAAATAACATCAAGATAAATGCACCAGTGTTGAGGAATTTTGTTTTCCTTACATTGAGGCACAATCTATACTGAAGGATGCAGTCTTTGGTCTTCATCAGTAAGTATTAAGTCCTCTTTGCTTTCAGTAAACAAGGTTGTAACATCTGCATATTGCAGTCTGTTAAGGAATCTTCCTCTAATCTTGAGGCCATGTTCCTGTTCATATAGTCCAGTTTATCGGATTTTTTGTTCAACATACAGATTGAATAAGTTTGGTGAAAATATATAACCTTGAAACATACCTTTCCTAATTTTAAACCATTAAGTGTCCCCTTGTTTTGTTCTAACAACTGTCTCTTCATCTAGGCCCAAGTTCCTCATGAGCACAATTGAGTGTTTTGGAATATCTATTCTTCACAAAGTTATCCATAGTCTGTCATTATCTATACAATGAAAAACTTTGCAAAGTCAATACAGCACAAGTAAACATCTTTCTGGTACTGTCTCCTTTCAGTCAAGATCCATCTGACCTTAACAATGACATCCCTAATTTCCCATCGTTTCTGAATCCAGCTTGAATTTCTGGAATTCCTCTGTAGGTGTACCATTGCAACCATTTTTTAATTATCTGCAGCAAAAATTTGTTTACATGTGAAATTAATGATATTGTTTGATGATTTCCACATTCCATTTATAAATAATCACTTAAAGCTTTAATATGCAGATTGTTGTCATCAGTTGCCATGGAGTGAGTTCCTGTTCATGATGACCATATGGGATTCTATTCTGTCGTATGGGGTTGCTGGGGGTTGGATTTGACTGGATGGCAGTGGGTTTGTTTTATAGGGATAACTTGGACTCATACCAAAAACTCACAGAAAACATTATTTTATTGCATTCACAATGAGACTAAAGTAACAGTTAATTCCATATCAATTAACAGTAGAAAACATAAAATAACATGGAAAAAGTTAACAAAAATGTATTGAACTTCTATAAAGAAAACTCTAAAATGTAATAAGGAGCATCCAAGTAGACTTGTATGTAAGATAAAGAATAACACTAATCTGAATGGAAAGTCTTTTTAATTAATTCACTTAATTATTTTTTCACTTTTTTGTTATGTGCTTGATCCTATTCTAGACACAGCAGAAGGCACTAGGAAACATGTTAAGTACCATTATGTTCCCTTGGAATTAACTATATTGTTTAAGGAAACCAATTAAATTTGTCTAATATGAGTAAATTCCTAATGCTAATAATAATTGTTTGCTAAATAGTAACTAGTTTAAATTTGAATGGTCAGCAAAATTTTTACAAGTAAATTTACCAACTGACATCTCATTGGCACATGGGAAACATATAGGCTACTATTTGGAGTAAGAACATTTCAGCATGGGAAATATCAAACATTAAATCTTCAGGTTAAAACAAGTTGAATTCATGGAAAGAAAGAAAATCAGTGTAATTTATTGTGGTTATTAAGTGCCATCAAGTTAGGTCCAACTCATAGTGACCCAGTATAGGAGCAGGTAGTCAGTTTAAACTACTGACCTTGTGGATCAAACTGATCATGTGGTCCAGTGTTTATCCTACTGAATCACACTAGTACTCAACTAGAGGTAAAGTTTTATAAGATTATGAAAAGTCAAAAACTAAGATTATAAAATATTTTCATGAGAGAAAGTGATGAACAGAATAAAATACAGACATGAAGCTTGGGTTGGAATGATCCAACAGAGACTTTAAAATAGCTACAATTTATATGCTGAAGGATCTAGAGGGAAACTTGAAACATTTATGTACAAGTGTGACAATTCAGGAGAAAGATAAAAGCATTAAGAATCAAATGAAAAAGCTAGAAACAAGAATCATCATATTGAGATGAAGAATACCTTTAATGAGCTCATCAGTAGACACAACACAACAGAGAAGCAATCAATAAAATTGCAATAAAAACCCAACAGGATTTCATGTGGAGAGGAACAAAATCATTCTAAATTATGCAGCGTGCCTAAGTAAGTAGTAGAGCCAAATGATTTTGAAAGCAGGAGCAATACCAAAGACTTTACAATTCCTGATTTCAAGATTCAGTATAAAGGTTGTTGCTTTTAAGTGCTGGTGAGTAAGTACTGACTCATATCTACCCTAGGCACAACTGAATGAAACAGTACTCAGTCCTGTGCCAACCTCACAATGTTGCTGTGTTTGAGCCCATTGTTGCTGACACTGTGACAATACATCTTGATAGGGCTCTTCCTCTTTTTTCACAACCTCCACTTTATCATGTATGATATCCTTCTTCAGGGACTGATCCCTCCTGATAATTTATCCCAAGTGTAAGAGACAAAATTTGGCCATCCTGGCTTCTAAGGAGCACTGTGGTTGGACACACAAATCTGTTTATTCTTTTGGCAGTCCATGGTACTTGTAATATTGTTCTCCAATACCATAACTCAAATGTATCAGTTCTTCTACAGTCTTCCTTATTCACTCTCCAACTTTCATATGCATATGAGTTTATTGAAAACACCATCGCTTGGGTCAGGCACACCTTAGTCCTCAAACTGACATCTTTGCTCCTTTAACACTTTAAAGAGGTCTTGTGCTGAAGATTTTCCTACTGTAATATGTCCTTTGATTTCTTGGCTGCTGTTGCCATGAGTTTTGTAGGTTGATTTAAGCAAAATGAAGCCTTTGACAACTGCAATATTTTCTCCATTTATATGGATGTTGTTTATTGGTCCAATGATGAGGGTTATTGCTTTCTTTATGTTGAGGAGCAAGCTATACCAAGGGTTGTGGGTTTTGACTTCCACGAATATTTTAAGTCCTCTTTGCTTTCAGCAAGCAAGGTTGTATACCATCTGCATATTGCAGGTTGTTAATGAGTATTCTTCCAACCCAGATGCCATATTTTTCTTCATATAATCTAGTTTATTACATTATTAGCTCAGAATGTAGATTGACTATATATGGTGAAAGAGTACAACCCTGGCGCACACTTTTCCTAATTTCAAACCATTTAGTGTCCCCTTGTTCTGTTTGAGGTATGAACAGGTTACTCATGAGAACAATTAAGTATTCTTGAATACTTATTCTCCTCAGTGTTGTCAATAGCTTGTCATGATCCACACAACCCCAATATAGGCTTATGCATAGTCAAGAGAGCAGAGATAAACATTTTTCTGGTATTCTCTGCTTTCAGCCAAGATCAACTTGATGTCAAAAATCACATCCCTTGTTTGACATCCTCTTCTGAATCTGGCTTAAACTTCTGGAAGTTCTCTGTCAATGTATGGTTACAACTCTTTCTGAATAATCTTAAGCAAGATTTTACTTGCATGCAATATTAATGAATACTGTCTGACTATTTCTGCATTCCATTTGGGTCATCTCTCTTTGGAATGGGCACAAATATGGATCGCTTCTAGTCAGTTGGCCAGGTAGTTGCCTTCCAAATTTCTTGGTGTTGATGAGTGAGTGCCTCCAGTGCTGCATCAGTTTGTAGAAAGTTTTCAAATTTTTATTCCATCAATTCGCTGTGCCTTGTTCTTTTCTAATGTCTTCAATGCATTAGAAATTTCAATGCATTAGAAACTTCTTCCATCTGTATCACTAGTTACTGATCATATGTTTCCTATTGAAATGGTTGCACATTGACCGTTTCTTTTTGGTACAATGACTCAATGTATGAATTCCACCTTCTGTTGATGCTTTCTGATAATGCAATATTTTTCTCATGCTTGGTGGTTGTGTGCTGTGGCATCGGTTTCTACTCACAGCCTGTGAATCTTCACGGGAGCAGAAAGCCTCATCTTTCTCCCACTGAACAGCTATAATTTTGAACTGATGACGTTGACATTAGCAGCCCAACTCGTAACCACAAGAATCTTTCAATATGCAGAGTTGAGACTTGGATTTTTTCTTCAGTTCCCTCAGCTTGACAAGTGCTGAGTTTGTCTTTCCCTGTTTATTTTCTAACTCCTGCGGTCTTTGTACATTTTGCTGTAATGTTTGATTTTGTCTTCTCAAGCTGACTTTTGAAAATTTCTATTTAGCCTCTTGACCTCCTCATTTCTTCCATTCACTTTATCATATCACACAAAAGAATTCACTTCAGAGTCTCTCCTGACATTCATTTTGGTCTTTTCTTTCTATCATGTCTTCTTAATGACCTTTTGCTTTCTTCCCATATGATGTTCTTGTTGTCATCTCACAACTCTCCTGGTTTAAGTTTTGGTGTCTAATGCATCAAATCTGTTCTTACAATGTTCTCTAAATTCAGGTGGGATATGTTCAAGATCATATTTGACTCTTGTGGACTTGTTTTCATTTTCTTCAGCTTCAATCTGAGTTTGCATTTGAACAAATGATAGTCTGTTCCACAGTTTGCCCCTGGCCTTTTTTGGTTGATGATATGGACTTTTTCACCATTTGTTTCCACAGACATAGTTTGATTTCTGTGTATTCCATCTGGTAAAATCCATGTGTGTAATCACCTTTTATGTTGTTTAAAATATATATTTGTAATGAAGATGTCAATTGGTCTTGCAAAATTATATCATATGATCTCCAGGACCATTTATATCACCAACACTATATTTTCCAACTATTAACCCTTCTTTTTTGTCTCCAACTTTTGAATTCCAATCGCCGGTAATTTTCAATACATCTTGATTGCATACTTGATCAATCTTAGACTGAAGAAGTTGGTAGATTTCTTCAATTTTATCATCAATGGCTCTAGTGATTGGTGTGTAAATTTGAATAGTGGTATTAACTAGTCTTCCTTGTAGGCATATGGATATTATCCTATCTCAGGCATCATTGTAATTCTAGACAGATCTCGATATATTCTTTTTGGTGATGAATGAGATGCCATTCCTTTTAAAATTTTTATTCCCAGCATAGTAAACCATGTAATTGTCATATTCAAAATAGCCAATACCAATTCATTTTAGCTCACTAATACTTAGGATATTGATTTTATGTGTTCTATTTCATTTTTGACAATTTCCAATTTCCTAGATTCATACTTCGTACATTCCATTGTGTGATTAATGATGAATGTTTACAGAGTTTCTCTTCATTTTGAGTTGTGTCCCATCAGCATATGAAGGTCCTGAGGTTTTACTTCATTTGTGCTATCATGGCCAACTCTACTTTGTAGCTGCAGCTCTTCTTCAGTCATATTCTGAGTGCCTTCCAACCAGATGGGATAATCTTCTGGTACTCTATCTCACAATATTCTAGTTCTCGTCATCATGTTTCAATATTCAATATTCTGATGCTGTCCATGTTCCACTATTATTCTTAAGGTTTTCAATGACTGCATATTTGGAAGTATCCCATCTCTCCTTCTACCTAGTATGTCTTCATCTGGAAGCTCAGCTGAAACCTGTCCACTGTGGTTGACCCTGCTGGCATTTAAAATGCAGTGGAATAACTTCCAGAATCATAGCAACATGCAAGCCACCACAGTACAACAGACTGGCATATAACTTGTAGAGTGTAATTGTACTATAGTGAAAACAATGTTGTATTTATGAAATGATAATCATATCAATCAATGCAGTAGAAGGCAGCCTATAAATAGGCATTATTGCTGTTGTTATATGCAATTGAGTGGGTTCATGAAAGATTGCATACTTTTCCATATTTATTCAAGCTGTACACTGAGCAAGTTATCTGAGAAACTGTATTATATGAAGAAGAACGTGGCATTAGGATTGGAGGAAGACTCATTAACAAACTGTGATATGCAGATGATACAACCTTGCTTTGCTTAATGCTTAAGGGACTTAAACTACATACTGTTGAAGATCAAAGACCACAGTCTTCAGTATGAGTTGCACTTCAGTGCAAAGAAAACAAATATCCCCACCGCCAGAGCAATAGATAACATCATGATAAATGCAGAAATGATTAAAGCTATCAAAGACTTCATTTTACTTTGATCCACGATCAACACTCACTGAACAGCAGTCAAACATCAAAGCCTTATTGTGTTAGGAAAATCAGGTCAGCTTTGAGGACTAACTGAGTTTGTCCCTGGCCCAAGCCATGCTATCTATTTTCAATAACTTCATATGCATGTGAAAACTGGACAGTGAATAAGGAAGATCGTATAAGAAGTGATGCATTTGAGTTATGATATTGGAGAAAAATATTAAAAGTACCATGAACTTCTAGAAGAATAAACAAATCTGTGCTGAAAGATGTACAGTCAGAATGCTCCTTAGAAGCCAGGATGAGAGGCTTACTCGCTCTACTTCAGACATATAATCAGGAGGGGTCAGTCCCTGGAGAAGGATAGCAAGCTTGATAAAGTGGAGGTTGTGAAAAACGGGAAGACTCCCATGAGAGGGATTGGCACATTGACAGCAGCAGTGGGCCCAAGCTTAATAATGATTGTAAGAATGGCTCAGGACCAGGCAGTGTTTCGTTCTGTTGTGTATAAGATCATTATCAATTGGAACGAACTGGATGGCATCTAACAAGAACAAAATTGTTAGTTGATTTTTAAGAAAGCTACAAAAATAATTCAATGGAGGAAGGGCAGTCTTTTCAACAAATGGAACTGGAGCATAAATCATATAAAAATTTCACTCAAATAGTCAGAAATAGCCTGTGGAAATTATAAAAGAAAAGGTTCATTAGCCTGGATTATAGGGCCTTTCATAATTATCCATGGACTAGACAAAGATTTCGTAGAGAGGACAACCGTCTATGAATTATAAAATAAAAACAAAAAATCTAAATCATGAAATTAAAATATCACCTTCTGTTCTTCAAAATTCACTCTCAGGAAAATAAAAGGACAAGCCACCACTTTGGAGGACATTTTTGAAAACATGTATGTGATAAATTATCTTTCTCCAGAATGTATGACAAACTTTTAAAGCTCAATAAACAGAAAACAAACAGTGCAATTAAAAAAAAAATAATATTTATAAATGAAGATTTCACAAAAAAGGAAAGTATCATCATCAATTATCAGTGAATACAAATTAAAGCCACAAGAAGTTTTCATTGTACGTTGTTAGAATGATGAAACTGCCTGCTGTTCTTTCTGCTCCAGTAAAGATGTACAGCCTCGGAAACCCTGTATAGGGTTGCTTAGTGGGAACCAACATTACGGCACATAACCAACCACCACCACAAAGTTAGAAAGAAAAATTGACAATAATGAGTCATGATGACACAGAGAAACAATCTCCCTCCCATACATCGCTGGTTGAATAGAATGCAAAATTGTAC
>NW_006408703.1:4024747-4046701 GCF_000296735.1 Chrysochloris asiatica
GAGACTCGGGATTTAATGAAGAGAAATAAGCATTTAAGTTCAAACAAAGATCTGTGTAGTTCTGTTTAGGAGTCCTGTTGTAGTGTTGTAGACACAATAATTCAGGAGTCCTGGCTTTGTGTTGTAACATAAGCACTGCATGGCTTTCCTCAAGGTTGGCAGTTGAAACCCATCAATCGTTCCTTGAAAATACTAACCAGGGTTGTTATGCATAGGAACCTGCTGGACAGCATTTAACAACAGTATTGTTTATAGCAGCTTTATTTGTAATAGCCCTAAACTGGGATAAACCCAGACATCCATTAAGTGATAAATGCATAAACAAATTGTGGTACATCGATTGACTTTTGTGTAAGCGAGTCCCCACCCCACCTCTACTACCACACAAGACATCACCACAACAGCACAGGAAAAAGCACTGGTAGAATCAGGGTTCTTCCTACCCAGGGAACTAAACTGTTACTACACATTTTCAGTGATTCTACCACACCCAATACTACTTGTTGTTGTCAAGTCGAGTCGATTCCGACCCATAGCGACCCTGTACAGGGTTTCCAAGGAGTAGCTGGTGAGCTTGAACCGCAGACCTTGCAGTTCAAACGGCTTTGCGGTCTGGCGCATTAACTCACAGAGCCACACTAGGACTTAGTATTCCATAAATTTTAAAATGTTATGCTAAGTTTAAGGAACTTGGCACAACAGGCATGATTCCATTTATATAATGTTGTCAAACAATCAAAGATACGTTGTTGCAGTTAGATACCATCTAGTTGTTTTCTACCTTATGTACTACAGAACGAAATTGGCTGGTCCTTTGCCATCCTTACAATCATTGTTAAGCTATAGGGATAGAAATCACATCAGTGGTTTCCAGGGACTGGAGGCATAGGGAAAATTTTATACATCTTGATTGCAATATCTAACTGTATATATTTATAAAAAACTCAGAATTGCACTCCTAAGAAATGAATTTTACCATATGGAAATTATACCGCCTATACTAGCCCTGGGGACACTGTAGAATAAGCACTGGACTACTAAACACAGGTTGGCTGTTCAAACCCACCAGTTGTTTCTCGGGAGAAAGATGAGACTTTCTGCTCCTGTAAAGATTTACAGCCTTGGAAACCCTGTGCAGAGTCACTATAAGTTGGAATTAACTTGATGGCAGTGGGTTTTTGTTTGTTTGATTGTTTTCTCATATTAGATGTAATAAGAGTAGGACAAAGAAATAGTTTGAAAAAGCAGAGAGGTCTCTTTTCTTGGCCTTTCATCTGCCTTTTTCTAAATCAATATTTCTTATAAACCCAAATGCCATGCTCTCCTCTCCAGATGCCCACATTCTTAATTTTAGCTGATAGATTGCTCACCATCTTGTTTATGTTATTGTGCATATTTTCTCCAGTCTTTTATTGTTCCTCAGTTACCATTACTAGAAGCTGAAATTAAATCTGGCAGTTCTATACACTGAATTCATTTTAAAAATTATTTTATACACATCAAATAAAAGGCATCGTCCAAAGCAAAATGATAGGAAGAAACTCTAAAATAAATAAGTAAATAAAGGCTTAGGAAATTGTTTTTAAATGTGAGATTTACTTCAGTCATATCTTTGGCTTATTGTATATGGTTAAATGAAATGCTGCTATTGATAGCGCAGAAGGAGTCTAATGGGGTCTACCTACTAATATGCCAGAAATATTATTAATATTTCAGAAATAAGTGCACCTGCAAATCAGTTAGCAGTGGCAGAGTCATTATCAGGAGCAAGATTCCTTGTAAGACAAAAATATCTGTTGATTTTGCCACTTGATTAGATTGTTTATGCTACTTTTGTTACAAAAGTAAATATATATATATTTACTTTTATTTTTGTAATTAAGTGTCATTGTATTATACTTTCTTATTTTTGTAATTAAGTGTCACTGTATTATACTTTCTTATTTTTGTAATTAAGTGTCATTGTATTATACTTTCTTTCATATGTACATTATTGGAGTCCTGGTATAGTGCTATTGGATAAGCACTAAACCATAAGGTTGGCGGGTCAAACTCACCATCACTCCTAGGAAACGCTATGCAGTATTGCTATGGGTTGGAGTTGACTCAGTGGCACTTAACAACAACAAATACACATAATTAGTATACTCTGAACTAATAAACAAAACAATACATTGACTGAAGTTCTCTTTATGGCATGCAGTATGGTGAGCCCTAGGAAAAACAATACTTACGGAAAGACAAGGTTCCTTACCTAAAGGAAATTTAAAATATCAACTAAGAAAACTACCAAGCATATAGATAATTCTGAAATGGTGTGAGAAATAATGTGCTAGAGATAAGTATAAGGCCTTACAACAGCTTTACTTAAAATGCTGAAACAATATTCAAACATTTTATGAAACATTCACTAGAAATAATTTTTTCCCCCCCCTGGAAATTATCCTTCCTAGCATTCCTTGAAAGATTTATATGTGAGTCCAGCCCCATGTCACTCCACCACCCACCACCATCACTTAGACACCACTTGAGACAACACTGGAAAAAGTACTGGTAGGACATCCATGACCATTTGTACCCACAGAACCAAACTGTCACTAAACACTTACAGTGATTCCATCACACCCAATGTTTACATGCTATGCTTTAAAACATTTTCTAATATCACTCAGCACCAAAGACTAATTAATCTTTTAGCTGTGGTCTGAAAAGAGAGATTGAAAATGACTATTTGTAGCCAAAGCAGTGTGAATACAGAAGTCCTCACTAAAAGATTTTACTTATTTTTTGCCTGTGATTACAAGTATGGAAATGAGAATGGCATGGTAGAGCCGGCTCACAGCAGCTTGTAAGAACTGATTGTGCATCTCATCCCAGCTCCATGTTAGTAACATCATGCTGGCAACATGGGAAAGGGAACATTTGAGATAAACAAAAGATGAAAGATCATTAGCAGTGTTTGTAAACACTGAAATATCTTCGGTAATACATATTCTTCTAAGGCAGACTGCCCAATATGAAAATGTATCCTAAGTGAATGGAAATTCACTAACATAGCTCTTCCAAATTATAGTATTTTCACAGAAAACCTTCAAATGTCACTATGGAGGCCATATGTAAGAAAAAAACACACAAAACAGACAGATTATTCTGGGGCACACGAAGCCCTTTAAAATCTGAAATAAGATGATTTAGCTGTATGAATATAAACACAATTTGCAAGTCAAATAAAAAAAATCTCTCTATATATCTTTGTTTAGATTCTTTAATGTGCTTTATATGTATATGAAATTAAAACATTGTATAGTGAATGTTGAATGATTATTACCATGGAACAACATCTAGAAGAGAAGAGCACACTCATAATACTATATGCAGGGGTATGTAGACTAAGGACTCTTGTTCCAAGCCAGGCCTGTGGCCTTTTTTGGTACAGCCCCCAAGTTAAGAGTGCTTTAATTTTTTTTTTTTTTCTTTATAATCTAGCTCTTTGCAATAAAATTTGCCACCTCATGTTTTAGGACGAGGAATGAAGAAGGCAAATAATTGATTGCATAACTATAGGAGTCAGGTTCTTCTAGAAATACAGAGGACTTTAGGACCTAAGTAAGCCATTGTAGAATTGTTTGCTAAGATAAATGTACTTATTCAAAACTAGCTCTGTTGTAAGATGTAATGTTTTCAGAGCTGTATTAAATCAATTAACTTTTGATCAGTTGTTTGCGTTTTGCTATCATCATAAAAACCAAAAGGTGAATTATCGATTTGACTTATACTAATCAATTCAAAGTTAAGCTTGTCTATGGGCCAAACGAATAATTAGATTTATTTATAGAAAGCACCTTCTAGATATTTATGAAATATTGTTTACCCAAATTTCTTTTGTAAATCCTCTTTGCAAGGAATTAAGTAAGCTAACTAAAGTAGGCCAAGGTTTCAACTCAAGTTTTACCTATTACTGGTTATATGACCTTGAACAATGTGGTAGTCCTTGTCCTCCAGTTCTTGTCTTCATCTATATAATTTACAAAAAACAAAATCTAAATCATTGGGTTATACTCAGAAATAAACAATGATTATACATATCATAATCACCCTGTTTGGTACCCATTTGTTATTGTCAATAAAAATGTCTTAAACTTTGTTGTTGTTACATGCCATTGAGTGGGTACAAACTCACAGCGATGCTATTATGCACAAAAAAATTAAACCAGGTCTTCCATTTTCTTTATACAATGAAGTCTGTTCCTTATAAAGTAGGTAGGTAGATAGACAGACAGACAGACACACTCATATAATCCTGAGTCAAGAAACTTTTAACCTTCTATTAGCAATTTAATTTATTTTAGTCCAGAATGTGATTGGTTTCATTTGTCAGTGTAATAATACATACAACCTTTAGAGTAACACTTGAATTTGATGATAAATTATAAAATTTTAGAATTTAACCATTAAAACCTCAATATCTTTGAAGAGTAAGATATTACTAGTCATTTTGGGATTCATTTCATAGTGTCAGAAATCATGAAATTCACTGCCATTTAATTTATTTTGTTTTCCCTCTCTTGATATTTGGCTAGCTATGGTTTCCTTTTGTGACATGGCTAAGTGCTTAAATTGTTGGACTTAAACAGTCTATGAAGTCTGACAATGCATGAAAACCAGAAACTAAGGCACCATTAATATCCTTTCAGGGTTTTCCAGATAACTTAATGTCTAAGAGAATTAGATTAGAAAAATGAACCAGTCTGAAGGAGTCAGTTTATCTCTGATACTGTACCCTAGTTTGACTCATTTCAGGAGAGAATTTAATAAGTCCAAAGTAGTAAAGACAATGTCACCTTGTAACAAATGACAATAATTGAAGTTTAGAGAAAGCTTCATACGGAAACATGCCCTTGCTTGGCCTGGTTTTGTAATTGAGGGAAAACAAGAATACAAGGCCCTTTGGGTATCCAAGTACAGTAAACATCATCAGTCCAGTATAAAGGGGTCATAGACTCCTGCATTTATATAGAGTTTTGACCATTTGAAATGAGAAAACTGTCAGGTGATGTTGAGTATTCTGAATCTCAAACTCTATTAGATTTCCAGGGGAGTGCTGTAATAAGTAGTTTGAAGTTCAGCAGAGCAAGGCAGTGCCACGTGGCTTGGATACTGTTAACATAAGAGTGATCTGGTTAGATGGAATGCTCCCTGGGATGAAATTTTAGTTTTCCCTTTTGGAGTTGAAAATAAAAATAATGCTATTTTCTCTGTCAGTGAGGTGCTCATTTGTAGGCTTTTCTCGTGAAGTTACAATAAACCCATATGGATGAAATAAACAAGTTTCCCATTCAGATCCCCTGTGTATAATCCACATCAGCCTAATGTTTCCAATTGACTTAAAATAAAATTCAGATGCTTGAAATCTATAACCATGGGAAGAAGGGAAATGGGAAAAGCTTACAAAATGCATAGAAGACAAGAGAAAGCATATAAAACTGCATACTGCATTTTCACACTTTATGACAACTTGTGGTCAAATAATATCTTAATTCTGTGTGCTGAAATCTCATGGTTACAGCAATATAACTTATACTAGATCTATTCCTGGAGGTAAATAAACTAAATTTGATTGACTATCTAGCCTAGGTTTTCCCTGAAACAATAGACATCTGAAGATAGTTCATTAGAAACATAGACTGAGAACTGGAAGGGACAAAGATCTAATCTATTCCAAAACCATATTACAATAAACAACTCAAGTCAGAGAGTCTTAAGTGACTGTTTTGTTCAAAATTCATTTTTAAGATCTTTTATCTTTCAAACAAATACAATGGTTTTTAAAGAAATAAAAATGAAGGTATTTGCATTTGATATTTAAATCTTCATTTTATAATTTTTGCTTTACTTTGAAATGTGATCAAACTTTATATTACCTTGCATTATTTTAGCAATGTAGACCACCAACAAGATGGATTGGTTGCAACAATGGGATCAAACAGAAAAGCAATTGACATCATAGAACCACTCCGTGTTTCACTGTGTTGTGAAGAGGATCGTCAAAGACAACTCATTGGCATGTAACACATATTTTATTATTAGTGCAGGACTGTAAGTTGGGTTTGAACACAGGTCTGTGGCTCAAACTCACCAGTCAGTCACTCCTTGCCAGCCCTATACCGCGTCACTGTGGGTCAGAACATACTCAACGGCACTTAACGACAATACAATTAGCAAAGGAGTTCTGATAGTGCAGTGGGTTACACATTGGTCTGCTAATCCCAAAGTCAACAATTTGAATCCAGCAGCTGATACGCTGGAGAAAGATGAGGTTTTCTGCTCCCGTAAAGATTTACAGCCTTCGACTGGTATTGGACATTTTGAATCTGGCAACCACATGGTTTACTATGCCGGGAATGACAAATTGCAGAGGAATGGTGTTGCATTCACTGTCCAAAAGAAACATATCCAGATCAGTCATGAGTTACAAAGCTGTCTGCTATAGGATAATATCCATGAGCCTACTCCTGTAAAGATTTACAGCCTCAGAAACCCTATGCAGGTTCACTATGTGTCAGAACCGACTCCACGGCACATAACAACAACAACAACAACAACAACAACAAGGAAGCCCAGTTAATACCACTATTATTCAAATTTATGCACCAACCACTAAAGCCAGTGAGGATGAAATAGAAGAATTCTACCAACTTCTTCAATCTGAAATTGATCAAACATGCAATCAAGATATATTGATCATTACTGGTGACTGAAATGCAAAGTTTAGGAGCAAAGAGGAAGAATCATTAGTGCGACAATATGGCCTTGGTGCTAGAAATGATGGTGGAGATCACATGATAGAATTCTGCAAAATCAATGATTTGTTCATTTGAAATACCTTCTTTAGATAGCATAAGAGATGACTATACACATGGACCTCACCATATGGGATACATAGAAATTAAATTGACTACTTTTGTGGAAAGAGACCATTGAAAAGCTCCATATCATTAGTGAAAACAAGGCCAGGGGCAGATAGTGGAACAGAGCATCAATTGCTCATATGCAATTTCTAACTGAAGCTGATGACAATGAAAACATGTCTACGAGAGCCAAACTAAGACCTTGAATATATCCCACTTGAATTTATAGATCACCTGAAGAACAGATTTGATACATTAAACACTAAAGACCGAAGACCAGAAGAGTTGTGGATGACATCAAGAACACCATACAAAAAGAAGACAAGAAAGAAAGAAAATGTCAAAATGGATGTCAGAACAGACACTGAAATTTGCTCTCCAGTGTAGAGATGATAAAGCAAAAGGAAGAAATGAGGAATTACAAGAGCTGAATAGAAAATTTCAAAGATCATCTCAAAAAGATAAAGTCAAATATTAGAACAAACTGTGCAAAGATCTGAAGTAAGAAAACCAAAAAGGAAGAACACACTCAGCATTTCTCAAGGTAGGGGAACTGAAGAAAAAATTCAAGCCTCGACTTATGTAATTGAAGGTTTCTCTGGGAAAATTATTGAATGATGCAGAAAGCATCAAAAGAATATGGAAGTAATATACAGTCACTGTACCAAAAGGAAATAGTTGATGTCCAACTGTTTCAAGAGGTAGCATATGATCAAGAGTCAATGATACTGAAGGAAGAAGTCCAAGGTGCATTGACGGAATTGGCAAAGAACAAGGCATCAGGACTTGATGGAATAAAGATTGAAATCTTTCAAAAAAGTGAGGTGGCACAGGAAGCACTCATTCATCCCTGCCAACAAATTTGGAAGACAACTAAATGACCAAGTGATTGGAAGAGATTCATATTTGTGCCCATTCCAAAGACAGGTGACCCAATGGAATGAGGAAATCATCAGACAATATCTTTACTATCTCATGCGAGTAAAATTTTACTAAAGGAAATACAGAAATTGTTGCAAGCATACATTGACAGAGAAATTCCAGAGGTTCAAGCCAGATTCAGAAGAGGACGTGGAATGAGAGAAATTATTGCTGATATCCAATGGATCTTGGCTGAAAACAGAGAATACCAGAAAGATGTTTACCTGTGCTTCATTGACTATGCAAAGGCTTTCGATTGTGTGGATGTCGACAAGGTATGGACCACATTGCTAAGTATTCCGGAACACTAAATTGTGCTCATGAGGAATCTGTACATGGACCAATAGGAAGTTGTTCGAACAGAAGATAGGAACACTGGATGGTTTAAAACTAAGAAAGGTGTGTGCCAGGGTTGTATGCTTTAACCGTACTTATTCAGCCTGTATGCTGAGAAAATAAACCAGGTTATATGAATAATGCATGGCATCAGGATTGGAGGAAGACTCACTAACAACCTGCGATATGCAGATGATACAATCTTGCTTGCTGAAAGTGAGACTTCAAAGATTCACTGATGAAGATCAAAGAACACAGCCTTCAGTATGGATTGCATCTCAATGTAAATAAAACAAATATCCTCACCACTGGACCAATAAACAACATTCTGATCAACGGAGAAAAGATTGAAGTTGTCAAGGACTTCATTCTTCTTGGATCAACTATCAACATTCATGGAAGCAACTGTCAAGAAATCAAATGACGTATTGCATTAGGCAAATCTGCTGCACAATACCTTTTTAAAATGTTGAAGACCAAAGATGTCAACTTGAGGACTAAGGGTGCGCCTGACCAAACTATGTTATTTTCAATAACCTCATATACATGCAAAAGCTAGACAGTGAATAAGGAAGACCGTAGAAGAATTGGTGCTTTTGAGTTATAGTACTGGAGGAGAATATTGAAAGTGCTATGGCCTGCCAAAAGAACCACAGATCTGTTTTGGAAGAAGTGCAGCCAGAGTGCTCCTTGGAGGCCAGGATGGTCAGACTTTGTCTCTCATACTTTGGACATATTGTCAGGAGGGACGAGTCGCTGGAGAAGGATATAATATTTGCTAAGGTGGAGGGTCAAAGAAAAAGTGGAAGACCCCTAGTGAGACGGATTGGCAAAATGGCAGCATCAATAGTCTCAAGCATGGCAACAATTGTGAGGTTTGTCCCGAACCTAGCTGTGTTTCTTTCTGTTGTGCATAGGGTCGCTATGAGTTGGTACCAACTCGTTGGCACCTAACAACAACAACAATGTGTTCTTGTGTGGTGCAGTAGGATCAGTACTGGACTTTGAGCCACAAGGACAGTTGTTCAAACCTGCCAGCTGTCCCTTGGCAAGCCTATCTAGGGTTACTATAGTCAGAACTGATTTGATGGCACCTAACAACAAAAATGGCTAATGATCATGAACATTCCTCATGTTTGTTGACAGCTTGGATGTTCTCCTTTCTGAAGTGTCTACTCATGTCCTGTTACCATTTTCTAATTGTGTGGTTTGTCTTTTTCTGCAGCGGTGTTCTAGTTTTTTATTAATCTTAGAGATCTATCCCTTGTCTGATTTTTTGCTGCAAAATATTTTCCCCAAACTGTTGGCTCCCTTTTACTCTTTTGATGAAATCTTTTTAAGTCACATAGTTTTCTACATTTTAGGATGCCCCAGTCATCTATTTTGTCTACCGCTATCTGTGTGTCTTTAGGAATGTTTGATTGTGCATTTATGTCAGGTATTAGAGTCCTTATGTTTGTCTCTGGAGTTCTTGTGTGGATAAATCACTGGACCATAAGGTCGGTTCGAACCACATGTCAGCAGTTCAAACTCACAAGTTGCTTATTGGAAAACCTATTCGGGGTCGCTATGAGTTAGAATCGACTCTACAGCACTTAACAATAGCAACAATGTTTGTCCCTATTATTTCATTGATGACCTTTATAGTTCTAGAGTTTACATATAGGTCATTAGTCCACGTTGAGAATCTCTTGTATATGGTGTTAGATATGCATCTGGCTTCACTCTTCTGCAAATAGATTTCAAGTTTTGCCAACACCATTTGTTGAAGAGACTGTCTTTTCCTCATTTAATGTGTTTTGGCCCTTTGCCAAAGATCAGCTGACTGTATGTAGATGGATTTGCTTCTGGGTTATCAGTTATTTTTCATTGATCTATGTATCTTTTAAGGAGTTCTGGTAGTGTAGTGGTTACGAATTGGGCTGCGAACCACAAGCTTAGCAGTTCGAAACTACCCACTGCTCCATGGGAGAAAGATGAGACTTTCTGTTCCTGTAAAGATTTGCAGCCTCGGAAACCGTGTTTAGGGTCGCTATGGGTCAGAATCGACCCGATGGCACTTAACACTACATGTATCTTTTATTGTATCATTACAGATTGTGTTGACCACTGTAGCTGTGTAGAAGATTTTGAGATCAGGGAGTGAGAGGCCTCCAATTTTGTTTTTCTTCTTAAGCAGTTCTTTGCTTGTTGGAGATCTTTTTCTTTCCCAAATAAAATTATTTATTGCTTTTTCCATCTCTTTAAAGAATGATGTTGGAATCTGTATTGGGATTGTGTTATATCTATAGATTGCCATGGGTAGTGTTGACATTTTCACAATACTAACTCTTCCTATTCATAAGCATAGTATATTCTTCCATTTTTGTAAGTCTCTGTTGTTTTCTTGAAGTAGTGTTTTGTAGCTTTCTTTGTATAGGTGTTTTGTTTCTCCAGAGTCTTAAGTATTTTTTCTTTTGGGTGTCTATTGTAAATTATATCGGTTTCCTAATTTCTCTTTCAGAGCTGTCTTTATTATCCTATAAGGATGCATCTGGTATTTGCATATTGATCTTGTACCCAGCCACTGCTGAATCTTTCAATGAGTTTCAGTAATTTTCTTGCTGAGTCTTTGGGATTTTCTATGTATTGGAACATATCATGTGCAAATAGCGTTTTACTTCCTCTTTGCTTTTCTGGAATTACAGCTCAGGCTAAGACTTCAAAACATGGTTTTCTTGATGTCCCCCATAACTCTTCTCATCCTTGTTCATTAGTACCCAATGTATCAAATTTTTTTCTTAAGAAGGTCTTTAAATTAAAGTGGGATATATTCAAAGTCATATTTTTGTTCTTGTGGACTTATTTTAATTTTCTTCACATTCAGTCTAAAATTTCATATGAGCAATTGATGGTCTCTTACTCAGTTAGCTTCCAGCTATGTTTTGGCTGATGATATTGAGCTTCTCCATCATATCTTCCCACAGATGTAGTCAGTTTGATTATTCTGCATTCCATAAGATGTATAGTCCTTTTATTTTGTTGAAAAACAGTATTGCAATGAATAAGTTGCTAGTTATGCCAAAGTCTATCATGCAATCTCCATCATTGGTTCTATAACCAAGTGCATATTTTCCAACTGCTAGTCTATCTTCTTTGTTTTCAATTTTCAATTTCAATAACCAGTAATTTTCAATGTGTCTTGATTGCATGTTAGATCAATTTCAAACTGAAGAAGTTGGTATAATTCTTCAGTTTCATCATCACTGGCTTTAATGGTTAGTGCATACATTTGAATAATAATGGTATTATCTGATATTCCTTGTAGAACTATACATATTTTTTCTATCACAGACAGCACTGTACTTCAAGATATAAAAATATTGAAATGCTCTTTCTGATGATTAATGTAATGCCATTACTCTTCAATTTTTAGTTTCCAGTATGGAACCATATTATTGTCTGTTTCAAAATGACCAATGCAAGTCCATTTCCACACACTAGTGCCTAGGATATCAATTTTTATATGATCCACTTCATTTTTGACAACTCCCATCTGCCAATGTTAATGTCAGCATTCATAATTTCCAAACATACAAAATAATAACTGTCCAATGATTAAAAAACAATTTATGATATATCTATTTAATGTCTTATTATTTGATAATAAAAAAGCATGAAGTCAGTAAGAGGAAAATAAGTCTTGATGTTGTTATTAGGTGCCATCGAGTTGATACTTACTCATAGCGACCTTATGCCCAGCAGAACGAAACACTCCCCGATCCTGGACCAGCACACTATTGCTGCAACACTTGATTACATTGATGCTGCCACTTTGCCAATCCATGATGCTGGGGATCTTCCTCTTTTTCTCTGACCCTCCACCTTCACAAACATCCTGGCCTCCAAGGAGCACTTTAGCTGCACTTCTTCCAACACAGATCTGTTGTTTCTTTTGGCAGCCCATGGCACTTTCAATATTCTCCTCCAGTACTATAACTCAAAAGCATCAATTCTTCTATGGTCTTCCTTATTCACTGTCCAGCTTTCGCATGCATATGAGGTTATTGAAAATACCATGGCTTGGATCAGGCACACCTTGGTGTTCAAGCTGACATCTTGGCACTTCAACACTTTAAAAAGGTCTTGTGTAGCAGATTTTCCTAATGCAATACATCATTTGATTTCATGACTGCTGCTTCCATGAGTGTTGATTGTTGATTCAAGAAGAATGAAATCCTTGACAACTTCAATCTTTCCTCCATTGATGAGAATGTTGTTTATTGGTCTAGTGGTGAGGATTTTTGTTTACTTTACATTGAGATGTCATCCATACCTAAAGCTGTGCTCGTTGATCTTCTTCAGTAAATATTTTAAGTCCTCTTCACTTTCAGCAAGCAAGGTTGTATCATCTACATATCGCAGGCTGTTAATGAGTCTTCCTCCAATCCTGGTGCCAAGTTTTTCTTCGTATAACCCAGCTTCTTGGATTATTTGCTCAGCATAAAGGTTGAATAAGTATGGTTAAAGAATACAACCCTGTCGCACACCTTTCTTAATTTTAAACCATTCAGTGTTACCATGTTCTGTTTGAACAACTGCCTCTTGGTCCAGGTACAGATTCCTCATGAGCGCAATTAACTGTTCTGGAATACTCATTCTTCGCAATGTTGTCCATACCTTGTCATGATCCACACAATTGAAAGCCTTTGCATAGTCAATAAAGCACAGGTAAACATCTTTCTGATATTCTCTGCTTTCAGCCAAGATTCACTGGACATCAGCAATTATATCCCTTGTTCCATGTCCTCTTCTGAATCTGGCTTGAACCTCTGGAAGTTCTCTGTCAATGTATGCTTGCAGTCATTTCTGTATTACCTTTAGTAAAACTTTACTCGCATGGGATAATAAAGATATTGTCTGATGATTTACGCATTCCACTGGGTCACCTCTCTTTGAATGGGCACAAATATAGATCTTTTTCAATCCATCAGCCACATAATTGTCTTCCAATTTCTTGATATAGATGAGTAAGTGCCTCCTGTTCTGCCTCACTTTCTTGAAAAGTTTCCATTTTTATTCCATCAATTCCTGGTGCCTGTTCTTTGTCAATTCCTGAGGTAGCATATAATCAAGAGCCAATGATACTGAAGGAAGGAAGCCCAAAAAGTCTTGATAGATGCTGCCATATTTATGGTGCAAGAAGTAATTATGTTGAGTGAAATAAGTCAATCAAAAAGTCTAAATATTGAATGACCTCACTTATATCAAAAGACAAGAACAGGGAAATATATAATGGACAAATTTTAATAGTAGTTATTAATAGTGATGAGGACGAGAAGAGGAGGGTGTGGTAAAGGGGGTGGTAATATTGAATTGCATACTACAGGCTGTTAATGGGTCTTCTTCCAAACTTGATGCCACATCTTTTTTCATATAATCCATTTTACAGGTTGGAATGAAATGAAATGTCAAAATGAAGTGTAATGTTCAGCATACAGATTGAGCAAGTATGGTGAAAGGATTAAACCCTGACACATATACCTTCTCTGATTTTAAACTATTGTCATTTGCTCTGTTTTAATGACTGCCTCTCTGTCTATGTACAGTTTCCTCATTACCACAATTAAGTGTTCTGGAATACCCAGTCTTCACAATGCTATCCACAAACCTTGAAAATATGCTATGCAAATGTAGCTAGTCACAAATAGTCACATATTGTATAATTCTATTTACATAAACCGCCAACTGTGTGCCAGTTTGTCATATTGTGGTGCTTTATGTGTTGCTGTGATGCTGCCAGTATTATTATTAACTGAAGGGTCACCATGATGGGCAGGTTTAAGCAGAGCTTGTAGATTAAGACAAACTAAGATGGGATAGAGGCTGACCAGTTCTGAATGATTAGCCACTGAAAATATAAATAGCAGCAGAATATTGCCAGATATAATGCCAGAAAAGGAGCACCTTAAGTTGGAAGGTACATTAAATAAAACTGGGGAAGAGCTGATTCCTCAAAATAAAGTTGACTTTAATGGAGCAAACCTTTCAGAACCTTCATTTGCTGATAGGACACAACTCAAAATGAGAATAAACAGGTGTAAACAGCCAATAATAATTAGAATGTGGAATGTATAAAGTATCAATCATCAAAAGTTGGAATGAAATGAAACCTTATAAATGAAAAGTAATGTATGAGGATTGATATCCTAAGCATAAGTAAAGTGAAATTAACTGTCATTGGCCATCTTGAACAGGAAAATCATATGATTAAGTATGCCATGAACAATAAACGGAAGCGAAACAATTACACATTCATTATCAAAGAGAGCATTCAAGATCTATTTGAAATACAATGCTGTCTGTGGTAGGATAATATCTAAATGCTTACAAGGATTTCCAGTTAATATCTCTATTATTCTAAACTACTAAGTGGACAGCCACTTAGGTCAAATATAATGAAACTGAAGAATTCAACCAACTTGAGTTGGAAATTGATCAATAATTCAGTCAAGAATCTTTGATAATCACTGGTTATTGGAACTCAAAAGTTGGACATAGAGAGGAAGGAACAGTAGTTGGAAAATATGGCCTTGGTTATAGAAACAATGATGAAGATTACCTGGTAGAATTCTGTAAGGCCAATTACATAGTCATTGAAAATATCTTTTTCAACAACATAAAAAGTGACTATACACATGGACCTCAGCAGACACAATACACAGGAATCAAATGGACTACATCTCTGGAAGAAATGAAAGAGAAGCTCAATACCATCAGTCAAAACAAAGCCAGTGTCTAGCTGTGGAACAGATTAAAAATTGCTTCCATGCAAGCTCGACTGAAGTTGAAGAAAATTAAAACAAGTCCACAAGAGTCAACATGTGACCATGAAAATGTCCCACCTGAATTTCAAGACCATTTTAAGAACAGATTTGATGCATTAGACACTTATGACTGAAGACCAGGAGAGCTGTGAGATGATATCAAGAACATCATACAGGAAGAAGGCAAGGTATTTTAATTGCCTCATTTGCATATGAAAATTGAACAATTTGTAAGGCAAGCCTGAGAAAGATTGAAGTATTTGAATTATGGTGTTGGCCAAGAATATTGACTGTACTATGGTATGCCAGAAGAACAGCCAAATCTGTCTTGGGAGCAGTAAAATCATAATACTAGTGACATCATACTCAGCAAAGTGGAGAGGCAATGCAAAAGAGGAAGATCCCCACTGAGATGGACTGACACAGTGGCAGCAACAATGGGTCAAACATAATAACAATTGTAAGGATGGCACAGGATCAGGCAATTTTTAGTTCTGCTGTACATAGGATAGCTGTGAGTTGGAACAGACTTGAGGGCACCTAAGGAACTCTGGTAGTATAGTGATTATGAGTTGGGCTAATACCCTCAAGGACAGCAGTTCAAAACTACCAGCAGTTCCATGGGAGAAAGATGAGGTTTTCTGCTCCCATAAAGATTTACAGCCTTGGAAACCCTATGAAAGGTTGTTATGAATCAGAACTGACTCCATGGCACATCACCACCACCAACAACAACAGCAACAACATTACTAAAAAATTCAGAAAACGCAGGAAGGATGTTAGTGGTTGTCTGAGCCTGAAAGAGGAGCCCTGGTAGTGTTATGGGATAGCTATTGAGCTGCTAGTTGCAAAGTCAGCTTTTCAAAGCCACCAGCAGTTCTGCCAGAAAAATTTGAGGTTCTCTACTTATGTAAAGGAATCCTGGTGTGGCACTGTGGGTTAATGTGCCAGACTGCAAAGCCGTTTGAACTACAAGATTGGCCATTCAAGCTCACCAGTTGCTCCTCGGAAACCCTATATAATGTTGCTATCGGTCAGAATCTACTTGACTACACTTAACAACAACAACAACAACTTCTGTAAAGATAACCAGTCTCAGAAGCCCTAGATCGGTTTTCTATGAGTCAGAATTGACCCTATGGGAATGAGTTTGTTTTGGTGTTTGGTTTGGAGGTTGAAAAGGTGAGAATGGGAATGACTGCTAATATGTATGAGATTTCTTTTGTATGAGATTTCTTTTGGAGGTGATAAAAATGTTCTAAAATCAGACAGCTGTGATAGTTCCATAACTATATGAATACCCTAAAAACCACTGAATTACACATCTTAAATGGGTCAATAAAGTTGTTATTTTAAAAAAATGCAACCTGGCAATTGTAAAAATTTGGCAAACAATTGGATTTAATTAAGCAATTGATCTTTAGTTAGTAATAAGCAACACCAACAATTTATGGTGAAGTTCTAAGCTCTGGTACCTGTAAATGTGACCTAATCTGAAAATATGATCCTTGAAGAGCTTGACTGTTAGATTAACACAAAATCATATCAGAAAAGGGTGGGCCTTATGAGTATTAGTTGATTCCATGATAACTAAAATTAACAAAACAAACCAATCTGAGTGCTATCTTTATAAAAACACATGAAGGAGTGATATAGCTATAAACCAACAAATGTCTGGGCTACCAGAAACTGAAATAAGAACCTTTGGAGAGAACATGGACCTTGGATATTCAGACTACTAGTCAGACTACTAGCTTGAAAAATTGTAAGGGAATAAAGTTTTGAACTTTAAAACTGCCCAAATTCATACCTTCTTGCCTGGGGGCAATTATTTGGTTAGATAATCTCAAGAAATTCCTTGGATTCTGCAGAGATTAAAAGGAATCCTAAATGCCATAAAGAACCAAATCCTCACTCAATTATTTAACTTCCGTTTATCACAGAATTTCAACACAAGTGATTCCAAAAACAAAGAATTCATAAATCTATATCAGTATGTTGTTGCTAAGTGCTTTTGAGTAGATTTTGACTCATAGGGTATCTGAGGAGCTGCTGTGGTTTTGAGCAACCAACTTTGTGGTTAGCAGAGCATTGCTTATCCTATAGGTCCAAACTAGGACCCCACCAGTATATTTCAACTTTAAATAGGCTTGTCTATCAGAAGTATTTTATTTATTTATTCGAGTTAAAACATTTCTCTATAGTTTTTTTTTTTTTTCATTTTTTTCATTTGAGGAAGAGTTTAAAATATTTAACACTCTTCCTCAATTATTGACTTTTCAAATACAGCCAACTCTCGACCACAGTAGTTCTGTTCTTTAAAGTCTCTACAAACCCTGAATTACTCACTACCTACTGCCACCAAGTCGACTCTGACTTATGGTAACCTAATGGAGTGTAAATCATGTTTTGTATTTTTTTTTTTTAAGTTTTTTTTTATTGTGAATTGAGTAAAAGTTTACAGGGCATATCATCAATTTTATATTTAACAAATCATACACCTAGTTTCATTGTAATGATTATAATCCCCTCCATGTACCATCACATAGCAATATTTCTTTCTATTCACTTTAGCTCTTCCCACCCCACCCCCCTTAAAAACACTCAGGCATATATAATAATTTACACCATCAAAGGACACATTCTTCAAGTCTGCCTCCTGACCACCAGCTCTTAGTTCCTTTCTTCCTATGAATCTAGAATCCTCAACTGCTCCCACTCCCCATGTCCCCATCTTGGCCTCCATCTCTGGTGTCACTGCTTCTCTGAATAAGATCTTGCATTCCGCTTGTGCTCTTTTTCTCCCTTGATGGTCCTAGGGTCCTTTGTTTCTGGACTGTAAGATTGACTACTCCCCCACTTTTAATACAAAACTTCTACCTTTACAATTGTGACAGTCTCAATTAGTCATGATAATTATTACTCACTATGGACTCATGAGAATCTTATCTCCATCTCTTTAAACCAGACCCACCTACACAAGATGAAAACTATTCAGTGGGAACTCTTTCTTCCCACACACACTCTTAAACTAAACTCCTTCTTGAAACTTTGTAAGCCAGTCACTTTGTGACTTTATAGCTCCCTCATTTTAGGTAGCCAATATCTAAGTCGCCATTCCCTATCTACCCTGTGTACAGAGGGGATAGCATTGATACTTGATGTGAAGACTCTTTCCCTCTGTGTTGGTATTTAGAGTTACTACCTCCATGAGTATAGGTCAAGTTTAACAAATTGTAAAAATTTTACCCATGTTTCCTTTATCAAAAATTGTTTTTTGTGTGTGTTTTTATCATCCTCTAGTCAAGTTCTGATTATCAAGCCATCGAGGCTAGGTCAAATGGGTACTATCTGCAAGTTTGGGTGTTCTTGTATGTCTCCCCTCACTTCATATCAGCTGGATACTTCACTTTCAGCTCTAGCCTACTGTGGCTATGTCCTTGTCTATGGTCTCAGGTGACCCCAGGTCTTATCACACTTTGGACCAACCAGCCCTTCCTCTCCTCTCCTCTCCAGGTCAATGGAAGTCTATGGACCATGGCTGAACTCAGTCTATTTTTTCAAAGCTGCCTTTCCCTCTCTTCCACTCACCAGTAGAACAATGTGGCTGTCAACAAGCTTACATGCCTGTTCATGTGTTCCCTTTGAGTTTCAATCTTAGAGGGGGGTTTGTCCTGAAGGAACTTGATTGCTTGCCTTGATGGCTTCCCAGTGAACAGTTTGCATTTTCTTATAGTAGCCAGTCATACTACCATTTTTGGGTTTTGTTTTTTTTTTTTTTCCTAATTATCTTTCTTTGAAGATGTATCTTCTGTTGCTCTAGTTGTTCCAGGCAGGTCTGCTTGTCCTTTCTAGTGGGCATGTCCCACCTCAGAATATTCTGGATGGGAATCAGGATTCCACCTAAGGTCCTAAACACTACAAAGGCTCCACAGGAGGCCTATTTCACTAGGCAAGTTCTAGAGCCCCTTTTAGGTATTCCAATCAGTTATAGGCTAAAGACGGGCTTACAAGCTTTCTGTACTCATGTTTCATGACATGCCTTTCTATCCCACTCAAGTGTGTATTTTACAATAGTAGGCAAGAGAAACCAATATTCATAAGACAGTCAAGAATTTTAATATTATTTTCCTTCCTCAAACTATGCCTAAATCCTTGTATCACAGAGCCCTGTTGTTGAGAGTGTAAATCTTTACAGGAGTAGACAGCTTCATCTTCTTCTCCCACAGACTGGTGGGTTTAAACCATAGACATTTCAGTTAGTGGTTCAATGCCTAATCAACTGCACAGACAGAATTCATGAATACCAAACAGCCTTTCTGGACCTTGATTGTGTGGAGCACATCCTGCAATACAAGTGTTTCTGTTGCTCTGCTCATGTGCATGTCTGCAAATGCTCTCTAAAATCCTGTTACAAAATGTGTTTTAGCAAGTACTGATTTCCAGGTTACAAAATGTGTTTTAGCAAGTAGGAGAATTCACAACTATGTGATCCACTGTATTAGATAAGAAGTCCCTGAACTTTCGTTTCTTGAATCTAAATGCTTCTGGTTCATCAAGTTATCATTTGATGTGAAACCTTAACCCAGTGCTTCTCAAAGTATGATATTCATACCTACAACATTGACATAATCTGTAACTAGTTAGAAAAACAAAAATTTAGGCCCAACCTCAAATCTATGGAATGAGAAACTGAAAGTAGGAACCAGTGATTTGTTTTCAACAGCCTTCCAGGTCAGTTTGAAGTGCAAAGTTGGCAGTTCAAACCCACCAGCTGTCCAAGGCTGTAAATCTTTATGATAAGAGATCCTCATATTTACCCCTCAGTTTGACTGGTGGATTTGAACATCTGACCTTGCAATTAGCAGCCCATCTCATAATCCACTACACTACCAGGCTCCTCAGAATTATAGTGCTAGGTAAAATCAGATAATATTCAAACTTTTATGGAACATTTTTTTTAAAGATTAATTTTAACACAAATTCAAAAGTCTTAAAATGGAATACCCTAAAATCTCAACATTACCCATATCCATTAAACTTCAATTGACTTTCACTGTGTGTTTTTAGAATACTGGTATAGTTAAATGCACACAATTATCTGTCCAGGAAAATACCACTGCCTAGTCATAAAGATAATAATCAAGTCAATTAACAACACAGAAAGTGGTACTTCAAAATTTGTAGGGTGGATAGCAGGTGTACTAATGATATCACATTGATATTAACTTAGACACTTAGTGGGTTAATGAACTGACAGCTGTGAAATTTCTAGTGATAATCTTATCATATTCAAGTCAGAAGAGAAATGTGTTGGATAGCAGAAAAGTCAACCTGTCCAGCTCTTTCAGAGAACATATTTTCTGTGTATATGTACAACTATACTCCATTGTATATTCCACCAACAAGCATTCTTTGAAAGATAAGTTTGTCCTGGAATTCTAGGCAACAGGGATAAAGAAGAAAATAAAAGAGGCAAAAATCCCTGCCCTCATGAATCTTGTATTCTATTGGAAACAATACAAGTATGTAAATTCAACATACACATACTGTGTATCAGACGGAGTCCTTGTGGGGCAGTGTAGGATAAACACTAGCCACAAAGTCACTTTGAACTGCAAACAATTTAGGAAAGAATTCCTAGTATGGCACTTTTTGACAACAGTAACAACAAATACCACAAACAAAAAACAACCTTTATTATTATTTTTTCCATACCAATGATCAACCCATTAGCCAAACCAGTTGTCACTTGATTTTCACTCTTAACAACTACCTGTTATTGTGGGTAAGGGCCTCAAGTAGATTATGACTCATAGTGACCCAATACAGTGTTTCCAAGGAATGGTTGGTATGTTTGAACTTCTGACCATTTGGTTAGAGTCCAGTGCTTATCTTACAGCCCCACCAGCAACCACCTAGTGCAAATAAATCACTGATAGAAAAATCAGAATTTGCTTTGATTAATGTAAGCAAATTCACAAACATATTGACTGAAAGTCTTCTTGGATCTTACATGTTGGCTAGAAAATGATGCCTAGAATTAGATCTGGTATTTCTTTGGTATAAACATATATTAAAATTCATGCATTCTTTAAAACAATCACATTGATTATATTAGTTATTGGAAAAAGCTCCCTCCATAAAAAAAGTCATTATCTTTTATTTCCATTTTCCAAAAACTTTTTAAAGTCCCTTTGTATATTCAAAATACTACATTATAGAAAGTGTCTTTTTTTTTTTTTTTTTTTTAATGACGATATAGTAGGAAAGCTGTGTAGGTAGTATTTGTTCAAAAGAACTTTACATTCCTAGTAACAGAAACGCAATTAAATCATAAAAGTAAATTATTAATATTAGGGAAAAAAAACAAAGCACTTAGATTTTTTTTTTATCTACTCTAGTGGAGAATAAACAAATATTTGTTATCAAACCATGTTTAAGGTAATGATTGTTGTTAAGTGCTGTGGAGTCAGTTCTGACTCATAGCAGTCCATTATAGGGTTTCCAAGGAGCTGCTAGTGGATTTGAACCACCAATATTATAGTTAGTAATCAAATATTTATCCTACTGCAGCACACTAGGACTGCAAGTTAATGATTGTTGTTGTTGTGTGCTGTCAATTCATTCCTAACTCATAAAAACCCTGTGTAGTGTTTCCAAGGAGCACCTGGTGAGTTTGAATGGCTGACCTAGAGTTCAAACCAACCTTGCAGACCAGTGCTTTATCCCACAGTGCCACACCAGGAATTCAAGGTAATAATTGGTAGCTAACAATTGTCACCACCATTATTCTGTCATTTTGTCATACTGTGGTGGTTTGTGAGTTGCTGAGATGCTGAAAGTTATGTCACTGGTATTTTAAATATCAGCAGGGTCACCATGATGGACAGATTTCAGATGAGCTTCGAGATGAAGACATACTAGGAAGAAGGAGTGACGAACTACTTCCAAATATTTAGTCATTGAAAACCTTATGAATA
>NW_006408703.1:4047852-4049974 GCF_000296735.1 Chrysochloris asiatica
GAGGTCCAAGAGCTGAACAGAAAATTTCAAAGATCAGTTCAAGAAGATAAAGCCAAATAGTACAACAAAATGTGCAAATATCTGAAGTCAGAAAACCAAAAAGGAAGAACATACTCAGCATTTCTCAAGTAGGGAAACAGGAAAAAATTCAAGCCTTGACTTTCGTTATTGTAAGATTCTCTGGACAAATTATTGAACGATGCAGAATGAAGCATCAAGAGAAGATGGAGGAAATATACAGAATCACTGTACCAAAAGGAAATGGCTTCTGTTCCACCATTTCAAGAGGTAGCATATGATCAAGAGCCAATAATACTGAAGGAGGAAGTCCAAGGTGCATTGAAGGAATTGGCAAAGTGTTGCAGACTGCAAGTACTGGGATGTGAGGACCATTGTCATGGACGAAAATCCAGCCCATGGCTGCACTCAGACTTGCTGGCCAGAGTCCCTGAGGGCTCAAGGAAGTAACCTTCAGACGTCCCGGGTTCATTGGCTTTTATGAACTCACTGTTGGGCTAGCTCTGTATAATTCTCTTTAGTCCTATTAATTCACTCTATGCTTCGAACTCCTGCAACTGTAGCCTCTGAGAAAATGGTTTCTTATGTGCCCTTCTTAATATCTCCACTGTGTTGGCAGTGCTTAAAGTGTTCTGGGAACAAATCTCTCGGAGGAACAAACTCTGGCCACTGGGCAAGCTCGTCCAAACTGTTATTTATCAAATTATTCAGTTATGTTTGATATTAACTTAATACATGAGCCTTGATACCCATGGACAAATATTAAACTGCTCCTAAAGCCGAGACTGTAAAAAGCTCCAAAAACAAGTTGCTGGGAAGCTCTGGAGACAAGTTTCCCCCAAGGAATTAACCCAGTAGATTGGCATATCTAAAGGACAATATTGTTAGCCTTCCCGGATCGCCCCCAGCTGCAAACCATGCAGCTAGGCATCTTGTTTCCTCCTGCAAGTCTCGGTCAGACAGCCGACACAGCGGGACTCCTTTCAATCCTTTTCACCTTTTTCCCATTCGAGATCTGGTGTTATAGGTATGTTAATTAGCCTGGAGAAACCGAGTTGCTGCCCTGGGATTTGAACCTGAAAAGTACCATATAATAATTTGCTTGAATTTCTGGAAAATTAAGGATGTTAGATTATTAAGACAATTTGTGATATATGTTTTAGAATTTGATTCCTGTAAATCATTGTGTCCTTTTTTGAATGATTAATCACACTTCACTTCTGTACCCCTTCTTAATAAACCCCACCTTCCTTTGTGTAAAGCTCCTCCCCAAAATAAAATGGAGGCACAGACCGAAGCCCATATGCAATGTGTTATGGCTGGCATGCGAGGCATTACAGGTGGCAAAGCATGCGTTAAGGTTTGCAGGGTGGTGCTTTACTGCCTGCAGGGGCCACGATGCCCATAGTCCAGGATCTGCTCGCCAGTGTCGCATCCACTCTGGTCTTGTGGTGTCTTCTTGTCTTTCTCTTTGCGTCTTTGTGTGTACTTTTTCCTCTATCTCTGTCACCTCCAGATCTCCCTCCTTCATGAACTGAACCCCCTTGTCAAAGCCGGTTCTCGACAGCAAAGAACAAGGCACCAAGAACTGATGGAATAAAAATTGAAATCTTTTAAGACAGTGAGGTGGCACAGGAGATACTCACTCATCTGTACCAAAAAATTTGGAAGACAACTATAGGGACGGCTGATTGGAAGAGATCCGTATTTGTGCCCATTCCAAAGAAAATTGACCCAATGGAATGTGGAAATCATCAGAAAATCTCTTTGATATCCTATGTGAGTAAAGTTTTACTAAAGGTAATACAGAAATGGCTGCTAACATACATTGACAGAGAACTTTCAGAGGTTCAAGCCATGTTCAGAAGAGACCATGGAACGAGGGATGTCCTTGATGACATCCGATGGATCCTGGCTGAAAGCAAAGAATATCAGGAAGATGTTTACCTGTGCTTTATTGACTATGCAAAACCTTTTGATTGTGTTGGTCATGACAAGCTATGGAGAACATTACGAAGTATGAGTATTCCAGAGCACTTAATTGTGCTCATGAGGAATCTGTACCTGGCCCAAGAGGCAGTTGATCGAACAGAACATGGGAACA
>NW_006408703.1:4050642-4051532 GCF_000296735.1 Chrysochloris asiatica
TTGGAGGCCAGGATGGCCAAACTTCATCTCTCATACTTCAGACATATTGTCAGGAGGGATCAGTCACTGGAGAAGGATATCTTGTTTGGTAAGGTGGAGGGTCAGAGAAAAAGAGGAAGACCCCCAGCAAGATGGATTGGCCAAGTTGCATCATCGATGGACTCAAGCGTGGCAACAGTAGTGAGGTTGGCCCAGGATCCGGCAGTGTTCATTCTGCTGTTCATAGTGTCGCTATGAGTCTGTATTGACTTGATGGCACCTAACAACAACAACAACAACAACAATTGTCAAAGAAAAGGGGAGAGGAAAGACATTCACAAAGAAGCAACCACAATTTGCAAAAGCCCACAATTAGTCCTATTCACTCTCCTTGGTATCTTTGCCAATGAGACCAGGACTCTCTCCTATATACAGGGATTTGAAAAATGTCATGAAAAAATTCTCTTGTCTTTTTTTTTTCAAATTTTTATTGTGAACTGAGTGAAGGTTTACAGAACAGATCATCACTTTTTACATTCAAGAAATCATAAACTTGTCTCATTTTATGGTTTCAATCTCTTCCATGTACCAACAGTTAGCAGTATTTACCTCCATTCACTTTAACTATTGCATTCCCCCCTGTGTTTCTTGCTACCTCCATCTTTGCTCTGCTAACCTCCCTCTTGCATATTGCCTGCCCTGTCACCCATGTTAACATGTGTCTGCCCTCTAGCCCATGAATAATTTTCCCTCCCCACTCCATAACTATTTTAGATTGCTTCTTTTATCAAGAAATCTTTTACTCTATTTTTTAAACTTTTAAAAACATTGTTGTTGTTGTTGTCAGGTGCCACCGAGTCGGAACTGACTCATAGCAAGCGCATGCACAGCAAAACAAAACAATGTCCGAT
>NW_006408703.1:4054201-4063745 GCF_000296735.1 Chrysochloris asiatica
TTTGATTTGTGGCCCATTAGCAAATGAAGGTTCTGTGAGCTTTTCTCTACTTGGAGGAGGCATTTTTTTCCCCCAGTCGCATTCTGAGTGCCTTCCCACCTTCTGGTCCTGTATCTGACAGTGTTTTTCTGCTATTCGTAGAGTTTTCAGTGACTAGCGATTCAGAAGTAGTTTGTCACTCTTTCTTCCTAGTCTGTCTTTGGAAGCTCATCTGAAACCTGTCCACCATAGGTGACCCTGTTGGTTATTTAAAATACTGGAGGCATAGCCCTCAGAATCACAGCAATTCAAACCACCACAGCATGACAGTGGTGGTTGTGTGGTTGCTGTTAAACATGAATCTCCTTGCGCTATGGCCCTTAAGTCCGGCTCCAAGGTGGGATTTCCATCCTCGAATGTCGTGTCAGTCAAGAGGCAGAAGTGCAGCAGGGCTGACAGGGTTGTAATGAGACACTTTGGGCTGCACTTGTGGGTCTCTAAGTTGGTCGAGCCTGCCTCAAAGCCAGGATCCAACGGCTAGACCAGGACGGTGCCCTAGTGTCCGGGGTAAGTAGGACAGCCTGGGTGACCGCTGCAGTGGCAGTGTCCCCCCATCGACCTGATCTCCAGACACCGCTCTCCCCGCCGCTCCGTGGTCTGGGTTTCATTTAACACCTCCACCAGGTCTGCACAATTCTTGCACATCGTTCAGCCGCTGCCCCCTCCATTAGCGCAAATGTGGGAATCTCCCTTAAAAACGCTAGTCTCATACAAAATTTGTCCTTTTGTGATTAACTGGTTTCCCCCAGCAAAATGTCCTCAGGTTCAACCATATTGTGAGGTGCTTCACAGATTCATAAAAAACTCCATTTTTTATGAACTTTTTGAAGCCCTCGAAAATCCTGAGTTAAATCAATAAGATCAGTGCTACATTTCAAAGCAAAAGGAGACATTTTCATCTTCTTAAAGTGATAATGTGAAGCTTAGGAGAGCAAGAAAAAAATGGGAATAACCGAAAAACAGGCACTTTGGGCTCCCCTAGAGGCTTATGAGCCTAATTTAGAAGATATTTTTCTTAAATATTAAGTAACAGTTCTGCTTAATGCTAAGGAAAATAAATGATAACTTTGAATCTGTTCTTACAACCCTTTAGAAGTTGTCACTGGTCTCTAGATAACATCAAGAATACACAAAGCCCCAGACTCAAATCACCTGTGAACTTCCTTGTTTATATTTGACCCACATATTGTAAATAGTATCATGAGCTTCCTCTCCTGAAGCAAATATGGGCTAAATTTCAGCTTTGCTCATGTCCTTTTAAGCATTTCATTCATTTTCCCTCTATTCAACCTTCCTTAATATCACCACCTTAAGCCATGGCCTTTCTCTATTTCTACACAATGTATTTTTTTTTGACGCACTGAATCATAGCAGTGCTGCTTATCTCTTAAGTACGATGTCATAAAGACGTGTCTCGTCATTCTTTCTCTGCTCCTGACCTTATTCCTCTTTCTTCTCTATGTTGTTTACCAGCCCAGAATATCTTATCTTCCACAGACCATGACCATGATTTCTGTTCATCATCGGTGCTCTCTCATTCCCATAATCCTCAAACTAGCCTTTCCTGGCAGCATCATACTTTATGTCTGCATTCTACGGTACTTCCTAGCACAGTGCTTCAAAACTAATAGGCACACAATGAATATTTATTGTTCAAAGAACAAATGAGCAGACTTACTTATCTACACCAACTGAGGAAAACTGTAGGTCACAGAAGCAGAGAAAGCCAATGTGAGGGATGAGTCTTGTTATGCCATCCTGTCAAAGGGTGGAAACTGAGCAGCCTAATCAGGTGCAGTCACTCCTTAGTCCTGAGTATTGATTTTCAGTTTTTTCCTGAGAGCAGGTGCCAACCAACAGTCCTGAGAAGAAATATCATGTGAACATTGACTGCCTAAAGCCATAAGATACCAAAGACAACATTCCTCTATTTCACATTGTTATGAGAGCCTGACCTTTTTTTAAGTTAATGCTTTTTGGTACTTAGCATCCACAGCGGTTGGAAGGGAATGGTTTCCAAACCAAAAAATATACTAAAACATATCAACAAACTTCAATATGTTCCCCAGTCCCCCATCCAAACAAGGCAAAAACCTTGAATTACAGGGTTGTTGTTGTTAAGTGCCATTGAGCCAGTTCTGACTCAGAGCATCCCTGTATAGGGTTTCCAAGGAGTGTCTGGTGTGTGAATCACCAATCTTGTCCAGTGCTGATCCTACAGCACCACACTGGGACACAATTTCGGAGTGGTGCTGTTGTTGGTTGTCTTGTGCCATGGAGTTGGTTTAGACTCATAGTGACCCTATAGAGGGTTTTCAAGGCTGTAAATCTTTACAGGAGCAGAAAGCCTCATCTTTCTCCCATGGAGCAACTGGTTGATTCGAACTGCTGACCTGCCATTAGTAGCTCAGCTCGCAATCCATTACACTACCAGAGCTCCTTAATTGCAGGTTAGTACCTTTACAAATTTTATATTTGGATTTCAAATTAATCATGTCTAAAGTAGAGTATTGTATATGTGACTCCTTTCCAGAAAGCAGACATGACAATCTATCAATTCTGACTTCTCTCGAGTAGGCACCTGCACCAATACGTGTAATAATTCAAATACAAATACACTCTTCTTTCTCTTAAAATGCATGGGCTCTCTTATTTCTTTTCATATCAGTTTTAGGTTGAAATGTTGTGTGATAGGATATGCACTGGACTGCTAACCACAAGATTAGTAGTTCAAACCTACCAGCCATTCTTCAGAACCCTATACAAGGTCACTACAAGTAGGAACTGACTCGAAGGCACTTAAAAACAATAGCAATAACTTTATTAATATCTAGTGTGTTTCTTGATCATCTCTTCAATTATAATTAATTTACACACTCATTTTGCACACAGCTTTGAAATAATTATTAAAGGAAAACATCTTTCTTAAGTCATAGGATATAATTTTATGAATTATCAGTCTCAGCTTTGACAAAACTGAGACAAATGATTCTTGGTTTTGGACGCTGTACTGGGCAGTGTAGAATAACAGTATCCCTGGTCTTTACCAAGTCACTTGAAGTAGCATCCTACCAGCTGTATCAATCAAGAATGCTTCAAGACAGTACCGATTTTCCCTTAATTGAGGACCACTGGAGTAAGGGCATTAAGCTAGAAATATGGGCTATTTTAATGAGCTCTGGTAGCATAGTGGATTACATGCTAGGCTGCTAACTACAAGGTCCGCAGTTTGAAGCCACCAGCCTCTCCCTGGGCTTTCTGGTCCCATTAAGATTCCTAGTGTCAGAAACCCCTATATACGCTCACTATGAGTAGGAAAATCACTTGACTGAACATAGCACACAGCAGTAGCAGCATGGGCTATTCTGAAGCTCTAAAAACAGAATAGAGATTTGAAAAAGACTATGTGTCTATGTAAGTGAAGAACAAAGTCAATATCCATGACTCAGAAGTTACTGAATTCTATTTTTTTCTCTATACTTCTTTAGAGGTGCAAGCCTTAAAGAGATAAAAGCACTTACTATATCTGAGAGGAGTACTGGTGTGGCACTGTGGGATAAAGAACTGGACCACAAGGTCAGTTTGAGTAGCAAGGATGGCACTTCAAATTGACCAGCTCCTCGGACACCCTATACAGGGCCACTGTGAGTAGGAACAATCTTGATGGCATTTAATAACATCAACATATCTGAGAAGATACAGAAATTTTAGATAAACTCTAGTGTGGCACTGTGGGTTAATGTGCTGGACTACAAGGTCAGTTTGAACCACAAGATTGGTGGTTCAAGCTCTCCAGCTGCTCCTTGGAAACCCTATACAGGGTCACTATGTGTTGGAACTGACTCAATGGTACTCAACAACAACAACAACAACAGAGTAATAGAACTTTTGATTCAAGAATATATTTTAAAAAGCATATATTCAATTGCATAAAAATATTTTTTTCATTAACAATGTTCCATTAATTACTGGGAGTGACATATTTTATTGTTGTTGTTAGGTACCTTCGAGCCTATGTGCAGCAGAACAAAATCAGTTCTTTGACATTTCCATGATTGTTGCTGTGTTTGAGCACATTGTTGTAGCAAATATGTCAATCCATCTTGTTGAAGGCCTTCCTCTTTTTCACTGGCCCTGTAATTTACCAAGCATGATGTCCTTCTCTAGGCACTGATTCTTCCTGTCAATATGTCCAAAGTACATGAGATAAAGTCTCACCATCCTCCCTTCCAAGGAGCATTCCGGCTGTACTTCTTCAAAGACAGATTAGTTTGTTCTTCTGGCAGTCCATGGCATAATCCATTTTCTTTGCCAGCACCATAATTCAAATGCATCAATACTTCTTTGGCCTTCCTTTTTTAATGTCCAGATTTTATATGCATAACATGCATAACAATAATGTTGTTAAGTTCTGTTCGGTTGGTTCTGTATCAAGTGGGTTTCCAAGGTTTCTTTTTGGGAAAGAAACCTCATCTTTCTCCCATAAATTTTAAACATTGAACCTTGTGGTTCACAATCCAATCATTAACATACGGACCCACTGTTCTCCTCAAATGCATGTTGTTGTTCATTTCCATCATAGTTCCAACTCTTAGTGACACTATAGGGTATCTGAGGAGTGATAGGTGAGTTTTAACAGCTGAGGTGTGGTTCAAAATGGCCTTGTGGTCCAGTGCTTAGCCTACAGTGCCACACCATGACTCCATATGCATAGTGTTGCTGTTGTTGTCGATAAGTGCCATTGAGTCTGTTCTGACCCTGTGTAGGAGTTTCAAGGATTGGCTGGTAAGTGTGAACCACTGACATTGTGGTTCAAACTGACCTTGTGGTCCAATGCATTATCCCAGAGTAACACAAAAGTACTCCATAGTAGGTGATAGAAAATACCATGACTGAGTTCAAATTCACCTTAGTTATCAAAGTGACATCTTTGCTCTTTAATATTTACAGGAAGTTTTTTTGTAGTAGATTTGTCTAATGCAATATGTTGTTTGATTTCTTGACTGCTACTTCCATGAACATTGCTGATCTATCCAAGTAAAGTGAAATCCTTGAAAATGTCAATAGTATCTCAGATTATCATGAGGTTTTTTGTTTCATTGAGGTGTAATTCATATTGAAGGCTGTAGTCTTGGATCTTCATCAGTAAATACTTCAAATTATCTGTCCTTTCAGCAATCAAGGTTGTGTCATCTGCACATGGTAGGTTGCTAATGAGGCTTTCTCCATTCCTGATATCATGATCTTCATCTAGTTCAGCTTCTCACATTATTTGGTTAGCATACAGATTGAATAAGTATGATGAAATAACACAATCCTGACACACACATTTTCTGTTGTTAAACCACTCAGTATCTCCTTGTGATGTTTGGATGACTGCCTCTTGATCTATGTACAGATCCTGGTTAAACACAATTAAGTGTTCTGGAATTCCCATTCTTTGCAATGTTCTCCATACTTTGCTATAATCTATACAGTAAAATGCCTTTTCATAAACAGTAAAACACAAGTAAACATCTTTTTGGTACCCTGTGCTTTTCAGCCCAAATCAGCCTTACATCAGCCATTATATACCTTGGTGCATGTCCTTTTCTGAATCCTGCTTGAACTTCTGACAACTGCTTGATGATGTGCTACTGCAACCGATTTTGAATTACCATTAGCATAGTTTATTACTTGTCTCAAATCTCTACTTGAATAAGACAATGTGCTATTGATTGTGTGTCTCAGACAATTATTTGTACTATAATACTTTTTAAATTATCTTGTAATAATAATAAAGGCTATGTATTTACACATTCAGCATTTGACCATAAAATATGAGGAACAGTTCATCACCCTTAATCTGTGAGTTCTCCAAATTAAAAAAAAAAAAAAAAATGAGAAAGTCATACATAGAATAAGTAGTAGTTAGTAACAGCTAATTCCCATCGAACTGGTTCTGACTCATAGCAACCTTGCATAGTGTTTCTGAGGAGAGGCTGGTGAGTTTGAATCACTGACCCTGAAATTTAAACCAACCTTGCTTATCTTACAGTGCCATACCAGGTCTCCAAAATAACAGGTTTCACCTAGATTTTAACTTGGATCAGTGGATTCAAAGTTCAGAGTGCATGAATAATATTGTATTCAGAGTGGATGAAAAATATTGCATGAATAAACATATGCAGAAATAAATAAAGTAGAAAAGTAGAAGAAGCACAACACATTATGGAAAGTAATTTGGAAATATGGTATGAGAGAATGCAAAAAAAATGATTACAACTTATAGAAACTTTTATTAAACAAAAATATCAAAATTTGAAAATACTGACATATCCTCCATCTATGCCGAGACATTTCTGAAGGTGTTGCTTTAGCTTTTCTAACTCTTACCAAAGAATTCTGTGTTCTTCCATTTATATACTACATGAAGATGGCAGTTTGAACATACTTGAGGAACTCAAGTTGTATTAATGTAAAATGTTTTTGAGTTTAGGGAGGAAAAACAACTTTGAAGTGGCAGAATTGGAACTTTAGAGTACAGGGTAAGATTTCCCAATGAAATTCTCATAGAAAAGTCCTTGCTATCCTCAGAGAAGGAGCAGGTGCATTGTTGTGATGGAAACAATTCCTTGGTCCTGGCCTTTTTTTCACCAATACAGTATTAAATTTTCTTAAAACTTTTTCATAATTAGCTCCTGTGATTGCCCTCTGTCTTTCAAGAAAAAAAAAAAAATATCAAATTTGCCCTTTTGCATTTCCCAGAAAAGTTACCATCCTTCTGCCCTGTCCTCTCTGTCTATCTGACCCACAGATCTCCTCGGAAACTATTGTTTCAATTAAATCTTATCTTCAAGGAACCCTAACAGACTAAGACAAATGTATTACTGAAAGAATGTGTTTGCAACCATCTATCTATTAGATGTTGTTGTTGTTATGTGCCGTGGAGTCGGTTCCGACTCATAGCGACCCTGTACAGGGTTTCCGAGGCTGTAAATCTTTATGGAAGCAGCAGTCAAGAGATCAGATGACATATTGCATTAGGCAAATCTGCTGCACAGGAACTTTTTAAAGTGTTGAAGAGCAAAGATATCACCTTGAGGACTAAGGTTCGCCTGACCCACGCAATAGTTTTTTCAATAACCTCATATGGATGTGAAAGCTGGACGATAAATAAGGAAGATAGTAGAAGAATTGATGCCTTTGAATTGTGGTGTTCGAGGAGAATACTAAAAGTGTCATTGACTGCCAAAAGGACCAAAAGATCTGTTTTGGAAGAAGTACAACCAGAGTGCTCCTTGGAGGCCAGGATGGCTAAGCTTCGTCTCTCATACTTTGGACATATTGTCAGGAGGGAACAGTCGCTGGAAAAGGATGTCATGCTGGGTAAGATGGAGGGTCAGAGAAAAAGAGGAAGATCCCCAACGAGATGGATCGGCCAAGTGGCATCATTAATGGCATCGAGTGTGGCGGCAGTAGTGAGGTTGGCCCAGGATCGGACATTGTTTCATTCTGCTGTGCATGGGGTCATTATGAGTCGGTTCCAACTCGATGGCACCTGACAACAACAAATCTTTACGGGAGCAGAACGCCTCATCTTTCTCCCGTGGAACAGCTGGTAGTTTCGAACTGCTGACCTTGCGGTTCACAGCCAGATTCGTAACCACTATGCTACCAGAGCTCCTATCTATTAGATGAGACATGTTTAAATACAATTTGTTTCGAATAAACTTGCATGTATGAATTGGAGCCCTAATAACAATATTTTTTGATTTATCCTCAAATGCCATGACAAAACCTGGTAACGTTTCTGCTGATTAACTTTTCTCTGAAGATTTAATCTTTATTATTAAAGTGATGCAAGTTATGCCATCAACACATAAATGGGAAGTGAGGCATGTGGCTGGAAATTAGGCAGAATGATGTCTTATGCCAATTGTCTGAGCCAATCTGTCCATTTTGCATGTGATTGTACTTTGCACAGAATACTGGGCACTCTTTTGAAGGAAGTAGAAAGAGAAAGAAAGGAGGCAAGTCCTTGCCCTTGTAGTACCCAGGGCTCTTTAGAAATTTTCAACCTTGCTTACCACTGGCACTGTTCCATCTACTGATTTTACTTTGATGATTTAACTTCAGACACTCAGAACATCTTGGAAACAATTATAAATGATTAGTTGAAGTGATGGTACATGAAAAGGGCAGATGGCAGAGCAATAATGGTGGTAATTACTGTTTGCATACTTTATATCTGTTTACAATCTATGTCTCATATTTTGTAAAATTTTATGGAGAAGTAAGACAATCACACAAAGCAAAATTCTCTTTACTTTAAACAAGAATGAATAATGTTTGTTTATTGTTTTAAATTTCATAAGGTCTACTTAGCCATATTCTGACTTTCATTACCAAAGGCAATTTTCATTATCTTCAACAAGATGGGCAGGCAAGTATTTAAGAACAGAATGTGTTTCTAAATAATAACCTATGAGCAACTGTAAGAATGATATGCTTTTATTTTATTGTGGTTTTCTGGTTAACATAAACTATAAAGACTAGCTCAGATGGTTTGCACATGGTATTGGAGCCTCAGATAAGTTTATTGGAATCAGTACATTCTGCTTATACAAGTATTTGTTATTCAAATAAATGGACCCTAAAACCCATAAAGATAAGTGCTAAAGTTAATAGCATATTCATCAGTTTAAGCTACCTAAACTATTCCTAAATGTACATTTAACTTTTAACTGTGACATTTGTTTATTTTAGTATTAAGAAATTTATTGTTTTGAAAATATTTGACTACTGTCAGTTATCATTAATTATGTTTAAGCATTTCGCCTCCTTGATGTTCATATCTGTGGACTGTAGAAGATTTCCAGTAACCTTACTATATAGAAATTTAGAAACTTCAGATGCTTGCTGGCTATTACTAATACATTCCAGAAACTTCCCTTTTCCCTACCAGTCATTGCTGTAGTTGTGCTGCCTTATCTAGCTGTACTCATTATACTGAGAAGAGTGACATAAGGAATCAAGATAGAAAAAAGAGAATTGTAGCAAATCAGCAATTGCTTTAGAAAAAATTCTTATCCTGGTTCCAAGATAATAGAATATTTTTACTTGAGTAGACAAATGATGTATTAATTTTTGACTGGTGCTCATTTGATTTAGATTTCATGTAATATACTTTAATATAGGAGAGTGCAGTTGCACTGTACTGCAAACCACAAAGTTTGTGGTTCGAGCCCACCAGCTGCTTCTTGGGAGACAGGTGTGGCTTTCTGCTACCATAAAAATGTAAAAGCCTCAGAATCCCTATACAGGGTCGCTATGAGTTGGAATCATGATGGCACTTAACAACAACAGCAATAGATTTAATAGAAGTTGCATTCAACGTAACAAAGATCCCATCATGTCTATTAGAGAGCTGCTCTTTTACAGGTATACATATGGTGTTGTGAAGTGCCATTGAGTCAGGTCTGACCCATAGCGACCCTGTATAGGGTTTCCAAGGAACAGCTGG
>NW_006408703.1:4063925-4073116 GCF_000296735.1 Chrysochloris asiatica
AAGTTCACCAGCTGCTCCTTGGAAACCCTATACAGGGTCGCTATGGGTCGGAATCAACTCGATGGCACTTAACAACAACAATTCTAGGGCAATATATATGTTTTTTGTTTGTTTGTTTGTTTGTTTTTTAATTAGAATTTAGGGTATGGAAGAAGAAACCACAAAGTTTGCTAAAAATGCAGATTCTTGATTTTCCACCAAATAAATTTTAATTCAAATGGTCTGACAAAGATCCTGGTTAGCTGCATTTTAAAATAAACACCTCAAAATGTTCTAAAACAAAGAAGTTGAGGATCAGACATTGATAAACATTTGTCCATTGACTCGTTTGAAACAGGAACAACATATCTTAAAGGAAAGCATCACAACCATCTGCTAGACCAGGCCTGATATGACATGGCCAGGGACTTCCTTTCATATCTTAGAAAAACCCTGCCTCATTTTACATCTGTGGGCAGGAGAGGTCAGTGAACTGTGTCATAAATTTGTGAGTTTGTTGATCTGTGTTATGAGATCAAAAAATGTCAAAATCATCATATTGGATTAAGGGAATATTATATTTGCCAGAGGCATGGTTTCTGGTACATTTTTTATTAGTGTTGTTAGGGTTTCTGAATTTCTATGCTTGAATATTGTGGTGTTTGAAGCTGGGGCTAGCCTGTAGCATTTTTCCTAACTAAGGTGTTCTTGGTTAAGGTACACTAAGGCTGTGAGCAAAAGAAAAGGTTTAGTTATCCCCTTTGATTCTTCACATGAGGAAAAAACAGACAAGAATTTAAAATTCCTGCAATGAAATGTGTTCCCTAGAATTTATTTTTCTTTCATTCTTTCACCAAAACTTCTTTCCCTAGTTCCTATTTGCTGCCTAAAATATTACTCTGGTTCTTTTCTTCTCTCAAACACCAACATTCGGAAAATTCATTCTTCTTAACTCTACTTTCTCACATACTTTGTTAAATAAAATATGCTTTCCAGATCTATATGTTTCTTGAAACTCTTTTGGCAATGAATAAAATAGCCTGTTATTGCTTAGATCCAAGCATTTCTTTTTAGCATTCATACAAGTTAATCTTTCTTCATTATTTATAACTTTTGATAATCCCCTTCTGTTTGTAAACTCCCTGCTCTATTTTCATTCAAGGTACCATTTTTTTATGGTTTTCTTAGTGGTGAGATTAGAGTTTTGTTGTCTCTTTTCCATATCTTCTTCCTTTGATCTTTTCTTTGCATTCTCCATCTGGTCAATCTAAATTCTTCTCTTGACTTTAACTACCTCTATATGCCATGCTTCTGACATCGAAGTATCCTGACCCAATCTATCTGCAGAAAATCATGTCTGTTGTTGTTGTTAGGTACCATTGAGTCAGTACCTACTTATACCTAGATTTGCAAAATCAGATTTCTCCATTTGGATATTTCCCACTGTGTCAATGAGAATCTTGGCAGGAAGCAGAGGGAACACTGCAATGGTATTCAAAAGAGAAATTAATGATGTGTGAGCAGGAACACAAGAGATGTTGCGATGCTAAGGGACCAGTAAGAGCAGAAGGATGTTACCGCCTTTCACGTGAAAAGGCAAATAGAAAACAGTGATAAAAATGATAATAATAATAAAAAACAAACAAACAGTGCTCAACTAAAGCAGAAGTCCTGGGGAAGGAGCGCTAGAACCATAGAGGAGGGGCAGGGATTATCTATGGTTGTATCAACATTATTGTTAGTGACCTGATATTAGTTATATAGAGAGATACATTTTGTAGACAAAACCTTCCTTTGATAATAAGGAAAATTAATGTAGACCAACGACCTTTCTATCTGCCAGATAAATTCAAACTGTGCATAGTAAAATACATTTAAATCTGAATTTATCTCATGACAATTTACCTGTATTTGAGTTGCCTTTCTGAAGATAATGACTGACAAGCTGTATTAATCACTTTTTCTATAAAGTATACTTGTTATCTTTATATAGCTAGCATCACTGCTATCATCAAATTTTCATATTCAAAAACTGCTTTCTCATAAAAAAGCTTCAGATTGAATAAAAATATTTTTTAAACATACAAATATTTCGAGTTTCATACAAAAACAAAATGGTTCTTAAGATTATAGAATTGCTCAGTTTTTCTAAACTGAAGAATAATTTGAGTTTTGGATACTAATTCTAAATATACTGATATCATATTTAAGACATGATCGTTTCATCATATGTGAGATGAAGTATCCGGTAATCTGCCTTCTCCATACTTTCAGTCATTCTAGAAATTTAGAAAAAACGAATTTGCATCTGTATTTAATTTGAATATAGCATCATGGTGACTTATGTTTAATATAAATCAAATCAATGTGTATTTTTTACATTTAACTTATATGCCACCACTTCTTAGCAAAATAAAGTCTTGATATGTGCTAGTAATTGGTAAACATCCACAAAGTACTTTTAATACTATTACCCTTCAAGTTATGTCCCTATTTACAAAATCTCTTTTCACTTCTCAATGTTTTTATTGTTATGTACCGTGGAGTCGGTTTCCACTTCATAGCAACTCTGTACAGGGTTTCTGAGGCTGCAAATCTTTATGGGAGCAGAAAGCCTCATCTTTCTCCCACGAAACAGCTGGTAGTTTCGAACTGCTGACCATAAGATTAGCAGCCTGATTTGTAACTACTATGCTACCAGAGCTCCTTATTGAAAACAGTTTTCAATAGTTTCGCATTTAAAAAAAAAAAAATAGCAAAGACTACCATCTGTATTTAATTTGAATATAACATCATGGTGACTTATGTGCTGTGGGTTAATGTGTCAGACTGCAAATTCATTTGAACTGCAAGGTTGGTGGTTCAAGTTTACCAGCTGGTCCTCAGAAACCCTATACCGGGTCAGAATGGGTTAGAACATACTCGACAGCACTTAACATCACCAACAACAACCCTTATCGAATACCTGATTGGATTGTAAGAATAATTTTTTCTCAGACTGTCACCATAAGTGAACTAAAAACGAAGCTTGAGTTCTTCTGTTTTTTTGGATTAAGAATGAACAAATATCCTATTTTCACAAAAGAAGTAAAGCAATAAACAGTTATGTTTTTATTCAAATTTATCCAGAATCCTAGCAGTGAGCAAAGAGCTAATGATTGTCCAAATAAATTGTTTTGTACAGATGTTTTTTTCTTCCTTTGGGATTAATGCTCCTTGAGATTATTCAGCCTGGAAAATGCGGTAATAGCACTTAAAATATCTTACTCGATAAACCAAATCCACAATTCTGCAGCTGTCTGCAAAACAAGCATCATCATTACCTCTCTGCTTAGGTGGTGGATTTAGTTGGCGCTGATTCTGCTTCCAGAGACTGGGGGATTGCATGTTTCTCATTAAAATGGAACTATAAAGAATTTAAAGGCAAATATATAAGACACAATTTGCTTTCTATGTTATATTGCATTGTTTATGCAAGAGAAATGTATTCCTAACCCTATATGGTGTATAATACCCATGAATTAGCCAGTGGGTAGTTTAACACATACAAAGCTTAAAACAACTTGATGGGAATAATGTAATCTTATATAATTTTGAATCACATTTGTTTTTATAGAAGGAGAATCAGAACACAAGAATTAAACTATTTTGTCTATGTTATCACAATTGGTTAGTTACACAACTTGAAGTAGAAACTTGGTCTTTTGGATATTTGAACCACAAAGTCAGCGGTTCAAGCTCAAGCTGCTCCTTGGAAATCCTATACAGAATCACTATGAGTCAGAACCAACCTGATGGCACTTAACAACAACAACAATATAGGACTCCTGGCGTGGCACTGTAGGATCAGCACTTGGGTGTCAACCACAAGGTCGGCAGTTCAAATCCACTAACTGCTCCTTAGAAACCCTATATAGGATCGCTATGAGTCAGAACTGACTTCACAGCACTTAGAAACAACAACAATATAGAACATAACTGAGGAGAATGAATTGTTTCCAATTTGTCAGTGTTTTCTCACATAATGTTGTTGGAAAGTGTCAAGTCTATTTCAACTCATAGTGACCCTGTATAGGTTTCAGAGGAGTAAGGTTGAAACTCCAACCTTTTGGTTAGCAGTCTAGTGCCACAGCACCACACCAGGATCCCCACAAAGATGATGGTGCTGGTGGTGGTGGTTATGTACTGTGGAGTCAGTTTTGACACATAGAGACCCTGTAGAGGATTTTTGATGCTGTAAAATTTGCTCCTACGGAGCCGTTGGTACATTCAAATTGCTGATCTTGTGATTAACAGTCCAACTTGTAAACCATTACGCTACAAGAGCTCCTTAGGTAGAATATATGTTCAACGATAGCAGAACCTTCAGAATATACTGTCTTGACTTCTTTAGTGGCAGAAATATGTTAATGATAGCAGCTCAAACTGCTAAAATCTAATCGATAACACTTAACAAACTCCTAAAATACTGAAGGTATTTTATTTTTTGATACTAAAATATTCCAGTGCAGATAATCTCCACATCGGAGAAGTCATTGAAGATAATATAGTAAGACAAATTTTCATTTATGGGTGTTTTATAGTTAACAAAACCATTTCACATACTTGAATTCAATCATTCTACACAGGATTGCCTTTGTAATGTTAAACAAGTGTAAATACAATAGCTGTTTTAAAATAGTGTATATAAAAAAGAAATTACAATTGAGTTATCAACAATTTTGCAAAGGTTTGTTATTAATGCTTCATTTGTTAAGTGCCTTTGAGTAGATTCTGACTCATAGTGACCCTGTATAGGATTTCTGAGGTGTGTTTGAACAACCGACCTTGTGGTTACCAGTTTAATGCTTACTCTACAGTGTCACATGCATATTTTTCATTCACTCTTAAAAAAAAAGAACACTGCCATCGCCATCAAGTTATTTCTGACTCACATTGATCCTGTAGGGTTTCTCTGAAAATTTTTGTGGGAGCAGACAGTCTCATCATCTCCCCAGAGTAGCTAGTGAGTTTGAACTTCTTACCATAAGGTTAGCAGCTTAAAGATTAACCCACTGTGCCACCAGGTCTCATTATAGGATGTCTAATGCTCCGCGGGAGAAAGATGAAGCATTCTGCTCCCGTAAAGATTTACAGCCTCGGAAACCCTGTACAGGGTCGCTATGGGTCGGAACCGATTCGATGGCACTTAACAACAACAACAACAAATGTTCTGGTAGTATAGTGGTTACTAATCGGGCTGCGAACCACAAGGTCAACAGTTTGAAACTACCAGCTGTTCTACGGGAGAAAGATGAGGCTTTCTGCTCCTGTAAAGATTTACAGCCTCAGAAACCCTGTACAGGGTCTCTATGAGTCAGAACTGACTCCAAAGCACATAACCAACCAACCAACCAATTCATTAACATTTGAGTTACCCCTAAAATATGCCTCAGTCCATTTTTGATTCACCACAACTATTATGGGAATTTTTACTTGCTTTAATATGAATGCTGAATTGTTGAGATTAGTGAGTTATTAACTTTTTAATTTTAAATGGATGCCTAATTAGGATACAATTCACTTCATAGATATTAAGAGTTCAATTCAACAGATTTTGATAATCATATACGCGTCTGTAACTTGCATCCTAAACAACACAAACACCATTTCAATTTCTGCAGAGGATCTGTTTCCACCCATCTCCAGTTAGAATTCCTCTTCCCAAAAGGAGGCAATCACTGATGTAATTTTATCAGTAGAGATTACTATTGCCTGCTGTAGAACTTCAATAGATGGGGTATATTGCCTTGTCTCTTTTGCCTTTCATTCAGCATCCATTTCTTAGGTTCGTTCATCCATGTTGTTTTATGTAACAATAGTTCATCATTTTGTGTTTCTGAGCAGCATTGCGTTGTTTAAAACCGAAGCCAAATCAAACTCTCTGCCTCCATTAGATTCTGACAAATAATGGTCCAGCTACTGAATTTAAACTATTGACTTTGTTTGTTGTTGTTGTTGTTAAGTGCCATCGAGTCGATTCCGACCCATAGAGACCCTGTATAGGGTTTCCGAGGAGTAGCTGGTGAGCTTGAACCGCCAACCTTGCAGTACAAACAGCTTTGGAGTCTGGCGCATTAACCCACAGGGCTACACCAGGACTCTTACTTTATGTTTGTTGTTGCTGTTATCTGCCGTCGAGTCGGTTCCGACCCATAGAGACCCTGTAGTGGGTTTCCAAGGCTGTAAATCTTTACGGGAGCAGAAATCCTCATCTTTCTCCCCCAGAGCGACTGGCAATTTCGAACTGCTGACCTTAAGGTTCACAGCCCGATTTGTAACCACTATGCTACCAGAGCTCCTTACTTTATGTTTAGCAGCCCGATATTTAACAGGTTTTGCCACCATGGTTGCACTGTATAAAGATATCACAATTTATCTATTTGATTTTCATACTGATAGACGCTTGGGTTAATGGCAGTTCTGGGCTTCTTAAGCTCTATGGGAATTCATGTACAAATCTATTTATGGATATATGCTATTGTTTTTCTTATGTAAATACTTATAATTGAAAATATTGTGCTATAGACAGTTTCTGATATTGTACTATTTTATACTACACCAGCAATGTATGAGAGTTCCACTTATAGCCAATTCTTGGCAGCGTATGCATTTCTTTATCTTTTCATGTTAGCCATTATGATGTTGTTGTTGCTGTTAAGTGCCAGCTAGTCAGTTTTGACTCATAGAGACCCTCTGCAGAATTTCCAAGGAGCGGCTAGTAGGTTTGAACCTTGTATGTTACGGTTAGTCATCTACTGCTTACCCTACAGTGTCAAACCAGAACAAATGGTATCGTTTTTTGCTGCATTCCCAGATGACTACTGATGTTGATTTTCATGTGCTCATTAGCCGTTTGTAAATATATACACACACATATATATATATTTTTTTATGTGTACCAGTCAGGTTCTCTATGAGTCAGAACCCACTGGACAGTATTTAACAATAACAACAATTCAAGTCTTTGGCAATTTAAATAATTTGACTGCTCATCTTTTTCATTAGTAATTTATATATTTTTAAAAATATTCTGGATAAGAGTCCTACTGAAAATTTTTGTTATAGGTACTGAAACCACTTTCTCTCAATCTTGGTTTATGTATTTATTTTCATAACAATTCCATTTAATGAACAGACATTTCAATTTTAATGAAGTAAAGTGTTTTTTAATTCAAGTATATTTGACTACATTGAAATCAAAATGATGTTTTCTTAAATTTTTTGCTAAAAGTTTATGGTGATTGTTATTGCAGACAGGTGCTATCAAGTTGGTTCAGACTATCAAGTCAGTACAGTGACCCTTATGCACAACAGAACAAAACACTGCCAGGTCCTAAACTAACCGTATGATATTGTGACACTTGAGTCTATTGCTGCTGGTACTGTACCAATTGACTTTGTTAGGGTTTTCCTCTTTTCCTCTTTACCAAGCATGATATCTTTCTCCAGGGATTTGTACCTCCTGATAATATGTCCAAAATATAATAAGAGATAAAGTCTGGCCATCCTGGTTTCTAAGGTGCATTTGAACTGTACTTCTTCTAAAACAGATTTGTTTGTTCTTCTGTAAACCCATTGTACTTTTAATATTCTTCTCAAATACCTCAAATGCATCAATTCTTCTTTAATCTTCTTCATTCATTGTCCAACTTTCACATGCATATGAAGCTACTGAAAATATCATGGTTTGGACCAGGTGCACCTTCGTCCTCAAACTGACATTTGTGCTCTTCAACCCTTTAAAGAGGTCTTATGCAGCAGGTTTGTTTGATACTAAGTCATTCACTTTCTTAACTGATGCTTCCATAAGTGTTGATGGTGGAGCCATGCAAAATGAAGTCTTTGACAACTTCAATCTTTTCTCATTTATTATGATGGTATTTATTGATTGAATGGTGAAAATTTTTGTTTTCTTTACATTGAGGTGCAACCCATACTGAAGGCTGTGGTCTTTGATCTTTATCAGTTAGTATTTTAAGTACTCTTTGATTTTAGCAAGCAAGGTTGTATCATCTGCATATCATAGGTTGTTACTGAGTCATCCTCCAATCCTGATGCCATGTTCTTCATGTAATCCAGTTTCCCAGATTATTTGCTCAGAGTACAGATTGCTTAAGTAGGTGGAAACACTACAACGCTGGCACACACTTATACTGGTTTTAAACCAGTCAGTATCTCCTTGTTCTTTTCAAACAACTGTCTCTTGTTCTATGTACAGGTTCCTTACAAGCACAAGTAAGTGTTTCAAAATACTCATTTTCCTCAGTGCTATTCACAGTTGTTATGACCCACACAATTTAAAGTCTTTGAAACTCAATAAAGCAAAGGTAAACACCATTCTGATATTTTTTTGTTTTGTTTTCAACAAAGATCCATCTGATATCAATAATTATATGCCTCATTCTACATCCACATCAGAATTCTGCTTAAACCTCTGGCAACTCCCTGTCAATATATTGTTGTAGCTGCTTTTGAATTATCTTTAGCAAAATTTTACTTGCATGTGGTAGTAATGATATTGCCCAAATATTTCTGCATTCCGTTGGTACACCTCTTTGGAATGGGCACACATATGGATTTATTCCAATCAGTCTCACAAATTTCTTGGCATAGCTGTATGAGTGCCTCCAGTACTGCATTTTTTGAGTTTGTTGAGAGATTTCAATTTGTATCCCATCTATTCCTGGAGCCTTGTTCTTTGTCAATGCCTTCAGTGCACCTTGGACTTATTCCTTCAGTATGATTGGCTCTTGACATATGCTACCCCTTGAAATGGTTGATCCTTAAACATATTCCTCCTGAATTTAGAGATCATGTCAAGAACAGACTAAAAGAGTTATGATATTGCATTCCTAGGATTGACCCTACTTATCATGATGTTTTGTTATCTTGATATTTTGCTAGTATTCTATTAAGATTTTTGTGTGCAAGTTTGTAACAGTTTATGAATTGCATTTTTTTCTGCTCTTGTAATATTTTTGCCATATTTGGGTGTTCAGGAGTATAGTGGCTTCATAAAAGTAGTTGAGGAATTTATTCTTCTCATCTACCTTATCTGTGGAAGAAAAAAATGTGGCATTTTACTCCCTTTTAGATTTACAGCAATGGAAACCCTGCTATGCAGGAATGATAAGCACTGGAACTAATTCCATGGTACACAACCCAAACTA
>NW_006408703.1:4074427-4075429 GCF_000296735.1 Chrysochloris asiatica
AACAACAACAACAAGAGAGTAGTATTAAAATATTCATCTATGATTATAGATGTTCCTTTTTGCTCTAACATACTTTGGTTTTTGTATTTTGAAACATTGCTATTATATGTACAAATATATAAGATCATCTTTTATGAACAGTATTTTTAAAAGTAAAAATATTTTGTTTTTATCAAAATAGTCAGCAGTTCACAAAGTGTGAAGGTGTGATGTATATCTGTAATTCTTGCCTAAAATTCATGTTTTGTCTTTAAGTGAAAACATCTAGAAAGGCAAGTAACCAGTGTGAATAATCTCAGTTGTTATTCTAGGATTCCCTAGTAGTCCTGTCTCTTTTGTAAAAAGATATAAAGAAAAACTTCATTAAAAAATCACGTTAGGAATCTTAAGAACAAAATTAATTACTTATTTGAGTTGGGTTTTCATTATTCTCCATTAAGAACTTTCTGTATGAGATCAGATTGAAAACAACAACTTGAAAGATTAGACAATAACCTTAGAAGGCAGTTGTTGTTGTTGTTATTAAGTGCTTTTGAGTCAGTCCAACCCATGGCAATCCTGTTTAGGGTTTCCTCTGAGCTTGAACTGCTAACCTTGTGGTTCAAACTAGCTTTGCAGTCCAGTGCATTAACCCGCAGTGCCACACCAGGAATCCTAGAAGGCAGTGAGTTTATAATAGCCAGGGTAAAAATGGTTGCATAAATGCAAAAGTGCAATAAATGTCACTTAATTATCTATGTAGAAACTGTTGAATCACTGTATGTTTTGCTCATATAGTCTCAACTGCAACAGCAAAATAAATAAAATTTAGAGAAAATAAAAAGTACAAAATCTTTTATAAACTGATGGATATAATCTTTAAAATTTAAACCAGACATTTCTCTGAAATCTTAAAACCAAACAATAGTTTAGCTTAACTAGCAAAGAATGTCCATCCGAGCATTGTGCTCCTTTAATATCTATCTTTATAGGAATGAATTGACAACAGAAACTCAAAATATT
>NW_006408703.1:4095849-4102630 GCF_000296735.1 Chrysochloris asiatica
GAAGACCCCCAACGCAATGGATCAGCCAGGTGGCATCACAACAACAACATACATATATAATAGCATGAAATCATTTTTACAAATTTTAGCTTTCTTAGGTATATATCAAGAAAGAGATAAAGAACCTTAAAATCAATGAAAACCATCAACAATGATTGCAAAGTATAGTAAAGATCACGACTTATCCTAAAAGTGAAAAATGGAAGAAGTATAATTTAAGTAGAAAAAATATCATGTATTGTTAATGTTTAGTGTGAACTTACTTAGATGGTCCAGGATTCTCAGTAATTTAGGAGTTAAGATGCAGTAATCACCTCCATGATGAGCTCTAATATGATATAATCACTCATCATGATGTGATTTGATGTGATCAATTTTGATCTGAAGTAATTATCTTATGTATTGTAAATCCTTACTTCTATGATGCTAATGAGGCCAGATGCAACCTCCATGATTAGGTTGTATCGTGAGATATTGTTGTTGTTGTCAGGTGCCATCCAATAGGAACGACTCACAGAGACCCCATGCACAGCAGAACAAAACAATGTCTGATCCTGGGCCAACCTCACTATCGCTGTCACACTTGATGCCATCAATGATGCCACCTGGCCTATCCATCTTGTTGGGGGTCATTCTCTTTTTCTCTGACCCTCCATCTTACCCAGCATGACATCATTCTCCAGTGACTGTTCCCTCCTGACAACATGTCCCAAGTATGAGAGACAGAGCTTATCCATCCTGGCCTTCAAGGAGCACTCTGGCTGCACTTCTTCCAAAACAGATCTATTGGTTCTTTTGGCAGTCCATGGCACTTTCAGTATTCTCCTCCAACACCACAATTCAAAGGCAACAATTCTTCTATGATCTTCCTTATTCACTGTCCAGCTTTCACATCCATATGAGATATAGAAGAGATTAAACAAGAATACAGAAGGACCTACTACCATCATGAAAGAAGAATGGGGTGCGTTCTTTGGATCTGGTGTGCCTGCACTGTGAAACTCCAAGATTCAGGGAAAGACTGATGCCATGGCACATGGAGATATATCTCCAAGAAATGTTAGGCCTACAGATTTTGAAAGGAGACCATGACCTTTCTTCAGGATAAGCACTCTGAATTCAGACTTCTAGCCACCCAAATGTGAGAGTAAACTTCTATTTGTTAAAGCCAACAACTTGTGTTACTTCTCTTATAGCAGCACTAGGCAACTAAGTCAGCTCTCAGGGATAATTCATAAAAGAAAAAGTATCAAATGGAAAATAGTACAAATATCACTTAAAATTGAATAAATGAGAAACCAAATTTTTGTTTTTAACCTACAAGATTGAGTCGGTTCTGACTCACAGAAACCCAATGCACAAAATGAAACAGTGCTTATTCCTACCACATCTCCGTAATCATTGTTATATTTGAGTCCACTGTCTCAGCCACTGTGTCAATCCACCTAGTTGGGGTTCTTCCTCTTTTACAGTGACTTTCTCCAGGGATTGATTCCTTCTGATAACATGATCAAGCTACATGAGTGTCAACATGTGGTAATAAATTAATAGCTCCTTAAGAAGAGTTATGTGACCTGTATGATCAAATTGTTTGGGAAACCGTGCATGGTTTGAAAAGTTCTGAAAATCTACTCACCAAAAAATTTTATTCATTTCATATTATTCACTAAAATTAATTTGAGGTTTTTTTTTTTTCATATTTCCTTGGAACAGCTCCAGGGGCTAAGGTTCCATGTTTTACTTTACAGTCTACTGATGTCCATACTTAAGTAAAAAAATCTTCCAACACAATTATTAAATTAGCAATGGTCATGCTGCAGTATGGGAAATTTATAAATGTTAATTTTATATAATTTACACATTATACTATACATAGTTTTGTTTTGTTTTTTAACCTAGGGAAATCAGAAAATCAACATTTTGTGGACAGGACAGAGAGAACATGTAAATGATGCCTGGTGAACAGCTGTTAGGTGATGTTGCAGGATAATGCACTGGACCACAAGGTGGTTTGAACTGCAAGGACAAATTTTAAAATCACCAGCTGCCCCTTGGAAGCCCTATACAGGGTCACAGTGAGTAGGGGCTGACATAACAGCATTTAACAACTTAACAACAGATTCCTGGGAGTGCAGTGGCTCTTTAGGATAAGCATCAACTGAGAACCACAAGTGAGAAAAATGAAACTTTCTACTCCCACAAAGATTCAGGGTAATTATAAGTCAGAACTGATGTTAAGGCACTTTACAATAATAACAACAGATTCCTACTTAATTATATAATGAATAGCTTTTCAATTGTGAATTCTAAAAATATAAACCAAACGTAAACGTAGATTATAGCATGAATCTTTGAAAAATGTATCCTCCCCATCTGGTTGGTGTCCTGGACTTAGAAAATATATCTAGATCCAATTCCATGAAATGAAACAGTGCTATCAGCACCAAGGGATATAGACAGACATTTTGATCATTCCCCATTGCATAGTTTATGTCACAGAGACCCAGAACTGATACCAAGCCAAACTCTGCCATTTCTCATAGCATGTTTTGGAGTAGCCAACTAGAAGAGTTATTCAGAATTGTACCCATCTCCTGCATTTTCTTAATCCATGTGGATACTGTTATTTTAATTCCTATTGACCATGATCAGGAATAAGTTGGCCGACAGTGTTTGAATCCAGTTTAAGGTATTATTTCCACAAGTGTAATGTAAAGTGAGTAAGGAAGACTACAGAAGAATTAATGCATTTGAGTTATGGTGCTGGAGGAGAATATTAAAAGTACCACGGATTGCCACAAGAACAAACAGATCTGTATTGGGAGAAGTACAATCAGAATACTCATGGAAACCAGGATGGCCAAACTTCATCTCTCATACTTCTGACATATTCTCAGGAGGGACCAGTCACTGGAGAAGGATATCATATTTGGTAAAGTGGAGGGTCAGAGAAAGAGTTTGGAGTGGCACACTTGTGGCAGCAATGGGTCCATGCATAGCAACAATTGTGAGGTCAGTCCAGTACAGGGCAATGTTTCATTCTGTTGTGCATAGGGTCGCTATGAGTTGGTACCAACTTGGTGGTATCTAACAACAATGCAATAATCTGAAAGTAGAAAGTCAAACTCTGGAGAGCAGAAAAGAACAAATAAGTTTAGCAGAGACATGGTTGTTTACTACAATAAAGTTAGTGAAAACCTGATCCTGGGTAAACCAGAAACCAGTCAGAGATAGAAAATTCTTTTTTTTTTTAACTAAAACAAATGATACAAAAATGGTTCAGACTATTGTTGGTGCTGTCGTGAAATGCCGTTGAGTGTTGAGTCCGTTCTGTCTCATAGTGTTCTTGTATTAGGATTCTGAGGAGCTGCTGGTGAGTTTGAAGCTCTGATTTTGTGTTTCAAATGAACTTGCTGTCCAGTGCTTATCCTATAGCACCACACCAGGATTTCATTCCCATAAAGGCAGACAGCTTATAAGACCCGGAGAAAACAGGACAATTCCATTAAGTTCTGATGTTCACAGTTTTCACTATTATGTCTACCTGGCCACATCCCTCCCACTAGAGGGCATTCTAAAGAGAGACACTGAGGAAGGAAAAGGTCATCTATATCTCTGTCATTTGGCAAGCACAGACCTATGAGTGAGAAAACCAGCCAAAAAGCCAACATCTTTTGAAAAGGGACAGAAGATCATCCTAAAGAGCAACAGAACAACATAGGATGAACTGCCAACTTTGTGGTTCATAGTCCAGTGCTAATCCTACAGCACCATATCAGGAATTGTGGGAAAGGATTAGAGAGATGGAAATATTGCCCTCAGTAGTATACAGATCTAGTAGGAGATAGGCTGAAAAATAATAGCTTCACATTTTAAGATTTTTGTTTACTTAAAATTTCTATGATTTTGTAGAAATACTTTTTGTCTTACCTTTGTATTTTCTTTTGTTGTTTTTGTTGTTGTTGAGCACCTTTGAGTCAGTTTCAACACAAAGAGGCCCTGTATAAGGTTCCCGAGGCTTTAAATCTTCATGAGAGCAGAATCATTTTTTTTCAGCAGTAGGTAAAACAGTGATTAAGAGTGTTAAGACTTAAAACCAAGCTTGGGTACAAAAGTTGAAAAGATAAAGATATCAACAGTGTACATTTCTAGCACAATTCTCAAGACATAAGGAACAACCGTTTGCAGTAGGAAATCTATCATCTTCTTGATCTATAGCATAATTATGTGTCTGTATGTAGTTATTAATTTATTATATGCTAAAAAATCCCAGACTTAGACATAAATCCCTTCAAGTCGAATTCAGCTTTCTGGATTTCCTTAAACAAATTTAAATCTCCTATCTAAATGTTATAGTAATAAGCAATTTCAATTCTAGGTTATTTGTGTGAAGATACAATGGTGTTATAAGATTTTAGCTTAATTACACATATACCCTTATGTATATATTCAACTCCCTATCCATATTCCTGCTTCTTTCTTATGTATCCTAATATCTTTTCTTCTTGTACAGCATTATAGGGAGATCCAAATATCTCTCGTGCTCCTTTTTTTAAGAACAACTGCAATAAAAATTAATCCACCTTAGATTTCCCCTGTCTATAGCTGCAAAGGAATTAAATTTGTAAGGATTTTTTGAGCCTTTTATTCTTGAAATTTTTATCTTGTTCAGCAAACCACACTCTACATAAAATTACCTTCCGAACATATGAAAAAAGTATAAATTAAGCATATATAAATTTTGTCTCAATAAAAATAGAACATATGTCAAAAGACAACAGAGGTGTTGTTGTTGTTGTTACGTGCCGTTGAGTCGGTTCCGACCCATAGCGACTCTGTATAGGGTTTCCAAGGAGATGCTGGTGAGCTTGAACCGCCATTCTTGCAGTTCAAATGGTTTTGCAGTCTTGCGCATTAACCCACAGCAACAGAGATACTAACTACTTAAAATCCATATGTATAAATTATGTTAATAATGAATAAAAAATACAGTATATTGATTCTAGTTTATTAATTCTATATTTAGTACATCTGTAATAAATGGAGAAAAGATGAAATTGTGAAAGCCTTCGTTTTTCTTGTATCCACAATCAATGCTATTGGAAGCAGTAGTCAAGAAATCAAAGGAAGTATTCCACCAATCAAATCTGCTGCAAAAGACCTCTTTAAAATGTTAAGAGCAAAATGATCTGTTTGAGGATTAAGGTGTGCCAGAACTGAGCCATTGTATTTTCAGTCACCTCATAGTTGAACAATGAATAAAGAAAAGCATAGAAAGTTGATGCATTTGCACTATGCCGATAGAGAAGAACATCACCGACTGCCAGAAGAAGGAACAAATCTGTCTTTGAAGAAGGATAGCCAGAATACTCCTTAGAAGCAAAGATGGTGAGATATTGTATTTCATACTTCGAACATTTTATCAGGAAGTATCAGTCCCTGGAGAAGGACATCATGCTTGGAAAAGTGAAAGAGGAAGAACTCCAACGAGTTGGATAGACCGAATAGCAGCAATAATGAGCTCAAACATAACAAGTGCGTATTGAATAGTTTAGCTATGTTGTGAATACAACTGATATAAGTCAGAACTGACTTGATGGCAACTAACAACAACAATAAAATCTATTATAGCTAAAATTATTGCCAAGACTCAAAATCAGCAAAAAACAGAATTTCAGAAAAAAAGCACTATTTCTTAATAAAGAAAATTAATTTTTACCTTTTTTCCCCCTTGGTGATACAGGTGAATTGTCATTAGATAATTTACTTTATGGACTATGTAGACAATAATGTGATAGAATATATTCATTATTCATAAAAATCTAGATCATGATTAAATATTTCAATTGACTTGTAATCCATATTTTTTCACACAGTATTATATAATTGTTGCTGTTGTTATGTGCCGTGGAGTGGGTTCCAACTCATAGCGACCCTGTACAGGCTTTCTGAAGCTGTAAATCTTTACTGGAGCAGAAAACCTCATCTTTCTCCTGAGGAACAGCTGCTGTTTTCAAACTGTTTACCCTGAGATTAGCAGCCTGCTTCATAACCACTACGTTAACTACCTTCAATTAGGAATTTAATACATAGTTCAAAAATCTCTTATCAATAGAACTAGGAGAGTTCTAAATAATTTTCAGCTGTTGGAGTCCCTGGATCATGTAAGCAATTCACCACTTGACTGTTGGACAAGAGGTTGGCTGTTCGAACTCATCTAGAGGCACTTTGGAATGCAGATCTAGCAATCTGCTTCAGGAAGCCTTATGCAGAAGTTCGACTCTGCACACATGGAGTCATCATGATCTACTAGATCACAAATAACAGCAACAACAACTGGCAGCAGTATATACAAAATATTGAGCATCACTAACTAACTAATCAGATTGAATGATGACAAAATCAGAATGGACACCAACTAAAAAACACCAGAGCATCCGGGAGAATATCAGCTTTTCATTTAGGCAATATTTTCACATTGTTATTTACCAAATTCTCCCCACAGCAACAGGCAATATAAAAAGAACAATAATTAGAAATTCATAGAATACTAAATGATAAAACTTAACAGGGGACAGAAATAGGAAGGAGAATTAAGGGGCTGTGAACAAATATGAGTGGCCTGGTGACATCGTGGGTTAAGTGTTGGGTTGCTAGCAACAAGGTCTGAGGAGCACATGACTACTCCCATGAACATTTACAGTCTCAGAAGCCCTCTAGAGTAATTGTACTCTATCTTACAGCGTTGCTATGAGTCAGAATACATTCCATGGCCCTGGAG
>NW_006408703.1:4106385-4113387 GCF_000296735.1 Chrysochloris asiatica
TGCTCCAGCATCATTTTTATCACCAAGGCCATGTTTTCCAACTACTGATCCTTCTTCTTTGCTCCCAATCTTTGCATTCCAATCACCAATATAATGAGCAATACACCTTTATTGCATGTTTTATCAATTTCAGGTAGAAGACACTGGTAGAATTATTTTATTTCACCTTTACTGGCTTTAGTGGTTGATGCATAAATTTGAACAATAGTGGTATTAACTGGGCTTCCCTGGAGGTGCATAGATATCATCCTCTCACAGACAGCATTGTGCTTCATTACTGAGCTGGTTATGTTATTTTTGACAATGAATGCAACACCATTCCTCTTCAATTTGTTATTCCTGGCATAGTAAACCATGTGGCTATCAGATTCATAATGGCCAATACCAGTCGATTTCCAGATCACCAATACCTAAGATATCAATGTTTATGTGTTCCATTTCATTTTTGACATTTCTAATTTTCCTAGATTCATACTTCAAACATCAGTGTTCTGATTATTAATGGATGTTTACAGCTGTTTCTCTTTATTTTGAGTTGTGCCCCATCAGTAAATGGGCTTTACTCCATTCGCGTCATCACGCTCAACTCTACTTCAAGGAGCAGCTCTTCCCATCTGATTTGAGTGCCTTCCAACCTGAGAGGCTCATTTTCTGGCACTAAATGTGACAGTGCTTCTGTACTATTCATACGATTTTCAGTGACTAAATATTCCGAAGTAATTTGTCACTCATTCTTCTTAATCTGTCTTTGTTTGGTAGCTCATCTGAAACCTGTCCACTATGGATGACCCTGTTGGTATTTTAAAACCTGCTGGCATAGCTTCCAGAATCACAGCAACTCACAAGTCACCACAGTACGACAAACTGACAGACAAGTGGCTAGTTGTCTGATATCTACCCTATAGCCCTACCCTATAATATAACAGTCTACAGTTTAACATAAAAATGTCTTGTCACTAATATCAATATTACTGAATTTTTGAGTCCGGGTGTGGCACTGTGGATTAATGTGCTGGCTTGCAAAATTGGTTTAGACTGTGAGGTCGGTGGTTCAAACACATGTAAGCTTGTAAGCTCTACTATGAGTAGGAACTGACTCAACAGCGCTTAACAACAACAAGAAGAACCATTCTTGTACCTTTCTTTTTCTCTTATGTTTGTAATTTCAAGAAAATATTGGAATTGCTCTCTATTGTTTCTAAAAATGATGTAGTTAATCCTGCCTTTTTTTGCCTGCAAAGAAAAACTTCTGTATAGCTGATATTAAATGTAAAATAAATTTAGCTCCATAAACCTCTTGCATGAATGGACTTCTTAGATGGTATTTTAGTACATCTGTAGAATGAAATAAGGACCTAAATGAAAAAAAAATAGTTACTTATTTTTAATTTAGATTTTCAAATTGTTAATGAATAAGAGCAAATGTGCAAATCTTTTCTCTTAGTAAAAAACAAGTAGCAATGATTGATGAAATTGTCTTGTATGCAGAGGTGAAATAAATGAACATATTTTCTTTGTTGACATTATGCACTGATTATAAAGAAACAAATCTGAAAATTTGAATTGCTATTCTTTCACCATCATTGTCCCTGTAATGCCTCAGGTCTTATCATTTTAACACATTAATTGGAAATAACTACTACAAAAAATTTTGTTTTATCTTGTCTTCTACAACCTTGCAGCTCACGAACATGGTCTGTAACCCAGCTGATTAGAAACATAAACAGCCAGGCCTCACTCCAGAGCTGATGGATAGAATCTGAATTTTAATAAGATTCACAGGTGTCTCATTTCAAATTAAATTGAAATTAACTCAATTTAGAAAAACTGTTCTATAACAACAACATTAATTAAATGTTTATAAGCACGTCTAAAACACCTTAATATTGTCACCTTTTTTGATGTGTTACATTCCCAACAATCTCTGCACAATAAAGTAGGATTCCTTATGTAGCAATAAGAAATTAGCTGTGCACACATCCACCCCGAATATTTCCAAAATAACAAATTGAATGCCCAGTCCATGGCAAGTTCCTTTTTTGATATATGTGGCTCTGTTCTAATTCACAAGGGTTCTTTCTATGTGCTCTTGAACACCTCAATCTGAATACCCAAGGTTTGTCCATTCTACTTTGGAAAGTAGTAAAGATTTACTGCCTCAGAAACACTGTACAGCATTGCTGTAAGTTGGAACTGACTCCATGGCACATAACAACATCAACAGGCCACTTTCGGAGTGAGTGCACACTCCAATGGTGAGGCAGGATGCAGACCTGGAAAATAACTCTGGTCCCTCCTTCCAGGCTGAGAGTATTGTCCCAAGCAAGTGTGAGGTCTGGATCAGAAAATACTCTTAACTTCATGGGCTAAAATTAGGAATGATTAAAAGAAGATCAGAGCAAATACTGTGAAAAATATGGGGCCCTCACAGGAGCCCCAGTTTTCTAGATCCTTGTAAAAATGATGTGACAGTTTGGATCAATAGCTTAAGTTCACTTGGAAAAAATATCCTTCTCTATCTGGAAGAGATTTTTTTAAAAAATAGAAAAATGCTTTTCCAGGTGTGCAATGATGTTATAATTTTATAAACTCCTGTGCAAATTATTTCTCTAAAAGTAAAGAAAGAGTAGGGCAGTAAAAGTTGGATATATAAACTGGATATTTTCTTTGCTTATTAGTTTAGATAATTTACACAAACACTAAAATCCTTTGATGTGTTTACTAACTGTAAATTAATATTTTAGCCTGAGTTTCTTTTTTCACTAACATCTGCTCTATAAAGTATTTCACATTTATAGTATCAGGTAGCCATCAGATATTATGATAGTATGCATGAATAAACCTTTCATACAAAATGTGTAGTTCAACACTGGTGTCTAAGAATAAGAGAAGAAATCAATTGGGAAAATAGATTCTGTTTCATAAAAGAACAATACCAAGACACCAAAAACCAAGTCCCCCTTAAATAGGTTATTTTAATTCTGAGCTCAACATTCATCATTTCTTTCCTAGACCTTTAGGATACAAAACACACACATCTAGATCTGAATATTAACATTCAGTAAATATTTAAATTAGTGCTGAAGAGAAGGTATTCTGCAAACCTAATAGATTGTGCTCACTCATTCATAACTTCTTTCAGCTCTTTGCTTTGCATCTTATGTCTAAACACTGATTTCTATTACTCTTAATATATTTATAATAAATGAAAAACCTAGTTAAATAATTCTCTTTTTCTAAAGGGCTGAAATTAATTTTGGTTTGCCATAAGGAATATGAATGATTGTAGACTTTTTTGAAAAGGCGTGCAAATGCAAAATGCTAATCAAAAGTTTAACTGTATCAGAACAGAGAACAGCTATGCTCATAATGTATTCAATTAGTAATTGAAACAGAACATCTTTTAAAAAAATAAATATTTTGGATGCCATCACTGTTTAAATGACCTTTTGTACATACATTATATGCTAAATATTTGACTACATTAAAAATTTTAACTGAATAGTTTAAACTACTTAGACACACTCACATTAAATAGTTTCATAAGCCAAATAAGAAGCTGTTGAAAATTATGTACCAACAAGTAAAAACTATCAAAATTTCTGCAGGCTTTATCATCCACCCATTTCAAATGTTAATAACTCAAATATTTTATTTGCTACTTTAAATAATTCCTACGTGGCCCCTAAGCCTCTTCATATAGTGGAAACCTAATGAATATTTAACACTGAGTCCCTTAACTGTGCCTTTCTACCTGCACGCTTTAAGGTCTAAACATGTGCACCTTGGTTAAAACACTAGATTACAGCCTTGAGCTCTCAAGGATCAAGTTCATGGCTGGCAGGTATGTTAGCCATATTGATGTAGGATTATATATTCATTTCACAGCATTGAATTATACTTTCATTGTAAACATATTCATTTATTAAAAATATTTTCTTTTAAAGCAGTTTTGTATTTACAGACAAATTACAAGTATATTGCAGAATCCCAAATGTACCAAATGTCCCCTAATTTTATAGGCTTATGTTGCTGTTGTTAGGTGACATCAAGTTGCTGCCAGAACACAACAGAAGAAAACACTGCTGGTCCTGTGTCAGCCTCAAAATCATTAAGTCAATTGTTGTTACCACTGTGTCACTCCATCTTCTTGGAGGTCTTCCTCTTTTTTGCTGACCCTCCATTTTACCAAGCGTGATGTCCTTCTTTAGCGACTGGTCCCTTCTGATAGCATATATGTTCAATATATGAGAGACAAAGTCTCACCATCTTTATTCTAAAGAGTCTTGTTTTTTTTTTTACATCTTCCAACAAGCACTTGTTTGTTCTTTTGGCAGTCCACGATACTTTGAATAGTCTTTTCCAACTCATTAATTCATTGATTCTGCTATGGTTTTCTTTATTCATTTTGCAACTTTTACAAGTAAATGAGGCAACTGAAAATACCATGGCTTGGGTCAGGTGCACTTTAGTTCTCAAATAAATATCTTTGCTATTAAGTACTTTAAAAAGAACTTGTGCAACAAATTTGCCTACTACAATATGTTGTTTGATTTCTTAAAATGATTCAATGGATTCAAGCAAGATGAAATTTTTGGAAACTTCAATCTTTTCTCAGTTTATCATGATGTTATTTATTGGTCTATTTGTGAGGATTTTTGATACCTTTCCATTCAGCTGTAAGCCATATGGAAGGCTATAGTATTTGATCTTCATCAATACGTATTTCAAGTCCTCTTTTCTTCTAGCAAGCAAAGTTGTTAATGAAACTTCTTCCAAACTTGATGCTGCATTCTTCATATTATCATGTTTCTCAGATTATTTGCTCAATATAGACACTGAATAAGTATAGAGAAAGGATATAGTCCTAGAGTACACATTTCCTTATTTAAATTCAGTTTCCCTTTGTTCTAGTCTAGCACTCACTCATCTATGGACAGTTTCCTCATTAGTACAATTAAGTGCTCCAGAATATCAAATCTTCCCAAAGTTCTTAGTTTGCCATCATCCACATAGTCAAAAGCCTTTGCATAGCCAATAAAGCATAAGTAAACATCTATCTGCTATTGTATGATCTCAGTCAATATCCATCTGATAGCAACAATGATATCCCTAATTCCATATCCTCTTGTGATCCTCCTTGATTTTCTGGCAATTCTCTGCCCATGTACTGTTGCAACTGTTTTGAATTATCTTTAGCAAAATTTTACTTGTATGTGATATTAACAAAATTGTTGGATGATTTCCACATTCTGTTAGGTCACACATCTTTTGAATGGACAAAATATAGACCTCAAATATCAATCAGTTGATATTGTGTTCCAAATTTCTTGGCATAGATAAGTGAATGCCTCTAATGCTGAGTCATCTTGTTGGAAATTTTTATTTGTATTCTGTCAATCCCCAAAGCCTTGTTTTTTGTCAATGCCACCAGGGCAACTTTGACTTCTTCCATAAGTACCATTGGCTCTTGATCATTTACTGTCTCTTGAAATGGTTGAACATGGGCCATTTCTTTTTGGGGCAGTGACTCTGTGTATTCCTTCAATTTTTTTGATGCTTGCTGCATTATTCAGCATTTGCCTAGTGCTGTTGTTGTTAAGTTCTGCATAGTTAGTTTTGACTCACAGTGACCCTGTATATATTTCTTTAAATATTTGTGGTAGCAGAAAGCCTCATATTTCTCCCATGAAAGGATGGTGGGCTTAAACAGCAGACCTTGAAGTTCAAATTCCAGTGTGTATCATATGGAGCCACCTGGATGAAATGTAGATATTTCCAATTAAAGTGTTAAAATAGTATGTCCTGAAGAGACTGGAGGAACAATGATGGCGACAGTAAAACAATTAAAAATTTCCGATTTGTTTTTTTTTTCTTTATAATTAATGAAAAGAAGCAACAAAGAAATAGTGCTCATTTATTTCACCTCGGCAGCTAAGAAAACTCCATCAATCATTGCTACTTCGTTTTAGCTTGCTAAAAGATCTACATATTTGCTCTCATTTTTGTCCTTAGAATCCTTCAGGATTCAAAGTGGGGGCTTGAATATTTCTTCAGTTCTTTCAACTTGAGAAATACTGAACATATTTTTCCCTTTTGGTTTTGTAACTCTAGGTCTTTGCACATTTCATTATAGTATTTGAGATTGTTTTCTACTGTGCTTTGAAAATTTCTGTTCAACTTTTACTTCTTCATATACTCCATTCACTTTAACTTCTTTGCACTCAAGAGCAAGTATCAGAGTTTCTTTTAACATTCATTTTTGTCTTTTCTTTCTTTCCTGTCTTTTGCTTCCTACCTGTGTGATGCTCTTGGTGTCTTCCCACAACTCTTCTAGTTTATATTAATAGTTTCTAAGGCATTAAATCTGTTCTTGAGATTGTTTTATGTTCAGGTTATACATATTCAATGCCATATTTTGGCTCTCTACGACTTGTTTTCCTCCACCCGTTTGTCAGTTTGTCATACTATGGTGGCTTGTGACTTTCTGTGATTCTGAAATCTATGCCACTGGTATTTAAAATATCAACAGGGTCACCCATGGTGGACAGGTTTCAGATGAGCTTCCAGACGAAGAAAGACAAAGCCTGTCTTTGTCTGAAACTTGCTCTCCAGCAGAGAGATGCTAAAGTAAATGGAAGAAATAAGGAGGTACAAGAGCTGAACAGAAAATTTCAGAGATCAGCTAGAGAGGATAAAACCAAATATTACAACAAAATGTGCAAAGATCTGGAATCAGAAAACCAGAAAAGAAGAACACTCTCAGCATTTCTCAAGCTGGGAGAGCTGAAAAATAAATAAATAAATAAAGCCTTGACTTTTGTTATTGAAGGATTCTCTGGGGGATATTATAGAATGATGCAGAAAGCATCAAGAGAAGATGGAAGGAATACACAGTCACTATACCAAAAGAAATAGTTAATGTTCAACCATTTTGAAAGATAGCATATGATCAAGAGCCAATGATACTGAGGGAGGAAGTCCAAGGTGCATTGAAGGAAT
>NW_006408703.1:4114421-4115544 GCF_000296735.1 Chrysochloris asiatica
TGAGGACTGAGGACTAAGGTGCACCTGACCCAAGCCTTGGTATTTTCAGTAATCTCATATGCATGAAAAAGCTGGACAGTGAATAAAGAAGACCGTAAAAGAATTGATGCATTTGAGTTATGGTGTTGGAGGAGATTATTGAAAGTGCCATGGGCTGCCAAAAGAACCAATAGATCTGTTTTGGAAGAAGTACAGCCAGAGTGCTCCTTGGAGGCCAACAAGGCTAAACTTCGTCTCTCATATTTAGGACATATTGTCAGGAAGGACCAGTCACTGAAGAAGGATATCATATTTGGTAGGGTGGAGGGTCAGAGAAAGAGGACGACCCCCCCAAACAAGATGGACTGGCCAAGTGTCAGCATCGATGGACTCAAGTGTGTCAACAAGTAGTGAGGTTGTCCGAGAATCGGGCAGTGTTTCATTCTGCTGTGCATAAGGTCGCTATGAGTTAGTACTGACTTGTTGGCACCTAACAACAACAACAACAACAACAAGACTTTTTTTTTAATTTTCTTTAGCTTCTGCCTACCCTTGCAATGACCAGAGATTTCTGGAATAACATCATACAGGAACAAAGCAAAGGGCTATTAAAAAGACAAGAAAGAAAGAAAAGTCTGTTCCAATGTCTTCCCTGTTTTTGTTTTGTCAGATGATATTAAGCTTCTCAACTGTGCCTAACCAGAGATGTGTATTTCATCTGATGAAGTCTATGTGCATAGTTACTTTTATTGTTGTTCAAAAAGGGTATTTACAATGAGTAAGTCATTGGGTTTGCAAAATTCTATCATGTGATCTTCAGTATATTTTTATCACTAAGGCCATACTTACCATCTACTAATCCTTTCGATTTGTTTCTAACTTTCCAATTCCAATCACCAGTAATTTTCAATGACTATTGACCAAATTCATACTGAAGATGTTCCCACCCTTGGAGTTTGTGTGTTTTAACTACCATTTGTTCAAGGTGAAAAGAATGAAGTGTGAAATTTTAGATCCACATGTCCTTACTAAGGAATTTAAAAAAAAAAAAATGTTTTGTTGTGAATTATGATAGTTTACATGAGAGAACTTTAGTTTTACATTCATTCCATCATATATCATTTCATTGCCATGGTTCCAATCC
>NW_006408703.1:4115644-4116205 GCF_000296735.1 Chrysochloris asiatica
GGGAATGTTTCTTGCTGTAAGGATTTGTTCCCTCTTTTGAGTCACTGCATCTGTAGGTGTAGGTCAAGTTCATCATTTTGTATCAGATCACTCTTTTTTTCCTCTTCTTTCTTCTCCTGGTTGAGCTCTGATCATCCAGTCATCCGGTCCAGGTCACGTGGGTGCCATCTGCAAGTGTGGGCATTCTTGTGCACCTGCCCTCTCCCCATCAGCCGGTAGCTCCACTCTCTACTCGAGTCCTCCATGGCCAAGCCACTGACTCTGGGCTCAAGAGTCCCCAGGTGTCCTCACACTGCTTGCCAACCAGGTCCCCATCAGGGTCCACAGAAGCCCACATGGTAGGGCTTAGCTTGCCGCTTCATTGCTGCTTTTACCCCACTTCCCCCTATCGGTGATGCATGTGGTCACCAATCAGAGTGTGTGTTTCCATTGAGAATTAGTCTTGGAAGGGGGTTTGCATTGAAGGGACCCAACCACTTGCCTTGATGTTTCCTGGGGAAGTGATTTGTTTGTTCTTGTAGTAACAGTCCATCTGCCTCTATTATTTTGTATTTTTCCTGT
>NW_006408703.1:4117340-4120743 GCF_000296735.1 Chrysochloris asiatica
GAGATGATATCTCATTGTTGTTTTGATTTGCATCTCTCTAATGGTTAGTGATCGTGAACATTTCTTCATATGTTTGTTGGGTGCCCGGATCTCTTCCTTCTTACTAAGGAATTTTTGAGCAGCCATTATACTTGGGGTTTTGTGTCAAACTGACTGGATCAGAATTCTCAGTGGTTTGTCAGTTGAGATGTAGTTATTCACCATGATGAATTCTAATATACTGTAATTAACTCTATGATAAGGTTAGCTTTGAGCAGTTAATCAATTCTATGGAAGATCCCTTGGGTGTATAGCCTGCTTCTAATATATTGGACATTCTTCCAAGGTTTGCTTGCTTTCTGCTGGGTCTGGATCTTTTACCTGGTTCATTATCCAACTTCCGATTCTTTGGTCATGAGCCAATATCCTACTCTATTACCTTTAGATCCTGGGAGACTTCAGAAGACTGGTTTCCTACATGCCAGACCTACCACTCTGCCTGCCATCTGGCCAGCCAATCTTGGTTCATCAGTCCTGCAGCTACATGAGTAAGAAGCCTCCAGCTTGCATCTGACCAACGGACTTGGGATTTTCCCACCTCTTCAACTAAGTTAACCATTTCCTTGTTATAAACCTCTATATATGCATACAGAGAGTCCTAGTGTAGCACTGTATGATAAGCATTTGACTGCAAGTTTGTCTTGAACCATAAAATCGATGGTTCAAACTCACCAGCCACACCTCAGAAACCCTATACAGAGCCTCTATGGGTTGAAATTTACTGAACAGAACTTAACAACAACAACATACATATATATAAATTTCACTGGTTTAGCTTTTCTGGAGAATTCAGCCAAAGAAAGTAGCTCTAACTTGTGTTAGATGGTGGGAAAAAAAATAGGGTATATTAATAAAATTATTTAATCAATTATTCTTTTTTAATTAAAATATATTCACTATCTATAAATCTTAAATTGAGATATTAATTTTCCTGTGAAATTTCTCCTTCTTCTGTCTTTCTATGTTAAGGAAAGTTACATGATAATGTGTCCCTATTTTCTAACCAGTGGAAGTAGTTTCATAAAAAACACATCCTTTGAGGGGAAACTTTTTTTTTTTTTTTTCATAACATGATGTATCAGGGTTAAAGAAAGAAAGCTATGGGTGCAAGAACTTCAATAAGAGAAAAGGTAAATTTCATTTCAGATAATTCATGTTCCAAAACACTTAGACTAATAGAATGCTCTAAGGAATTAATATCCTTTGGATCAAATCTCACTGTAAAATGTGGGAATTAAATATGAAGACAGAACTTATAAAGTATATATTACATAACATCCAAACCTACCACTATTGAGTTGACTGCACTTCATAGGGGCCCTATGTAGGGTTTTCCAGACTGCAAATCTTTATAGGAACAGAAATTTTCATCTTTCTCCCCAAGAGTGGCTGATGGACTCGAACTATTGACCTTGTAGTTATCAAGTCAATCATAACACATAATGCCACCAGTATTATTTATATAAAAATCAGTGTGTGTGTGTGTGTGTTTACTGAAAGTAAATTCTGTACCTCAACCTTAGAGAACATTTAGAACAAAGTTAAACACGGACCATGTTTGTTATTGTTGTTGCTGTTCACAAGCCATCCAGTCAGTCGTATCAATCCTATGTACAACTGAATGAAACACTGCACAGTTCTGCACTATCCTCACAAATGATGTTATGTTTGAATCCATTGTTGCTGCCAATGTGTCAATGCATCTCATTAGAAGTCTTCCTTTTCACTGACTATCCACTGTACCTGTGTTCTGTTGCGGCACTGCAGGATAATACACTGGACCACAAGGTTAGTTTGAACTGCAGTGTTGGTGGTTCAAATTTATCAGCTATGCCTCAAAAACCCTAGACAGGGCTACCATGAGTCAGAACAGACTCAACGGAACTTAACAACAGTAACAAAATCTACTGTACCAAGCACAATATCCTTTTCCAGAGACTTATTCCTCCTCACAACATGACCGAAGTACGAGAGATGAAGTCTTACCTTCCTTGCTTCTAATTAGCATTCTGACAGCATGGCTTCCAAGACAGGTTTGTTTCTTTATCTGGTAGTATCTGGCACTTTCAGATTCATGTTTTTGGTAGCATAGTGGTTACAAGTTGGGCTGTTAACCTCAAGTTCAACAGTTCAAAACTACTAACTGGTCTGCAAGAGAAAGATGAGGCTTTCTGCTCCTGTAAAGATTTACAACCTCAGAAACCCTATACAGGATCACTATAAGTCAGAATCGACTCCACGGCACACTACCAACACCACCACCCTCTCTCAGCTTAGTAATAACTTTTTCGTTTTGAAATAGTTGTCTTGTATAATATTTGTCCTTTTGTGATTAACTATTAAATTGTTTACCTTTAGATCCTTCAGGATTTTCCATGTTATGCGGTATTTTGTAGTTTCACCATTGTTCTTTAACATTGCTGAATATTCCATTATGAGTATGTAACACAGTTTTGTTTACTCATTTTTCCACTGATGTGTGTTTAGGTTGCTTTCAATTTTGCTGTGGTACATAGAACTATGATGAAAAGGGTAAGCATATTTCTATTTTTGTCATGAATCTTATTTTTTGAGAATATATACCAAGTAGTGGGATTGCTGGGTCAGATGTTATTTCTATTTCCAACTTTTAAAAGAAACACTCTACAATTTTACAGTGGTCATACCATTTTTATAGTCCAAGCAGCAGTGGATGAGGGTTTCAGCCTGTCCATACCTTTTGCAGCATTTATTGATTAGTGTCATTGTTTTTTAAACTTTGCTATTAATGCTGTTATGAGACAATATCTCATTGCTGTTTTGATTAGCTTCTCATTAGTGACTAATAATTGCAAGCATGTCTTCATTTGTTTCTTGGATGCCTGAATGTCTTCTTTGATGAAGTGTCTTCTATACATTTTAAAATTGAATTACTGATCTTGTTCAATTTTGTATATGTTTAAATTTTCTACACATTTTATAGATCATTTGTTTGTACAATATATCATTGCCAAATGTTTTTCCCAGCCTGTGAGTTTGCATTTTATTCTTTTGGTGAAATCCTTTGATGCACTCAAGTGTCTAAGTTTTAGGAAATCTCAATCATCTTGTCTGTCTACTGTTGTTTGTATACTTTCAATGATGTCTTATAGTGTATTCATACCATGCACTTTGGCCCTTAAATTATTTTTTTGTGATGGTATTTTATAATTTTAGGTTTTACATTTAAGTCTTTGGTTCATCTTGAGTTTGTATCTGTATGTGGTGTGAGATGTAGGCCCTGTTTCATTTTTCGACAAATGCTATTGTATTTGACGAGTCTCACAGAACTAGATATATATTAGAAGTATTTTAGCCAAATTGATTCTGCTATAGTCAGTAATAG
>NW_006408703.1:4121038-4128545 GCF_000296735.1 Chrysochloris asiatica
ATAAAGCTAAATTCAAAGGTTATAATTTAGTGATAGGATATTATGGATTGACTGCCTTCCCCCACCCTCACAACAACAAATACGTGTCAAGTTGACTTGGCCGTGAATCTCTGCAATGTACCTGCAGGGAAGTATCAAATCGCTAACATTCTGCAATAGTTTGGTTCTCAGGCATATTGATTGCCTTTCCTTTCCACAATGTCACATTGTTCTATTACATTAATGGCATCACACTGATTAGACTGAATAAAGAAGAAGTATCAATAATTTTAGACTTATTGGCATTAAAACGTTTACCAATAAGAAGGTGGGAAATTAATACAGCAAAAATTAAAGTATCTTCTACCTCAGTGAAATTTGTAGCAGCTCAGTAATGTGGAACATTTTGAGATCTCCCTTGTAAAGTAAGGGTTAGGTTCTTACATCTGGCCCTTCCCACAACTATAAAGGAGGCACAATGTCTCATGGGCTTCCTTGAATTTTGAAGGCAACGTATCCCTCATTTGTATGGTCTATTAGGGTCTAGTTTCAAGTGATGCCAGAGTTGAAAGGGGCTCTTAACAAGAGAAGGTTCTGCAACAGGTTCAGGTTGCCATAGAAGCTGATTTGTCACTTGAGTCATATGATCCTGTTGATCCAGTGGTGCATGAAGTATCAATGGAAGATAGTGATGCTGTTTGGAGTTCTTGACAGGCTTCTATTGGTTAATCGCAATGCAGACCCTTAGAAATTTAGAGCAATGCTCAGGAATACTCTGCATATAACTACTCTCCTGTTGAGAAACAAATTGTGGTTTGTTACTCTGTCTTATTACATACTAAGCATTTAACAATACACCACAAAATTACTATATGGCCTGAGTGGCCCATCATGAACTGGGTATTCTCTGATATGAGTATTAAAATGGAGTGGTATATATGGGATTGGGCTCCACCAGGCCCTGAAGGCACAAGCAAGTTCCAAATACCCATTATCTCCACTCCAATCACATTACCATCTCTCTCCCAGTCTGTACCTATGGCCTCATGGGAAGTTCCTTAAGATGAGTTGACTGAAATAGAGGAAACTTACACATGGTTTTACATGGTATGCTGACACTAAGTAAGGGACAATAACTGTAATATAGTCCTTTTATAGGGAACCTCCATAAATAATAGTAGTAAAAGGAAGTTCTCCTAATGGGCAGCACCTTGAGCAGTATTCCTGGTTGTTCACTTTGCTTAGCAGGAGAAATAGCCAGATATACAAAAACATACTGATTCATGGGATGTAGCCAATGGTTTGCTGGATAGTTATGGATTAGTAAGAAATATGAATGGTAAAATGGTGACAAGAAGATATGGGAAGAGTTATGTGGATAGACATTTCTGAATGGGCCAAAGACGTGAAGATTTATGTGTTTTTTGTGGTTTTTCATGGAAGGACTACCTTGTTGTTGTTGCTTGTTGATAATTGCTGTGGAGTCAACTCCAACTCATAGTGACCTTGTTCAGGGTTTCTGAGGAGTGGCTGGTAAATTTGAACCAACATTGTGGTTCAAACTGATCTTGTGGTCAAGTGCTTATCCTATGGTGCCACACCATAGGCAGAGAAGAATTTTTACAATCTAGTGAATAGGATGATACAGTCTGTGGAAACAATCATTCTCTTTTCTAACCACTCTTGCCATTGGCCAATGTGTTAATGAACAAAATGGCTATGCTGTCAGGCAGGGAGGAGGCATTTTACCTTGGCTACAGTCATTGCTGAATGCCCAATCTGCCAGCAGCAGAGATCAGCACTGAGCTCTTTATATGGAACCATTTCTCATGGAGATCAGCCAGCAAGCTTGTGGCAGGTTGATTACATTAAACCACTTCCATCATGGAAAGTTTAGCATTTCATTTCTATTGGAACAGACACTCTGGGTAGGGATTTCCCTTCCCTACATGCAATGCTTCAACCCAAACTACCATCCATGTTGTTGTTGTTATTGTTAAGTGCCTTTAAATTGGTTTCAACTCATAGTGACCCTGTATAGGGTTACTGAGAAACAGCTTATGGGTTTGAATCACTGAACCACCAACCTTGTGGTTCACAGTCCAGTACTTATTCTACAGTGTCACATCAGTAGTCCGTAGCTTTACATAAGTCCTTATCCACCATCATGATATCCCACATAGCATCACCTTGGATCCAAGGGACTTAATGCTTAGCAAATGAGATGCAGCAATAGGCTTGTGCCCATGGAATTCACTGTTCTTATAATGCCTCCCATTACCCTGAAACAGCTGGCTTAATAGAATGACAAAATGGCCTTCTAAAGACACAATGAATTCAACAGCTTGGTGGTAATACCTGATAGGTTTGGAACAATGTGCTCCAAGAGATTGCATATGTTTCAAATCAGTGTTATATCTGTGATGTTGTTTCTCCAATAGCCAGGATTCAAAGGTTCAGGAACCAAGGATTGGAAATGAGAGTGGCATTAGTCACTATTATCTATAGTGACTTATTTGCAAAATCTTTGCTTCCTGTCCTTGTGACCCTATGCTCTGTGGATATAGAGGTCTTTGTTATAAATGGAGAGATACTCACACCTGGAGAAACACACTGATTCCATTAAACTGTAGTTAAAATTGTCATCCAGCCGCTTTGGCTCTTTATCCTTCTGGATCAGTAGACAAAGAAGATTTGGGCACCCCAAAAGGGAGAGAACCACAAGCAGCTGAGGTACTTGTTGAGGACAAAGCAATACAGAATGGGTACTGAAAGAAGGTAGTTCTAAATATCAGATGGGGCTGTGCAACTGGTGCAGAAATAAGGACTATGTCTGACTGTTTCTTCCTATTATATGTGCACAAGATACTTTTTTTTTCTTTATTTAAGAAATGTGAGATATTAATGGAGTGAGTGTGTTTTGGGTTATAATTATGTTACTAGATGTGAGTATTGCTTCATGATTTCATTATTTAGAAATTATGTGTGGCTTACAGAGATGTGTACAGATACCAAGTGAAGAAGAGGTAGAATATGACTATTAAGGTTGTGTGACAGTTAGATAGAGCCATACCCCAGATAGAGGTCTGGTATAATGCATTCACCTCCATTATGACATCTGCTCTGAGCATCCAATCAGTTGGAAGGTAATTTCTTTGGGGTATGGCCTGCTTCCAATATATATAGTTTTGCAGTTTTTTTTTTAATAATTATTTGATTCTTGCTATATCTAGATCTATATTTGGCTTGTCATCCTGTGACTTCCAGATTTCGGGCTTGATCATACCATATTGCCTGCCTATCTGGGATTAATTATCCTCTGCAGTATCTGAGTAAGCAGTCAATCTTCAATTCATCAGCCTCTAAAACCTGCCCTTCAGCCTGCCATCTGACCTGCTGATCTTGGTATCATCAGCCTCTACAGCCATATGAATTAGGAGACAAGTCTGACATTTGATCTATGGACTTGGAACTTGTCAGTCTCTTTAGACATCTGAGTAATTTCCTTGGGAATACACACTCATAGAAGCTTCAATGGTTTTCCTTCTCTAGAAAACATGGTCTAAGTCAAAGATCCTTAATAAAATTTGTTGATATGGTGGTTGCAACAATGGACCCAAACATAGCAATGATATTCAGGATAGCACAGGACCAAGTAGTGTTTTAGTGTGCTGTGCATTGAGTTGCACATAACAGCAATAAAACATGCACAAAACTTTGAATGACACAGGAGGTAGCTAAAGGAGATGTCAAAAATACACAGTGACTTGTCAAAAAGAAGTGGTTGATATTCAGCCATTTTAAGAGGTAGCATATATTCAAGAACTCATGGTATTAAAGGAAGAAATCCAATCTACACTTAAAGGCCTTAGTGAAAAACAAGCCTTTAAGAATTGACAGAATACCAATTGAAATGTTTCCATAAATTAATGCAAGAGTAAAATAACTTACTTGCCTTTGTCAACAAATTTGGAAGACAGCTACCTGGCCAATTAACTGGAAGAGATACATATTTTTTTTCAACTCCAAAGAAAAGTGATACAATTTTTATGTGGAAATTTGTGGAAATTATCAAACAATATCATTAATATAATACAAGCAAAATTTTTTTCTGATGATAATTTAAAAATGACTATAGCAGTATATCATCAGGGAAATGCCAGAAAGTCAAGCTGATTCAGAAGGGGACACAGAATGCAAAATATCATTATTGATGTCAGATGAATTTAGGCTGAAAGTATAGAATAACCAAAAGTGGTTAAAAAGTGATTTATTGGCAGTAAAAGCATTCAACCATGTGCACCAAAACAAATATAGACAACATTACAAAGAATAAGAGTTCAAAAACAATTATGCTCATTCTAAACCTTTACACAGATGAAGAGACGTCATTCAAAGCAAAAGGAAATACTGCCTGGTTTATATTCAGGAAAAGTGCACATCAGGATTGCATCCCTTCACCACCATTATTCAATATACATGCTGAGCAAACAATTCAAGAAGTTGGATTATCTGAAGTTAAAAAAAAAAAAGCATCAAGATTCAAGGAAGACTCAATAGCAACCTGTTATATGCAAATGACATAATAGAAGACTTGAAGAACTTTCTGATAAAGATCAAAGTGTACAGCCTTCAATATGGATCACACGTCAGCAAAAACAAAACAAAAATCTTCTCAACCAGACTGTTTTAGTCTGGGTTTTCTGAGGAAGCAAAATCAGTGAAACTTGCACTGTTGTTGGTGAGTGTTATCTATCTCACTGTAATTCCGGGCAACCTTGTTTAGGGTTTCTGAGAGTTACTAGTGACTTGAACTTCCATCTCTCTTAGAAGTCTTGTTCTTGTCATGCAGTTCCACATCAGGGCTTCCCATTAAAAGGATATTATTGGTGTATATAGAAGGAGAAGTTTACATCGAGGAAGTGGCTCACACAATTGTAGAGATGGACAAGTTACAAGCCTGTTGGTCAAATATCAAGTTGCAGTTTATGATTCACATAGCTTCAATGCTGATGAACCAAGATTGTCAGGTTAGACAGGTAAAATGGCTGGCTGCTGCCAACTCCCAGGATCAGCAGACAATAGAGCAGGCCACTGGCTTAAATCTAAAAAACCAGAGGTTGGATGACAAGCTAGATACAGAATCCAGACCCAGCAGAAAAAAGAAGGAAGTTTTGCTTCATTGTCAAATATACTGGAAGCAGACTACACCACAATGATTGACTACTTTTAGCACTTCTCATCATGGGGAATTGCTACATTTTAACTGCCAAACCTTGGAGAAGTTGACATAAAACATTATCTATCACATTTACCAGTAACAACATCATGTGAAAATTGCCAAGGATTTCATTTCATTTGGACTTAAAATCAATGCTCATGATAGCAGCAGTCAAGAAATCAAATTATTTTCTGCATTATGGTAATCTGCTGCAAAAGATCTTTATAAAGTCTTAAAAAACAAAGATGTCACTTTGAAGACTAAGGTATGCATGACCCAAGCCAGGGTTTAGTAAATCATTTAATATGCTTGAGAAATCTGGACAAAAATAAGGCAGACCAAAGAAGGATGTTATTAGTTGCCTTAAGTTTGTTCTGATTTATAGCAACCCTATGTACAACAGAATGGTACTATCCTCACAATTATTGTTAAATTGACCCCATGTTGCTGCACTGTGTCCATCCATCGTGTTAGGGATCTTTCTTTTGTTGTTGATCTTCCACTAAACCAAATATGATATCCTCCAGGGGCTTATCCTTTCAGATAACATGTCTAAAGTATGAAAGACAAAGTATTGCCATCCTCACTTCTAATAAGCATTCTAGCTGTACTTTTTCCAAAACAGATCTGTTTAACATTCTGGCAGTTCATGGTACTTTTAATATTCTTCTCCAACACCATAATTCAAATGTCTCAATTCTTCTATGGTCCTGTATATTCATTTTTTAATGTTCACATGCAATTGAGGCTACTGAAGATATGGCTTGGGTCAGGTGCACCTTAGTCCTCAAGTGACATCTTTGCTCTTAAACACTTAAAGGAGGTCTTTTTCAACAGACTTGCCTAATGCAATGTATCATTTGATTTCTTGACTGTTACTTCCCTGAACATTGATTGGGAATCCAAGCAAATTGATGTCTTTGATAGCATCAACTTTGCTATATTTGTCATGCTATTTTTTGATAGAGTTGTGAAGATTTTCATTTTCTGTAGTCTCTGATATTCATCAGTAGATATTTCAATCGTCTTCACTTCTAGCAAGCAAGGTTGTATTACCTGCATATCACTGGTTTCTAATGAATCTTCCTCCAATCCTGATGCCACTTTTGTCTTCGTATAATCCAGTTTCTGGGATTATTTGCTCAGCATACATATTGAATAAGTATAAATTTCCTTATTTCATAATTTTCAGTATTCCCTTGTTCTGTTCCAACAATTTTCTCTTGGTCTATGTTCAGGTTCTTTATGAACACAAGTAAGTGTTCAGGAATATCAATTTTTTACAATCTCATCCACAGTTTGATATGATCCATACAGTCTGATGTCTTTGCATAGTTAATAAACCAGAAGTAATTATCTGTATTGTGTTCTCTGCTTTCAACCAATATCCATCTGATATCAGAAATGATTTCTCCCCCTCCCGTGAGACACAGCAGGTTAATGCACTGGGCTACAAGGTCGGTTTGAACTGCAAGGTCGGCAGTCAAGTTCACTTGCTTCACCTTAGAAATCCTATACAGGGTCACTATGAGTCATAACAAACTTAATGGCACTTAACCACAACATGTCCTCTTCTAAATCCAGCTTGAATTTCTCATAGCTGCTGAAACAGACTTTTGAATTATAATCTGAAAATTGTTTTCTTGCATTTGATATTAATGGTATTGCTTGATGCTTTCTGCATTGTTTGACCACATTTACTTGAAAAGGAATAAATATGAATCACTTCCAGTCAGTTGGACAGAAAAATGTCTTCTAAATTTCTTGACATAAATAAGTGAATACCTCCAGGGCTTCAATATTTTGTTGAAAGACTTAAATTATTATTTTGACAATTCTTGGACCCTTGTTTTTGCCAATACCTTCAGTGCTGCTTGGACTTCTTCCTTCAGTACCATTGGTTCTTAGTCATATAGTAGCCCAAGAGATGATTGAACTTTGACAAGTTATTCTTGGTGCAGTCATTCTGTGTTTTCCTTTCATCTTCTTTTGATGTTTCCAGCAATATTCAGTATTTTGCCTACAGAATCCTTCATTATCTTAAAACGAGGTTTGAATTTTTTCTTCAGTTTTCATCTTGAGGAATTCTGAGTATGTTCTTTTCTGTTGTTATTCTAACTCTAGCTCTTTGCACATTTCATTATAATATTTGACTTTGTGTACTCCAACTGCCCTTTGAAGTTTGTTGTTCAGCTCTTTTACGAAATCATTTCTTCCACTGACTTTAGCTTGAGCTCTGGTAGCATAGTGGTTACGAATCGGGCTGCGAACCTTAAGGTCAGCGGTTCGAAACTACCAGCCGCTCCA
>NW_006408703.1:4129630-4155269 GCF_000296735.1 Chrysochloris asiatica
TGATATCATGTTTGGTAAGATAAAGGGTCAGAGAAAAAGAGGAAGATACCCAACGAGATGGATTGGCAAAGTGGCAGCATCAATGGGTTCAAGCGTGGCAACAATTGTGCTGTTGGCCCAGGATCGGGCAGTGTTTCATTCTGTTGTGCAGAGGGTCACTATGAAACGGTACTGACTCGATTGTACCTAGCAACAGCATTAAGCTTCTCTATGGTCTCTTCCCATAAATGTAATCAGTTTGATTCCTGCATATTCTATCTTGTGAGGTCCAGGTGTATAATCTCCTTTTTTATTTTTGAAAACTGCTTTTGTGATGAATAAGTCATTGGTCTCACAAAATTCCATCTTGCAAACTCCAGCACTATTTCTATCACCAAGACCATATTTTCCAACTACTGATCCTTCTTCTTTGTTTCCAATTTTCACATTTCAATCACCAGTGATTATTAATTAACCTTTATTGCATATTTGAGTAATTTCAGGCTGAAGAAGTTGGTATAGTTCTTCAATTTCATCATCATTGGTCTTAGTGGTTGGTTCATAAATTTGAATAAAAGTGATATCAATTGGTCTTCTTTGTAAGCATATGGATACTATCCTATCACAGTATTGTATTCCAAGATACATGTTAAAATGTTCTGTTAAACAGTGAATGCAATGCGATTTTTCTCAATTTGTCTTTCCCAATGTAATAAAATATATGATTGTCAGATTAAAAATTGCCAATACCAGTCCATTTAAGCTCACTAATGCTTAAGATATTGATCTTTATGCATTCCATCTCATTTTGACAAGATCCAGTCTTCGTAAGTCCTACTTAGTACATTGAATTTTCTAGTTATTAATTTGTGACTGAGAAGAATAGTTGCCTTTGAATTATTGTGCTATTAAAGAGTATTTAATGTACCCTGAACTACCAGAAAAACAGGATATTCTGTCTTGGAAGATGAGACAGCAGAATGTTTCTTAGATGCAAGATGGTGTAAAAGAGAAGCTTATGAAGCTCAGTTTTTGCTAAAATATAGTGGTCTTTTTATATTTCTATCTAGGACTCTTTGTTTGCCTAGCAACATTCAGCAATTCAAATTAGAATTTCAAAGTCACTTGCCATATGGCATCTAAATTGCTGACAACCTTTGAAACAAAGGTAGTGTTGCTTTTAATGGTCAAGTCAGCTTGTGAGAAAAAATACCTCTAAGGAAAGGAATTTTGACACAGGTGTCTTTTTTTATAAAGGGGACCTAAGAAATATTTTTTATTATGACAAGGATGTAATTAAATTATTCTTAAAGGATGTTGAAGATGCTTTGTCCAAAGTTTCCCAGACAATTTAAAATGATTTTGTTTTAACAAGTATTTCCTTGGAAAGGAGATTTGCAAATCCATTTGAACTGCAAGGTTGGCAGTTCAAACTCACCAGATGCTCATCGGAAACCCTATACAGGGTGGTTATGGGTCGGAATCGACTCGACGGCACTTCACAACAACAACATGAAAAATATATGACTATGATTGAAAATTACAACTAGTTACTAAAATCAATCACTGTCAGCTTCTGTACTCAATTATACAATAGAATCCCATTCTCCACTTCCTAACACATCTTTCTTGTGACCTCAGCAAAAAGCTAACCAATAAAATGATTGTAGTATAATTTATTTGTCCCTTGGACTATATGTTCTTACACAGATGGGCTGATGTCGCCCTGCCTTTAAATGTACTTTTTTCTTTGTTATTTTTCTTTTTCTTAACAAACTTTCCAAATCTTTTTTTATGAACTTCTGAACTCCTGGTGTGTTTCTATATGATCAGCACTGGACTGTAAACCACAAAGTCAGCAGTTTAAACCTTATACAGGGTTAAACCTTATACAGGGTTGCTGTGAGTCTAAACTGATTCAACAGCAGCCAGAGAAAGACATGTTTGGTACAATAAAGGGTTAGTGAAAAAGAGAAAGATTTTCAACAACATGGATTGATACAATGGCTGCAACAATGAACTCAAACATAACAGCAATTGTGAGGATGGCACAAGGGTAGTCAGTGATTTGTTGTTATACGTTATACATGGGGTTTCTATAAATTGGAACCAACACAATGACACCTTACAATAACACCAACTACAATTGACAGAATGTATTTCTATATGCTAAAGTTATCCACTTGAATTATGTATGTTATAGCAGTACTAGATAACTAAGACACAGAATATATAGCTTCAGAGTTAAATCAATAACTTTTCATTTCTTGATGTCTTATTGATTTGTTCATTTCAAGCACATATCTATTCAATATAGAAAAGCAAGTAACAGTGAGATTCTGCGCTATATATGTGAAAATTTCTTCATGAAATTTGATCTTTAATATAGTTTATTAAAAAGTTGAGAGTTTTTTTTTACCTTTTTTTTTTACTTTAGGGAATTTAGCTTTAAGTTAAAAACCTTTTCACAGGTGACAATTGATTTTTTTTTTTTTTTTTTCTTAATCTAGAGGAAATGGAATACATGTAGCCCAGCACAGGAGGGGCAGAAGGTCAAGGGGTAAACAGTTTGATGTGGCACATCTTCTTAAGCTCAATCCTGGGCATATGATCTCTAGCACATATGTCCTCCCAACAGGGAGAATCCAGCAGTGGTTTAAGCTTAAAATGCTTGAGAGAAACTTCAAAAAATATCTGAGGGACTCTCTAGAACATTTAGACTTTTCTGTCACAGTCTTTGCTCTTCAATTATTTTTCTTTTTAGTAGGACAGAGGGATTCTGTCAAGACAGCTAAAATTTTCTTTCAGGATAGCTCCTTCTTTGTGAATGAGAGGTATTTAATTAATCTCTGTATGTGATCAAGTCATACTTTTGCATTTGAGAAGGCACCAAATACCAAGTGAAGAAAACTTTATTTTATTCCTTTTCAAAGATTAAAGTGGACACCATGGTTCAATAAGCCCAATATAGACCCTCATAGATAAAAGTTAGTATTTCAAACTGCTTGCTTTGAGACTCCATATATGTGCTCTAGAAATGGAATCCTTCTCCCTATGTTAAAAAAATGTTCATGTTAACAATTAATTATGACCTTCTCTATAGGGTTCTGAATTTTGAAACAGGATGAGGATTTTTTCCTATCTTTTTATTTTCCCCTCTCATTTTGTTGCTATATGCATATTGTGTTATCTGTGTGGTTGCTTGTAATTTAGAAGCAAAATAGGAATTATTATGAAACTCAAGTGACATTAATATCTATTAGAAAGATTTCATTTTGTCCAAAATTCTGAGGTTTGTCCACTTAAAAGTGTATATTTTGTCACTGTTACTGTGGTTTTCTGCTTTAGTTCACTGACGTTAACATTGGCCAGAAAAAGAGAGATTCTAACACTCAACAACTGAAAAGAAACAAATAAACAAACAAAAATCAAGCACTAAACAGTGAAGCACTAACAGTTCTTGTATGTGACATCCACCTTCTGGTTTTTTTAAATTACTAGATTGTCATAAAAAGTTTCCACTTTCCATCCAGATGTTTTGCACTCTTTTTTTTTTTTTTCTTTAGCCGAAGGTTATTTAGAAGCATGATCCACTAGCATTTACTACCAAATATAGATCACTGAAACTTCAAGCAGGAAACTGCCATAAACACTTTAATCAGTGAACCCCTTGAAGTAAAATAAATTAAGGCATTTAATTAAGAGACTTACTGGGCAACATGCATCCTGGGTTAGTCTTTGTAAATTATTATAAGTCAACATATTTTCTTTCACAGTTTTTCACTTTTATTTTATTTATTTTTCTTTAAATCTATGAATTAACTAACATATTAATAGCTAAATTTATATATGAGGTCTATTTGTTTTTTCTCTCTGAACCCACTATTCTTTATTGCCTCTTCTGGCCTCCTTTCCCATTTTTAAAACAACTTTTCATTACTCATAATAAACAATATTTGCTTCTTGCCAAGTTCCATCGAGTCAGTTCTGACTCATAGTGACCCTGTATAGCATTTCCAAGGAGCAGCTGGTGAGCTTGAACTGCTAACCTTTGAACAACCTTGTGGTTCAATCCAACCCTTTAGCCCAATGCATTAACCCACAGCATTGCACCAAGACTCCAATATTTTCTTACAATATTATAAAAGCAAATTCATAGAAATCACATAATATAGAGGTGTTAAATAAATAGAAATGCAAATAACCACTATGTTTCAATGTTCATAAATTGTGACTAAATGTGCCTAGGCATCAGTTGGCTCACAGTCTCATTGATGTTTTTCTATCACTAAACTGAGGTGTTCTAATAGAGTTCTTACCACTTCTACTATTTTAATATTTTGGGGTCTTGGAGTACAGATGGAAAATTAATCCAAAAGTATTCCATAAAGCATAAATATTCATTATTTTTCCCAATATGTTGCTTATTTTTCAGATCCTGCTGGGTCCTACCAGAAAAACAGAGGGTGTTCACTGAGGGAGTACACTTAATGGAAAATTTGCTGCATTTTTCCTGATGCTCAAATTGGCAGTCCAGAATTCATATATGTGCAAAGGCAGTTCAACATAATCTGGGAATTGTCCAAAAATTTGATTTTCATATGCATTTAATATCTGATAGGTGAGAACAAAGGGAACATATCTTTTTATAAATAATTAGATCCAGTATGATTAACGATGCATGCATGTTACATATTTATATGTACACACACATACATATGTATTTATGAATTGTATGAATAGATTCCATTTGTTTAACAAGGCTTATTTACATAGAATCTAAAAATAAGGTGAAACATATATTAATAATCCAACACATTTAAAAATATTTCTATTTAATTCAGGCTTACATATTAAATAGAGTAAGTATGTTTGATCAATGTACTATTCTCATAATACAGCTTTGACTATTGTTCTCTATTAATAATAACAACTATTAGAAACATTTTATTTCATCTTTATAATTGGCCTCAATTATACTGAACTAAAAGTTCAAAGTAGCTTACAAAACTAAAGGATGAGTCATTAATATATAAAAAAGAAATACTTATTTCTGAGAAAATCAGTGCTATTACTATAGAATTAACGAACTAAAATTATGTTTCCAAGACTGAGTTCAGCTTCATTAAATGTCGTTACCAGTTGCATAATAGTTTAGCTCTTTCATTATGTTTCATAAATACATCTCACATACTACACTATTCCACTTACTGAAAAACAGAAATGAGACTTTTAAACCGTTACTTCATTTTGAATATCTCACTTTTGAAAGATTTGATTAGATAGTAATCAAGTATACATGAAATTCTCAGTGCAGTTTCTCCTTGAATCAGATCTTAAATAAAGATGTGTAAATCATGTAAATAATTATGGGCAGGTAACTTAGAAAATTTACAATGCAAATGTTTAATGTATAAAAGAAAATACCAATAAAGTGTAAAATTTAAAGTAAAAAGAAGTCAAATAAATATAAAAATAAAGGGAAGCTAATAAACAGCAATGGTTTATGGTAAAAATAGTGGCTTTCAATGGCAAAGGGAAGTAATTTCCCCCCATATGCCACTCACCATTTGGCAATATCTGGAAACATATTTAATTGTTTTAGGTGGGGGAGGTGCTACTGAAATCTCTTAGACAGATGCGGCAGTGCCCGACAGTCTATTCCTTAGCAAAGAGCTATCTAACTCTGAAAGTTATTAGTGCCAAGATTGGGAAACTCTAGTTTAAAGTAAAAGAGATGACTATGGAAATAAAAATGGAGTCAGAGATTTTGGAATGTTAAAGAAAAGAAATGTAACAATTCTGTTTTAGAGGATGGAGTTTGAATATGGTTTAAGAAATAAAATATGTTCTAAATTGTTGGAATCCTGTTGTACACTGTAAGATAGGCACTAGACTGCTAAACACATGGAAATCCTCTACAGGGTTGCTATGAGTCAGAACCAACTTGATGGCACCACCACCAACAAATTCTTGAATATTTAAACAGTTACAGGAAAATAGCTATTGAGAAAAACTCCTTTTGTAGCTAAATGTAACTTGGAGTGTTGTCACATAAATGAATTGAGATAGCAGGGAAAATATTGCTGCCAAAAAAAAAAAAAAATGCAAAGATTATTGATAATGCTGGGTTAAAATATCTGAAATAAAGTTTAAAATGAGATTTAAGGACAGGAAAGAATTAATAAATTAAGGAGCAAAAAGTATAAAGGTACTAAATCAAGATAAAAGTTCTTTATAGTTTTCTTCACCCTAAACAAGTTGACAATGATGACTTAATGCAGTAGAAAATGGTGTTTCTTGCTTATCCATGACATTCAAGTAGAAAACTGGGATAGATGAGATTGTAGAAAGTAGAATGCTCTATGTACATCTGTTAAATGATCATTATAACAGCCATCTTTCTGAAAAATGGAATGAGAGTGACAAGAAGACCTGTTAAGACTTTAAGTCAAAGAACAAACTATCAAAACCCCAAACCCAAAGCTAAACCACTGCCATCAAGTTGATTCCAACTTAAAAGTAAAAGAAATTTCAGCAAGGGATATATCAACAGAATCAAATGTAACAGACTGTCAAGATAGATGGGAAGTACAGAAAGTACACAGCTGTACTTTTTAGGGTAGTAGTGCAGTGGTTTAAGCATTGTACTGCTAACCACAAGGATGATGATTTAAACTCACCAACTGCTCTGCAGGAGAAAGATGTGTATGCCTGGTCCTATAAATGTTTATGGTATTGGAAACTCTCGGGAAAAATTCGAGACCTGTCTAACAAGGTCTGATAAGTCAGAATCTACTCCATGGCAGTGGGCTTGATGCTTTGGTACTTAAATCATGTAGTTTATATAATTTGAGGGTGGACACTTAAGAAAAAAACTTAAATACAAGTTTGAAACAGAGTTGGAAGGGGCTCAGTGAGAGCCCTGAAGCTTACTTTTTTAATTGACTTTTCAACAAACGTGCCTCTATTTAGAGATAATAATTCCAGTTTACCAGTAAGAGCAAAAGTGCAATTCCTGCATGAGACAAAAAGAACTAACTGAGCAGATGTGTATCATAATCATTTCTTCCTAATGAAGTCGGAGCTCATGGTTTGACATCAAAACTAGTATCTGAAGTCCTAGATTTGTACTGTTCTGAAAATATGATATATGCATTTGAACTTGGAGTTAAGGGAAGAACATAAAGTTACTAGAAAGGGTTTGAGATCAAAGAACATAGGAAATATTTTCTGAAAGAGTCAGAATTGCTAGCTTTTTCACCAATCATGCATTGCAGAGTGGTATAACTGATAAGGAAGATCATTCTCAGTGCGAAAAGAAATATTTGAGTCAAATTAAAATTAGCAAGTCAAGAGGAGTGCCACAGCTGGGAAAGAGTAACTGAATCACCAGCATCAAACTGAAGAAAGTGATTAGCTGAGAGATGAAAACTAAGAGAGGTATGTTAGGACAGTTGAGTCAAAATAATTTATTTCAATCATAATTAATCCTGAAAGCAATTGAAAATTAATGATGTTTAATCATTATTTAACTTTAACTGGCAAAGAGATGGCTCCCAAATTTATCATACAGATAAAATATTCATTATGGTGAAGAATTTTTCTTTCTTTATACAGAGGTACAACACATACTGAAGACTGTGGTCTATGATCTTCATCAGTAAGTAATTGAAGTCCTCTTTACTTTCATTCAGCAAGTAATGTTGTATCATTTGCATATCACAGGTTGTTAATGAGTCTTTCTCCAATCATGATTCCATGTTCATTTTTAGATAATTAATCTTCTGAGATTATTAACTGAGCATACAGATTGAATAAATAATGTGGAAGAATACAATCCTGGCATAACCTTTCTTGATTTTAAGCCATTCAATGTCCCCTTGTTCTGTTTGAATGGCTGCCTCCTTGTCTATGTATAGGTTCCTCTTGAGCACCAGCAAGTTTCTGGAATACTCAATCTCCACAGTGATGTCCATATATCATCATGATCCACAGAGTCAAAACCTTTACATAGTCAATAAAGCACAGGTAAACATCTTTCTGGTATTCTCTGCTTTTAGCCAAGATCCATCAGACTCAGTAACAATAATCCATGTCTTCATCTGAATCCAGCTTGAACCTCTGGTAGTTCCCTGTCAATATACTGTTGTAGCTGTTTCTGAATTATCTTTAGCAGAATTTTACTTGCATGAGATATTAACAATATTGTTCAATGACATACTAACAATATTGTCTTTCATTCTGTTGGGCCACCTCTCTTTGGGATGGCACAGATAAGGATCTCTTCCAGTCAGTTGGCCAGGTAGTTGTTTTCCAAATTTTTTGGCATAGGTAAGTGAGTGCCTCCAGTGCTGCATCAGTTTGTTAAAAGATTTCAATTTGTGTTCAATCAGTTCCCAGATCCTTGTACTTTGAAAAGGCATTCAGTGCACCATGGACTCCTTCCTTCAGTGTCATTGATTCTTGATCATATGCTACCTCTTGAAATAAACATTGACAATTTATTTTTTGGTACTGTAACTCTGTGTATTTCTTCCTTATTCTTTTGATGCTTTCTGCATCATTCAATATTTTGCCAAAGAATCCATCAGCATTTGAAGTTGAGGCTTGAATTTTTTTCCTCAGTTCTTACAGCTTGAGAAAGGTTGGGCATGTTCTTCCCTTTTTCGTTTTCTAATTCTAGATCTTTGTGCATTTAATTATAATATTTGACTTTGTCTTTTCAAACTGCCCTTTGAAACTGTATGTTCAGTTCTTTCACATCCTCATTTCTTCCACTTGCTTTAACATCTCTCTGCTGGAGAGCAAGTTTCAAAGCCTCTATTGGAATCCTGGTGTGGTGTTGTGGGCTAGTGCATCAGATTGCAAAGTTGTTTGAACTTCAAGGTTGGTGATTTAAGTTCACTAGCTGCACCTTGGAAACCCTATACAGGGTATCTATGGGTTGGAATAGACTCTATGGCACTTAACAACAGCAACAATGACATCCATTTTAGATTTTCTTCCTTCCTTGTCTTCTTAGTGTCACATAGCAACCTTGTATATGGTTTCTGAGTAGTAGCTGATGGGTTTGAACTGCCAACTTTTCTGTTAGAAGTCCTGTGCTTTTCCTATATTGCCACACCAGGACTCCAAATGGAAGCTTCTTGTTGTCAAGTGTCATTGAGTCAATTCCAACTCATAGTGACCCTAAATAGATTTCCAAGGAGTGGCTGGTAAAATCCTAATCTCATTTGTTGTGACCTCTGGTAACATTAATTCATTTGCAGCCCTCCTATTTATATTCCCTCCATGTTGAACTTTTTTCAACCACGTACTTGAAAAAGCCAGAAATTGAAAACTTCCTGAACACTCTTATTAGCTACCCTTGAGTCAACTTTGACTCATAATGAGTTCATGTGACAGAGTAGAACTTCCCCATAAGATTTCCTGCTGGGGTGCTGAAGGATAATGAGCTAGATTGCAAGGTCAATTTGAATCACAAGGTCGACAATTCAAACCTACCAGCTGCTCCTCAGAAATCCAATATAGGGTCTCTATGGGTTGGAATCAACTAGACAGCACTTAAAAACAACAATTTAACCACAAGATCAACAGTTCAAACCCATTAGCCTTTCCTTGGAAACACTAAACAGGTTTGATATGTGTTTAGTGTCACTATGGAAGCAGATCCCCAGATCTTTCTCTTATAGTACAACTTGTGGGTTTAAACTGACAACCATTTACTTAGTAGCCCAACACTTAACCACTGTGTAACCACAGCTCCTTTTTGAACACACACTGCCATAGATTCTGACAGTATATTGGCTTTCTAAGACTGGAGAAGATGATCTCATGCCCATGCTGCTGAGTGGCTGGTGGGTTTCAACTGCCAAATTTGAAGTTAGCAGCCCAGTGCCTGATCCAACCCTAACAATTCACTATTCTTGCTGCACCTACAGCCTTTTGCCTCACTGACCACTACATATCCTTCAGATTTAGCTTCCAGCTAACCTTCTCAGGGAAGGATTGGTCAATCCACAAGAATAATTAAGACCCTGTCTTCACACCAGTAACTTACCCACAAACTTACTGTTCTCTTTTCAATAACTTGAATTACTAAATAAAATTAATGCTGTAGCTAAAAATCAACAATTAATGAAGAAGGTAATCAAAAGTAATAACTTTGTCCTCTCTCTTTCAGTTCTGTCTTTGAATTAATCACTGGTAACAACTTCATTTTTTCACATTATTATTATTTTTGGTGTAGTGCTGCAGAATAATGCCCTGGACTGCAAGATCAGTTTGAATAGCAAGGTCGCATGCTCAAACCACCAGGCACTCCTCAGAAACCCTCCACAGAATCATTATGGGTGGTAACTGACTTGACGGCACTTAAAAGCAACATCAATTTTGCTTTTAGTTTAGGATTATACATATATATTGAGAGGTTCATAGTTTAACAAAAGAAAAATTATCTTATTTTGAAATATATGTGTATATTATTTTATATTGGCATTGTACGTTATGATATTTTATGGATTTCCTTCTCACTTAATAGATGTAGTATATTTATTAGTTACATTGCATTTCAAAGTATGAGTGTACCAATATTAATTTAATCACAGAGCCTTTGACAGTAATTCAGATTTTTTCTAGTTTGGTGCTGTAATAAATATCCATGCACATATATCTTTATTTCTCTTCCATTATTTACTTTTATATTATTTACTTCTCCTACATTATTCAATAAGTTCCTAAAAGTCAAAATGCTGAATTAAATGGCTGGTTTTTATTTTAATATCTACTGACAGAATTTGTTCTGGAAATATTGTTAATTGTTGTTGAATTGTTTTTGACTCATAGCAACCATGTATAGGGTTTCCTATGCTGCAATCCTTTACTGGAACAGAAAGCCTCATCTTTCTCCCATAGAGAGAGAGGCTGTTAGACTGCCAATCTTGGGGTCCAGTGCTTATCCTACAGAGTGAAGATGTTACAAGAATATAAATATGATACAAGAATATAAAGACTAATCATATCCCACCATGTCTGCATCACATTTCTGCCATAACTGGATAAGTTTAGTCTCCTTATTTATTTTGTTTTCTAACTTAATGAAATTTAAACAATTCTATTTCAATATTTCAATTTCATGCCTATATTATGTACTTAAATAATTTTTATTAACCATTTGACTAACTTTTCGTGTACATCACCTCATCATTATTTTACTCTTTTGTTGTTGTTGTTGGTTTACTTTTTTGTTTTGTTTTGATTTGTGGTAAAGCATTTTAAATATGGGTAAGGTAAGGTGATAAAGCTCCCACCTCCAGGAAAAGAGTGAGACCAAAAGTACCAAAAACAGAAATAATCTAAAAGCAGAGACAAAAACCACCACTCGAAACCAAAAATAAAACTATAACCAACTGTCCAGTAGCTTTTGCTGTGCAGGTGTATGTGCACAGTAGAAACCTCCAACAGTGGGTGGGTTGTCCAATTACTCAGGTCCCTCCTCTAGTCACCACAGTGGAGGTGTGCAGATAGATATTGAGAAATGAATGGAAGAAAGAGTGTCCACTATTTTTATCTCTGAAGGTCAGTTAGGTGTCTGCATATGCACAGCTTAGTTCTCAAAATAGCTGCATCCTTGTATATAGTTGTTGGTGTTGACTCTTGCCTTTTATGATGGGGTTTTACAAAGTGCACATACAATTTGGTTGTATGGCCAGACCTGCTTTTTCTTGCTAGGTAAGGCAGGGATCAATGGGCTCCCAGGATTCTCCTCCCTGTGCCGAAGGGAAACTCTGGGCACAACGCTGGACCATTTTGGAAGTGCACTCCTGCCCAGCTGAAAGTGTCTGGGCTGGACATGATTGTGCAACCAGGGAGAGGAGGAAAGAAAAGTGAAAAATGAAAAATCTATCACACCTCTTTTTCCAGACGCAGCTTCATGGTTTTTAGTGCTGGATCACTGTATCCCTTTGGCTGTGGCCCCACTGTGTTATCTCAGCCCAGGCCAAGGGGCCTGAAGGGAATCGATGGTCCTGATCAATTCAGAAATCACTGTATTTTGCTTTCACAGTTAGATTTCTCTACAGGTGGTGGTGGGAAACTGGTGCCCAGTGCCTTATACAAGATCCAAAACTCTGGCACTGCTCCAGAAAAACTTCTCTGTTTTTTCCATACCTCCGCCTAGGAGCCTTTCCAACCTGTCTCTGCTTCATCCCATTGGTTTATTTTTTAAAATGATATGTGTATATGCCATATTCGTCTTATGGCTTCAAAAACTTCTTTCTTGTTTAAGAGACTTCATCCTTTCCAAGATCATGCAAATAGCCTTATATTTGGTTACTTGAATATGTCTACATCTATGCTAGTATGCTCTACTCTTCAAAAGATCTGGGAATGTGTCAGACCTTAAAGTATTCATAGTGGTAAGCATTGTATCTAATATACATTTAGATATAACATAATGATATATGGAGAAAAAATTGAAGTTGTCAAAGACTTCATTTTACTTGGATCCACCTTGTTGAAAGTGTTCAAGAGAAAAGATGTCAGTTTGAGGACTAAAGTTAACCTGGCCAAGCCATGGTATTTTCAGTAGCCTCATATGCATGCCAAAGTTGGATAGTGAATATGGAAAACTACAGAAGAATTGATGCATTTGGGTTACGGTGTTGAAGAAGATTATTATGGTATCATGGACTGTCAGAAGAACAAACAAATCTGTATTGGAAGAAATACAACAAGAATGCTGCTAAGAAGTTAAGATGGCCAGACTTCTTCCTGCATACTTCAGATATATTATCAAGAGGGATCAGTGACTGGAGAAGGACATCATACTTGGTAAAGTGGAGGGTAAGATTCAAAAAAAGGAGACCCTCAACTAGATGGATTGGAAGAGTGGCAGCAGCAATGGACTTAAGCATAGCAGTAATTGTGAGGATGGTACAGGACAGGGTGGTATTTCATTCTATTGTAGACAGGACTACCATGTATAGGAATCAACTCGATGCACCTAACAACAACAATAAATGAGTCAGAACTAACTCACAGCATTAACAACAAAGGATTCAATGATCTCATCTACATAAATGAGTGTTATAATGTCTACTTTATTGTTTTTGTGAAAAGTGATTGATATAAGTAACAATGCCTTTTTCATGTAAGACATTTTATAGGTAGTAGCAATTATTAAAAATCTCCCTTGTCCCAGACCATTGCTAAGATTATAATAGATCTGATGCTATGTTACTTACCATGTATTTTAGCTTCTCTACTTCATGAAACAACTTTTAATGGAGTGGTTGTGTTTAGAAACAAGTATTATCCATGAAACTAGTTGCTCTGTTTCAATCTCAACAAATCTGAACAAGGCAGAAACAAAACAGAAACACTGCTCATGATTACTACAGTGTTACTAGGAGGCATATTTCCTAATTTTCGTAGTAGTTCAATAAAGGCAGCAATGTAAAAAATGTCACTAAATTTAAACTGATAGTTTACTGCAGAATCTTTCTATTGATTGTTGTACAATTGTCATACAAACATTGTTCTCCTTAACAACATCCTTTACAGAATGGCTATTTTTTTTCTTCTAGATAGACTATATATTTCAGAAACTAAAAAGAGCAAGGCAGAAAAATCTTTTCTTTGGAATGAGGAAAAAGTGTACAGGATAAAATAAATGTTTCTATTTCTTCTATTACACATACAGAATTTCATCAGTCTCTCAGAGATCTTGACAATAAAAACTACTACTATCTCTGTGATGAGCTTGTATAGCCAATATTGGATGAATTTAATATTTGCACTAAAAACAGAAGTCAAATAACACAAGGTTAAACATTATTTATTAAATTTACAAAGAAAGCCATTGAAGATCTTTGCTAGAGAAGCTATGTTGGAAAATTGCAAAACTCATAACAGAATGGTGTGGCATACAGAAAGAATTCATGTCCAGATCTTCATTCAAGGAAAAATTTTCTGCCCTACAGTGGAAAGTGTTTTCAGCAGATAACCTTTGGCTGTATGTCCCTTCAGGGTGAGCCTTGACCTCAGATACATGCCTGACCTGAGGTCACACACTTACTGTGCATACAATCCCATGCATTTCAGTCCATTGTGAAATACCCACAAAGGCAATAAAGCCTATTGTCATTGAGTTGACTCCAATAAAATGTGCTCTGGTAGCATAGTGGTTAGGAGTCAAGCTGCTAACCTCAAAGTTAGCAGTTTGAAACTGCCAGCCCTTCCTTGGGAGAAAGATAAGGCAGTCTTCTTCTGTAAAGATTTAGTCTCAGAAACCCTACACAGGATCGCTATGAGTTGAAACCTATTCCAAGACTGTAAATCTTTATGGAAGCAGATTGCCACATCTTTCTCCAAAGTAGTGTCTGGTGAGCTTCAGCTACAGACATTTTTGTTTAACAGAACAGCCTTTAACCACTACAACATTTGGGCTCCACAAGAGTAATACTGAACTAAACTTACTGACATTCAGTAAATTTCAACTTAAAGTGAACCTATATAGGCTTTCCAAGACTTTAATTCTTTGTAGCCACTACTCATTTGTTACTTTGTTGTACTGTGGCAGCTATGCTGTGAAGCTATACCATCAATATTTTAAATGTCAACAGGATCACCCATGGTGGACAGTTTTCAGGGCAATTGCCAGACTAGGTAAGGCAAACTAGGAATAAGAAAAGGCAGACCACTTATGAATGATTAGCCACTGAAACATTATGAGTAATTTGTTGTTGTTGTTGGGTGCCATCTAGTTGGTACTGACTCATAGCGACCTTATGCACAGCAGAATGAAACACTGCCCAATCCTGGGCCAACCCACTACTATTGCAACACTTGAGTCCATCGATGCTGCCACTTGGCTAATCCATCTCGTTGGGGGGTCTTCCTTTTTTTCTCTGATCCTCCACCTTACCAAACATGGTATCCTTCTCCAGCCACTGGTTCCTCCTGACAATATGTCCGAAGTATAAGAGACAAAGTTTAGCCATCTTGGTCTCCTAAGAGTACTCTGGCTGTACTTCTTCCAAAATGGATCTATTGGTTCTTTTGGCAGCCTATGGCACTTTCAGTATTCTCCTCCAACACCACAACTCAAAGGCATCAACTCTTCTATGGACCTCCTTATTCACTGTCCAGCTTTCGCATGTATATGAGGTTATTGAAAATACCATGCAGACTATTATCTGATGTAGTGCCAGAGGATGAGACCCTCAGTTTGGAAGGCACTCATGACTTGGGAGGAACTCTCTCCTCAAAGAACAGGTGACTATAATAACCTGGATGGAAGAAAACTTTCAAGACCTTCGTTTGCTGATGAGGCACAACTCAAAATAAGAAGCAGCAACTTCAAACATCCATTAATCATCACAAAGTGGAACGAACAAAATATAATTGTAGGATAATATGAAGTTGTCAAAAACAAAATGGAAAACATAAAGATCTAATATCTCAGGCATTAGTTAACTGAAATGGACTGGTATTGGCCATTTTGAATTGACAATCATATGGTTTACTATGCCCAGAACAACATATTGAAAAGGAATGGAATCACATTCATTGTCAAAAAGACATTCCAAGAATTACTTTGAAGTACAAAGCTGTCTGCACAAGGATAATATCCATACACCTTCAAGGAAGGTTTGAAGTATTAGTCAAATTGACCCACCAATTACTAAAGACAGTCATAGCAAATTAAAGATTCCTACCTATTTCTTCAATCAGAAATGACTCAAACTCACAATCAAGATGTATTGATAATTGCTAGTTATTAGAATACAAAATTTGGAAGCAAAGAAGAAGGATCAGTAGTTGGAAAGCATGGCCTTGATGATAGAAATGATGATGGAAATCACATAAAAGAATTTTGAAAGACCAATGAATAATTGCAATTACATTTTTTCAACCATATAAAAGGCAGCTACACATATAGCCATCACAACATGAAATATACAGATATCAAATTAACTACATCTGCAGGAAGAAAGGATGGAGAAGGTCAATATCATTAGCCAAAACAAGTTAGGGGCCAATGTGGAATAGATCATCAGCTGTTTATATAAAAGTTTAGGCCAAAGCTAAACTTGAAAGATAAAGTATGACCTTGAGTATATCCTACCAACTTTAGAGCCATCTCAAGAACAGATTTAATTCATTCAACACTAAAGATAGAACACTATAAGAGTTGTGGAATGATATCATGAAGAAAACAAAAGGTCATTAAAAAAATAGTAAAGAAAGAAAAAAATCATAATGGATGTGAAAAAATACTCTAAAGCTTACTTACTCTTGAACATAAAGAAGCTATATTCAGTGACAGGAAGAAATGATAAAGTAAAAGAACTGAACAGAAAATTTCAAAGGGAAGTTCCATAAGACAAAGTAAAGCATTTAAATGATATGTGCAAAGACTTGAAGTTAGAAAATCAAAACAGAAGAACACACTTAAGCTGAAAGAACTGAAGAAAAAGTTCAAACCTCAGGCTGTTATTTTGAAGGATAAGATGGGCAAAACATTGAATGATTCAGGAAACCTCAAAAGAAAATGAAAGGAATACATAGAATACTGTGCCAAAAAGAAGGGGCCAATTGTTCAATTACTTTGTTCAAGAACCTATGATATTGAGGGAAAAATTCCAAGCTATACTGAAGACATTGACAATAAACCATGTTCCAGGAATTGATGGAATACAAATCGAAATGGTTCAGCAAACTGCAACAGATAATGTGTTGAACTGATTGGAAAGGATTCACATATACTTATTCTAGAGAGAGGTGATCTAACAGAAGGCAGACATCATTGAAAAATATCATTAATATCACATGTATGTAAAATTTTGTTGAAGATACTTAAAAATGGTTGTATCATTACATCAACAGGGACATGCCAGGAATTGAAGCTGGATTTAGAAGATGATGAAGAAGGAGGGATATGATTGCTGTTATCAGTTGGAGCTTGACTGAGAGTAGAGAATGACTGAGAGTAGAGAATGACTGAGAGTAGAGAATGACTGAGAGTAGAGAATGACTGAGAGTAGAGGATGACTGAGAGTAGAGAATGACTGAGAGTAGAGGATGACTGAGAGTAGAGAATGACTGAGAGTAGAGAATGACTGAGAGTAGAGAATGACTGAGAGTAGAGAATACCAGAAAGATGTATCCTTGAGCTTTATTAACAATGCAAAAGTGTTTGATTGTGTGGATTATAACAAACTATGGATAACATTGCAAATAATGGGTATTCCAGAACACATAAGTGTGCTTATGAGGAAACTGCACTATAGACCAAGAGGCAGTTATTAGAACAAAACAAGGAATACTGAATGGTTTAATATCATGAATGGGGTGGATCAGGTTTGTATGCTTTTACTATACTATTCAAACTATATAATAAGAGCAAATAATCTGAGAAACTGGATTATATAAAGAATTAAGAGGCATCAGAAATGGAAGAAAACTCATTAATAACCTGTGATATGCAGATGATACAACATCGTTTGCTGTTACAAAGAGGACTTGAAATACTTACTAATGAAGATCAAAGTACAGTTCCTCATTCATACTGGTGTAATTTTTCCAAAGAAAACAGAACTGCACACAACTGGATTTATAATAATATCATGAGAAATGGAGAAAAGATTGAAGTTGTCAAAGGCTTCATTTTACTTGGATCCACAATCAATATTCACACAAGCGACAGTCAAGAAATCAAATGACATATTACATTAGGCAAATGAGTTACAAAAAAACCTTTTTAAGTGTTAAAGAGCAAAAAGGTTAGTTTGATGACTAAAGTGTGCCTGACAAAAACCATGGTATTTTCAATGACCTCATATGCATAAGAAGTTCTGGTAGCATATTGGTTATGAGTTGGGCTTCTAACTTCAAAGTTAGCAGTTCGAAACTACCAGCTGTTCTACAAGAGAAAAATGAGGTTTTCTGCTCCCGCAAAAATTTAAAGGTTAGGAAACACTATACAGAGTCACTGTGAATAGGAACCTACTCAAAGACACTTAACAACAACAACAACAATAACAACATAGAATTATGGTGTTAGTGAAGACTATTTAAAGTAACATGGACTGTCAGAAGAAAAAACAAATCTGTCTTGGAAGAAGTACAATCAGAATGCTCCTTGGTTAGATGTGAGAATGGTGAGACTTATCTCTAGGACTTTAAACATGTTGTCAGGGGGGTTCAGTCCCTAGAGAAGGAGATCATGCTTGATAAGATGGAGGATCACTGAAAAAGAGGAAGACTCCCAATGGATTGACACAGCAGCAGCAACAATAGGCTCAAACATAACAACAATTGTAACAATGTAGGATACACCTAACAAATCTTTACAGGAACAGACGGTCTCATCTTACTTCTAACAAGCAGCTGATGGGTTTGAACCTTGCAGTTAGCAGCCCAATGCCTAACTCACTGCACCACCAGGGCTACTTGTTTTTGTTGTTGTTTAGTGTTTTTGAGTTGGTTTGGACTCATAATGACCCTTTTTAGGGGTTCTGAGGCTGTGAATCTTTGCAGAAGCGGAAGACCCCATCTTTTTCCTGTTGAGGTAGTACATTCAAACCTATGACATTTTGATTCACAATCCAGAGGCCATCCTACAGAACCAATGCTCTCCTCTACCAGGGCTCCTTTGTTGTTGTTGCTAAATGCCATTGAGTTGGTTCTGACTCTTAGTGACACTGTATAAGGTTTCCAAGGGCAGCTGGTGAGTTTAAGCCTCTGACCTTCTGGTTCAAACCAGTCTTGTGGTCAAGAGCTTTAACCACAACGCTATACCAGCACTCCCAATTTTCTCTTGCTTGACTGACATATTGGCAGGCCAGAAATCCAATTCAATTTCTCTTTCTGCCCAATCATGCCTTTCCACCATTCCTTTCCCAGGTTTTAAACCTGACAGATAGCTTACATTACACACTCCAACTCAGCATCACTTCTGGAGATCCCACACCCTGACAAATGGGATGAAGAATGAGTAGGTTGATAAGAAGAGGAAAACAACTTTAGAAATATATTGCATTTAAAAGATTGCTGTCACGGGAAAGAGCTTGGTCATAGTAGTTACAGTATAAAAAGGCATTGAAGGAGAGATTTTATTTTAATCTTTTGGAAGGATAAGGTATGTGTCTTAAACTGGGAAAGACTTGAGAAAGTATATTGTTAATGGAAATTATTCAGCATATGGAACTAGAAAAACTAGCATAGTTAAATCAGCTTACTATTTTTGAGGGGAGGTCAGATTTTGGAAAACGAGAACAGTGCCTATTTAACAGATTGCAGTTGAGAGTGAGATATATAGATTATTTTTTTACCCCTTCAGCGCGCTCTAATCCTTTGTGGTTTTTTCAGAGATAGTGATGCAAGTGTGTGCAGAATTCCAAGAAGGTGATGGAAATTTCAATCAGCAGTTTGACAAACAAAAATAAACATTTCACTGTATTTTCTGTGTACTTTTTTGGTGAAGGATTTGTTTGATTTTCTCAAGAAGAAAATTCAATTAAAATGCAAATTTCCAAATTTAGTATTATTTATATCTTTTTGTTCAGTCTTTTTTTTGTAAAAGAGAATTAAGTTCCAAGAGTAACATTCCTGAATGATTACCTAACTAGAAAAAAATCTAAGACAATATGGCATTACATAAAATGGGATACTATGCATGAGTTCTTAAAATGTATTATAACAAGGATGAATCTGGAGAACATTCTGCTAAGTGAAATAAGTTTATCACAAAAGGACAAATACCATGTGATTGCAATTTTATTTGAAAATTAGCATAGGTTATACCTACAGAAATCAGCATTCGCTGGAGATTATCAGGGAAGATAGAGTAATCAGTTTCCAGATAGTAGACACTTGTCATTTCAGGTGATGGGAAAGACAATACAAAATATGGTTGACATCTGCATGTCTTGATCAAACTAAATGACAACATTATGTCATAAAGTCATAATGACCCATAATGTACAATATTAAGGGTCATTGTTGGTAAATGCTATAATACACATAATTTTATGACAAGAGCAATAATAACAAAATATGTTTTGTGGTTATAGAGTCACATATGTAAATATATGGGTACACATATAGGCCTATCTCTAGGTATATGAATTTACAAGTATATGTGTGATAAATATGTATTCATACACATAATGAAGCATATAAAGAGGACAGTTACAGATACTTACTAGACATAAGCAAACACCTCATGAGATTGGTCTGTTAGAATTGAGATAACAGTCTTATGGGACAATTCAATAAATTGGCATAATTCATGAAGCTTAGATTCTGCTTCCTCATTTGGTGAATAGCATCTGGGATCTTAAAAACTTGTGAGCAGCCGTCTAAGATACAACTATTGGTGTCTACTAGTCTGGAGCAAAATAGAAAGAATAAAACCAAAGACTAGAAGAAGAAATTAGTCTACACACTATAGTCTACATGAGCAACAGCCTCATCTATCTTAAGATCAGGGAGTGAAACAATGTTTAGCCATGATACAGACTCTTCTGACAAATGAAACCATAGATGGTTCTGGAAAGAATTGGAGAAAAATGTAGAATAAAACCCAATTTCTTAAAAAACACAAAAAGGCTAGACTTATTGGACTGGCAGAAATTAGAAGAACCCCGAGACTTTCACCCTGAGATACCCTTTAAACTATATATTGAAACCACACCCAGAAGTCACCTTTCAGCAGAGTAAGAGTTGGAACCATAAAATACACAATGCCACCCATGAATACTGTGTGACATAAAAACAAAAATCTATGAGATCAAATGATCAATAGTTACCCCAAAGCAATGATGAGAAAGTAAGGGAAATGCAAGGAACCTAGATTAATGGAAATGGAACAACCAGAAGAGAAATAATGAGAATATTGACATGTTATAGAGAATGAAACTATTATCACTGGAAAATATATATAAAATTGTTAATTGGGTAGCTAATTTGCTGTGTAAAGTTTCACTAAAGCACAATAAAATATTATAATTTGAAAAATATGGAATCACTAATTGTTGCATGCCCCTCAAGCACATCCTAATAATGTTGTTGTTGTTATTAAATATAGTTAGTTCTGACTCATAGTGATCCTATCTATATAGGGTTTTCAAGGCTGTAAATCTTTGTGGGACTAGAAAGGCTCATCTTTCTCCCATGGAATAGCTGGGGGGCACGAGCCAACAATCTATGGAATTTGCAGTCCAGTGCTTATCATATAGAGCCACCACGCTCCCATTGTTCTTACTGTTGTTGTTGTTGTTGTTAAATACCATGGAGTTGGCTCCGACTCATAGTGACCCTGCACAATGTTTCCGAGGCTGTAAATCATTACAGGAGTAGAAAGCCTCATCTTTGTCCCAAGGAATAGCTGGTAGTTTTAAACTGCCGACCTTGCGGTTCGCATCCCGATTCATAACCATTACGCTATACTGTTGTTAGACAAGCTAAAATATTGATTTTTGGCTTGGAAGTTAGATTACTTTTGAGTAGTCAAATTTATTGTTGTTGTTAAGTGCCGTCAAGTAGGTTCTGACTCATAGCGACCCCCATAGGGTTTCCAAGGAGTGGTTAGCGAAATAGGCAACAGATAAAATGCTCTGTTTTGGTTTTCCAATGTTAAGGAATTCACTTACCTTTAGAATACAAATAAATGTAATGATAAAAAAGCAGTGACCAGGAACACAATACATACCACAAGTGATGGGAAATTAACACTTCATAAAACAGTTTTTACTTACAATGTTGTAAGTGCCGCAGAGTCGGTTTCGACTGATTCATGGCGACCCTGTACAGAGTTTCCGAAGCTGTAAATCTTTATGGGAGCAGAAAGTCTCATCTTTCTCCCGCAGAACAGCTGGTATTTCGAACTGCTGACCATGAGATTAGCAGCCTGATTCGTAACCACTATGCTACCAGAGGTCCTTTTACTTACAATACTATGGTGAAAGTTAATACAGTCTGAGCTTTGATAGGAACTTTTGCTTTAATATAGGTATCATGTTTCTTTCTCTTTTTATTTCATTGTTTAATGATACCTAGGAAATTGCCTGGGAAATAGAAAGTCCGGAGATTTTGCAGTTACTTCTTGAAATTGAAAGCATTATCTCCCACTAAAATCATTAATGAATGTGATTTACTAACAATACCTCTGTTCTAATGATCTAATTGATTATTATAATTGATGCTGGAATAGAAAACAGAGTTCTATTTAACAGTTCTATGAATTTTAAGTCACTAGTTCTGCTTTAGTAATGATAATAAAAATATGCATGCATATAGAGCCAGCACACTTCATTCTAGCATTCCATAGCAATACTATATCTGCCTTTGCTCTTACAGACAGGCAGAAGCATCTTGTCATTATTTACACCATACATAATTGGTCAACAGGGGCTGGCTATGATTAGGGACTCTGAAAAGCATACCACTTGGGCTCTATCTGCAAGCACTTCTACCTTTGTTGTATGATGCCATAAAAACTATTAAAAAGCTGAACATTGTCACACTTCCACAAATCTGGGAAATTGTTGAAGATGGATTGCCATTTTCCAGACACATTTTACAATTGACAATTATCTGAAATAGTAGAAAATGGGGGTGGGGGGGCAGGGCAGGCAGGACAAGTCTCTAATGCTTTATGTCATCATTGCAGTCTTTCAAGTTTTTATTTATATAGCATGATGAAACCAAAACAATCTACATCATAACTCATTAAAGTGTCTTGCATCATATTCACTGTTTGTAATAAACATCAAATCCTGATGTACCAATGTAAAGACAAGGATGTTTTCATCAGGCACATGTTAGTAGCAGCAGATAAACAGAGTATCAACTATTCTAGAACTAGTAACATTATCAACAGCTGACTAAGCACCATTTTTCCCCTAGCATGGCTTTTGACAGACTGTAGCAAAGGATCAGTATATTATATGTGAGTATATTATATGCATGTAAACAACTATACCTTTATGTCTACATGAATCTATAGAATATGTATCCTTTCTTAATTATACATGGTCACACTGCCATTCTCTGTGACTATATTGTCCTTTTTTTCTCATCTTCCTATTTCCTTCCCATGTTTTTAATCATTAGTAAACAAAACCACTACATCCTTGAGGCTTATCACATTGACTTGGTATATAATATCCTTAACAAATGTTTGTTGATTAAATAGTTATATTATCAATCTATAATCTTAAATATCTTACTGCCTTATTATCAACATTCTAGGTAAATATCATGATTGATTTCAAAACATTTAATTAGACTCACTTTTCTAGACATAGTTAATTTTCCACCTTTCTAATGCTAGACTGGAATTCCCCAAAGAAAAGTCTTAACTTTGCTTATGAACATGTGAAAAGGACAAAGAAGCAGGAAGGGAGAATATTCATAAACCTTGTTTGTGAATCTAGGATTTTTAACCTGAACATGTATACTCTTGACAACCTAACCACTTCATTAGGTCAATTATTTCATGTGATATGGAATTGGGCATAGTCTTTGTCAATTTAAAAGGTAAAATCAGAATAAAAAGATAAATTTTGTACTCATTATATCAAAGACATCCTAAGAATTAGATCTTTTTAAAAAATGAAATATAATACATCAGTGGTATAAATAATACAATCATAAAATAATTTGTTTCCACTCAAGTTATAATTTGATAAGAATATTTTGTTGTTGTTGTTGTGTGCCGTGGAGTCGGTTCCGACTCATTGCAACCCTGTATAGGGTTTCCGAGACTGTAAATCTTTACAGGAGCAGAAAGCCTCATCTTTCTCCGGTGAATCAGGTGGTAGTTTCGAATTGCTGACCTTGAGGTTCGTAGCCCGATTCATAACCACTACGCTACCAGAGCTCCTTAGGAATATTTTGAATTAGTATAAAATATTAACTGTGGATTGGATGAGGAGACTAGTCTAGAAAAACAAACAAACAAACACAACATTAAAACCTTTTTATTTTAGTTTTTGTTTATTCCTTCTGCAGAAAGAGTAACTTTTATATCTCCCTTTCAAAAACTCACTACTCCATGCCTTAAACAGTATTATTTCAGCTCATCTTTAAATATATGCCCTTATCCAATCCTTCCCAGACATTTGGACAAAAATAGTAGTCAGCAATGATTTAATCTGGTAAATTAGTAAATTTTATAGTCTTTCTTATAATTTAAATTTAGAATTTCTCAAAGTTAATCATCAGCTTTCTCTCTAGGAGTCTATTAAATTACACCCTTAATATCACAAGATATCCAAACACATTCCTCTATTAGCTCTCTTCTCCATGCCTCACTAGACACCTTTCCAGCCACCTGTTATTGTGTGTTGTTTGGCCCAAACACTGGTTAACTTTTTTTTTTTTTTTTTTAAATTGAATTTGGATGAACATGATCTAGTATCTTTACAGTCCTGACTCCTACCCACTTGTTATATATGACTCATATCACTAATTTATGTTACTTTCTTGTTCTCTGGAGTTAACTGAGCTGTAAGAACATACTTAAAACTAGATAAAAAACAGATAATTTTTCAGCAATGCCTTTTTCTTCTTTCCAGTTTTTTTCCATTTTAGCTTTTGAGTTAGAGGTGTTTTTGAGTTGCTGAAACAGTGGACTTTACTGTTGATATTTTATCAAAGATTTTATTTACATTAGATAATATGAACAAAATATACTTGGGACATATTATATTTTATTTTTAGTCCCATGCTTGTTGTATGATATTGTATAAACAAAATTTCATGAAAACTAAAATTTTATGTTATAAAAAAAGATGCAAGTGTACTTTATATCTATACAGGATTAACACTGAATTTAAATTAAAGGAAGGTAGAAGTAATGCTATGTGATCATTAGTTATTATTAGTAATATTAGCTATGCTAGCAAATCAATGACTGATGCCTTTGAATTGTAGTTTCTGGCCACAGGAGGTTCCATTATTATGATTTTTTATGTTAATGTAATTAGAACTTTTCATAAGTCCTTCTACAGCAAAAGCCACCAGCAGTTCCAATTCAAAGACTTTCCTTACAGCCATCTGAAGGATGTAGAAAAAACATGTTAGTGCCCTCTCCCATGCCTAGAGAATTCAGTGTGGAGAAAGAAAGCTTGGTCAATATTTGTAAAAACATTTTGTCGTTTTTGAAATAAAGGGCATCGATGAGATAACCAAATATTAATTTAATCCATGTCAGAGAAAACACCCAGAAGCAGAGATAACTGAACTGAACAAACCAGGGAATTAGAAGTTAATCATGAACTTTCACCTAAAGACTACTATATTTCACTTAGGAAAATCCTATGAGAATAATAATAATAATAAAGACAATATTTCACTGCTGTGATAGAGTGGTTATCACCTATACATATGTTTGAAAGGCTAACTAGTTTTAAATATATATTATTTCCATTTTAAAAGCAAAATAAAAGAGACCAACATAATATGATTTTCATAATTTTTGCTATCCTATATATCAAGTTTTTGTTGTTGTTGTTGTCAGGTGCCATCGAGTCGGAACCGACTCATAGCGGCCCCATGCACAGCAGAACGAAACAATGCTCGATCCTGGGCCAACCTCACTACCGCTGCCACCCCCGAGTCCATCAATGATGCCACCTGGCCGATC